>NC_092460.1:37868053-38196053 GCF_047495875.1 Pithys albifrons albifrons
ATTATTTTCAGTGTAGTAGACTGGCAGCCAGCTCACTATGTCCTGATGCACTGTAATAAAAACATGGTCTAAAATCAGTAGTACCTCCTTAAGCTTCAGTGAAACCTCAGAAGCAAGTCATAACCCCCCTTTGAGATATTCTATGGGTATGACCCGACTGGGATGACATAGCAGAAGGCTGAATTCAAGCTTATTGAAATTTTTATCTTTGTTTTGAGGAAATGAGGTTCTACACACTGCTACAAGGAGCAGCCACCAGCAGGCTGCCCTTGGGAGGACAGACAGGATGTGGGTCTGGCTTTGCTGACAGTCTCTGCTACTTTGTACCGATATCAGGAACCTGGCTGGTTGTGGTAGTTTGGCCTAGTTAGGCCTTAGTTTTAGTAGACTGTAGTTGTAGTAGGCCCTGAAGCTTCTACAGAGATTAGAAGGGACAAGTTGTCACCTGACTTAAGCAACCAGAGAAATATTTCATACCATCTGACATAAACTCAAGCATAAAAGCAATGGGAGGAGGGGTTTTCTCTCTCTTCTCCTCATGGACGTGGTGTGGGGTGGACATGCTTTACTGTTCCTAGATAACTGGGCCTCACTGCTGCTTCACCACTACATTATCTAGGGGAAGTAAATATTATATTGTTAGCTTCTCCCTTTTCCCCTGCTTACATATCTCTTGGGTAATTAGCCTTATTGGGGTATTCGAGTGGTTCAATTTTGCTATTCAGTGGGGAGGTGGTGAATTGTTTGTTATCTCTCACCTTTGTGTGGATGTGTTACATTGCATTTTGCTTCTAATTTTTCTTTTTCTGTGTAAATACATAAACCTTTCCATTTTAAATTTCAGGTTTTTCTCCTTTCTCCCTTGCCCTTGGGGAGGGCTGCATTGCTGTGATGAATACTTGGCATTTTGCCAAGGTAAACTGTAGAAATAAGGAGATATTTTTGAGTTGAGAAAGAGTTTTTAGAATTGCAGGTAGATTCTGGGGCCTGCTACTACAGCTCTTGCACAGAATAGTGATAGGGAGATGGGCACTTTGGCCTGCAGAGGCAGACTTCAAAGTGTGTGAGGATACATACAGCTTAGGAAAACCAAAGTGCATTGCAGTGTATACACTACAAGAGAGGAAGGGGAACACCTGCAGTGGGCTTCTGTCCTTAGACCTCTAGCATGGGAGCAGCTGCTGGAGGTTTTAAGGTTGGAAACTGGGATTTGTGACAGCAAAGATGAGGTTTCCTGGAGTTTGAAAGGAGCAAGCATAGTCCCAGTGCGTTGTGTGCAGTTGAAAGGTTGCAAGGAGAAGGAGTAATGCAGCACTCATTTTTGTCCCTGCACATAAGAACAAGAGGGAGATGAACACTTTGTCCTCTGCAAGTCTTGAAAGTGTGTGATGGAACATAGAACTTAGGAAAAACAAAATGCAGAGCACAGCAGGGTGTGTGCACGGTACATGCTACAAAGGGGAAGGTGAACACCAGCAGTGGGCCTGTGTTCTTACACAGCTCATAGGCTGCTCATGGCAGGTATTAACCAGCAAGACCTTTGGTCTCAGCCTGAGACCAATCCTTTGGATGAATTCAGTTTTGGAGGTGAAATCAAAATTTTGGTCGTGGTCTTCTTCATGGGAATGTTGTTCCTTTCCCATAGGAAGGAAAGCACATGGACTCAGTGTTTCAGGGGCGGATGAGAGGCTGCCCAAGGCAAGTATTAACCAGCAAGACCTTTCTGTCCTGCAATGTTCTGCCTGGGAGCAATCCTTGAATATGTAAAATTTTTGCAGTAGAACTGAGATTTTGGTGGTGGTCTCCTGGAAGAAAATGATAGTTCTTTCCCACAGAAAGGAAAGCACAAAGCCCCAGTGTCTCAATGGCAGATGATAGGCTGCCCAGGGCAGGTATTAACCAGCAAGACCTTTCTGTCCTGGCACTTTTTACCTGAGAGCAATCCTTGTAAGTAATCGATTTTGGAGGTGAAAGGAAAGCTTGTAGCTCCAGTGTTTCAGGGGCAGATGATAGGCTGCCATTGGCAGACAATAACTACCAAGGCCTTCCTGTCCTGGCACTTTGGCCTGGGAGCAATCCTTCAATATATACAATTTTGGAGGTGGAATCGAAATTTTGGTGGTGGTTGCATGAAAGGGAATTATGGTTCTTTCCCACAAGAAGGAAAGCTCGTGGGCCCAGTGTTTCAGGAGCATGTGGTAGGCTACCCAGCAGTAAACCAGCAAAGTGCTTCTCTGGCAGGATTCCAGTGTCTTGAACTTTCCTTCTCTGTTCTTTTTACATTCCCATTGAATCATTCTTGCAGTCTGATAGCAAAAAAAAATGGGAAGAAAATAGCGATTTCTGTGAGGTGCTTCTGCCAAGGAACTATGACCCTTTTCACCAAAAAATACAGCTAACAGCCTTGGGCTCTCTGGTGCCACTGACAGGCCTTCCTTAGTACTCCAAAAGCAGCAAGACCATTGTGTCCTGCCATGTTTTATCTGGATAGAATTTTTGTCCAACTTCAGTACTGGGTCGAAAAACGGTCATTTCGGAGAGGTGTGTCTGCCAATGAACGAGAGCACTTTCTGCAAAGAAAGAAAGCCCTAGCCTTTGGCTCTCGGGTGCCAATGATGCACCTTCCCTGGCACTCCAAAAGGAGCAAGACCTTTGTGTCCTGGCACCTTTTGTCTGGGAGGAATCCTCATCTGTCTTCAATTCTTAGCAGAAAAATGGGAAGAAAATAGCAATTTCAGAGAGTCACTTCTGCCAATGAAGGACAGCCCTTTGCTACAAAAAAAGTAAGCCTCCAGCCTTGGGCTCTCAGTGCACCTTCACTGGCACTCCAGAAGCAGCAAGACCTTTGTGTCCTGGCACCTTTTGTGTGGGAGGAATCTGCATCCATCTTCAAATCTGGTCAAAAAAATGGGAAGAAAATAGCAATTTTGGAGAGGAGCTTCTGCCAACGAATGATAGCGCTTTTCACTAAGCAATAAAGCCCACAGCCTTGGGCTGTCAGGTGCCAATGATGCACCTTCCCTGGCACTCCAAATCCAGCAAGACCTTTGTGTCCTATCACCATTTGCCTAAGAGGAGTCTTTGTCTGTCTTCAACTCTGGACCAAAAATTGGACATTTCAGAGAGGCACTTCTGCCAGCGATTGATGGTCCTTTCCTAAAAGAAAGTAAGCCAGGAGTAAGGTCACAAAGGCCTTGCTGCTTTTGGAGTGCCAGGGAAGATGCATAATTGGCACTTGAGAGCCCAAGGTTGCAGGCTTACTTTCTTGTCAGACAGGGCTGTCATTCTTTAGAAGAATTGCCTCTCAGAAATTCCTATTCCCATTTTTCTGCTGAGAATTGAAGACAAAAAAGGATTCCTCCCAGATCAAAGGTGCCAGGGCACAAATGTCTTGCTGCTTTTGGAACACCACAGAAGGTGCAGCATTGGCACCTGAGAGATCAAGTCTGCAAGCTTCCTTTCCTGGGAAAAGGGCTTTTGTTCCTTGGCTTTTGTTCCTTGGCAGAATCTCAATTGCTACTTTCTTCCCATGTTTCTCTTAACAATTCAAGAATGATGCAGATTCCTCCCAGACAAAAAGTACCAGGACTCAAGGTCTTGCTGCTTTTGGAGGTCCAGGAAAGCCACATCACTGGCATCCGAGAGCCCAATGAAGTGACGTGAAAAGGACATGTCATTTTTGGCAGAAACTCCTCTCTGAAGTTGCTATTTTCTTTCCCTTTTTCTGTCAAGAATTAGAAACAAACAGATTCCTCCCAGAGCAGAGGTGCCAGGGAAGGAACATCATTGCCTGAGAGCCCAAGCTGCAAGCTTACTTTCTTGACAAAAAGGGCTGTTGTTCATTAGCAAAAGTACCTCTTCAAAATGGCAGGGGTTTGGCCCAAAATGGATTACAAATGATGATTCCTCCAGGATAATAGTGCCAGGACACAAAGGACTTGCTGCTTTTGGAGTGCCAGCAAAGGCACATCATTGGCACCTGAGAGCCCAAAGCTGCAGGCTTACATTCTTGGCAAAAAGGGCAGTTCTTCACTGGCAGAAGCACCTCTCTGAAATGGTCATTCTTTGGCCCAGAATTGAAGACAGGTGAAGATTCCTCTCAGGCAAAAGTTACCAAGACATAATGTCTTGCTGCTTTTGGGAGTGCCAGGGAAGGTGCATCATTGCCACCTGAGAGTGCAAAGCTGCAGACTTACTTTCTTGGAGAAAAGGGCCATCATTCATTACAAGAAGCGTCTGTCCGAAATGGACAGTTTTTGGCACAGAATTGAAGACAATTGAAGATTCTTCCTAGAGTAGAGTTGCCAGGACAAAGAAGTCTTGCTGCTTTTGGAATGCCAGGGAAGGCGCATCATTGGCACCTGAGAGCCCAAAGTGACAGGTTTACTTTTGGTGGAAAAAGCTGTCATTCATTGACAGAAACACATGTACGAAATGTCCGGTTTTTAGCTGAGAATTGAACACAAATGAAGATTCCTGCCAGACAACAGGTGCCAGGACACAAAGGTCTTGCTGCTTTTGGAGTGCCAGGGAAGGCACATCATTGGCACCTGAGTGCCCAAGAAAGCAGGATTTCTTTTAAGAAAAGGGCATGTCGTTTTTGGCAGAAGCATGTTTCCGAAATTGCTATTTTCTTTCGATTTTTTTACCGATATTTAAAGTTGGATGCCGATTCCTTTCAGACAAACGGTGCCAGGACACAAAGGTCTTGCTGCTTTTGGAGTGCCAGGGAAGGCACATCATTGACATCTGAGAGCCCAAGTCTCCAGTCTTACATTCTTGTAGGAATGGGCCGTCATTCATTAGCAGAACTGCTTCTCCGAAATGGCCATTTTTTTAGCTCAGAATTGAAGACCGTTTTTGATTCCTTCCAGACAAAAGTGCCAGAACACAAATGTCTTGCTGCTTTTGGAGAGCCAGGGAAGGCTCATCATTGCCACTTGAGAGTACAAAGCTGCAGACTTAATTACTTAGTGAAAAGGGCCATCATTCATTAGCAAAAGCAACTCCTAGAAATGAACTTTTTTGGCCCAGAATTGAACACAAATGAAGATTCCTCCCAGACAAAAGGTGCCAGGACACAGAGATCTTGCTGCTTTTGGAGTTCCAGGGAAGGCACATCATTGGCACCTGAGAGCTGAAAACTGATGGCTTACTTTCTTGGCAAAAAGTGCCATCTTTCATTAGCAGAACCGCCTCTCTAGAATTCTAATTTTCTTTCCATTTTTTGTGCAGAGAATTGAATATGGATGAAGATTCCTCCCAGACCAAAGGTGACAGAACACAAATTTCTTGTAGCTTTTGGTATGCCAGGGAAGGTGCATCATTGCCACCTGAGTGCCCAAGGCTGCAGGCTTACTTTTTTGTCATAAAGGGATGTTGCACTTTAGCAGAAGCGCATCTAGGAAATTCCTATCTTTTTTCCATTTTCTGCCAAGAATTGAAGACAGATGCAGATTCCTCCCAGACCAATGGTGACAGTACACAAATATCTTGTAGCTTTGGAGTGCCGTGGAAAGTGTGGCATTGGCATCAAGTCTGAAGGCTTCCCTTCTTGGGAAAAGGGCTTTCATTCCTTGGCAGAATCTCATCTCCCAAACTGCTCTTTTCTTCTTCTTCTTCTCTGGAGAACTAAAGATGGACGGAGATTCCTCCCAGACAAAAGTTGCCAGGACACAAAGGTCTTGCTGCTTTTGGAGTGCCAGGGAAGATGCATCATTGGCACCTGACAGCCTGAAGAAACGGGCTTTCTTTTTTAAGAAAAGGGCAGTTGTTCTTTGGCAGAAGCACCTGACTGAGACTGGTATTTTCTTTCCATTTTCCTGCCGAGAATTGAAGACAGATGAAGATTCCTCCCAGACGAAAGGTGCCTGGACACAAAGGTCTTGCCCTTTTGGAATGCCAGGGAAGGTGAATCATTGGCACCTGAGAGCCCAAGTCTGCAGTCTTACTTTCTTTGCACAAGGGCCGTCATTCGTTGGCAGAAGTGCCTCTCTAAAATGGCCATTTTTTCGGCTCAGCATTGAAGATGAATGAAGATTCCTCTGAGACAGAAGGCGCAGGGACGAAAAAGGTCTTTCTGCTTTTGGAGTGCCAGGGAAGGCACATCTTTGGCCCCTGAGAGCCCAAAGCTGCAGGCTTTCTTTCTTGTTGGAAAAGGCTGTTGGTTTTTGGCAGAACCGCCAAATTGCTGGGTTTCTGCCAAGAATTGAAGATGGACAAAATTCTTCTTGAGCAAATTGTGATTCAGCAACCTGCAACCAGGTTTTTTGTCTTAGCATTTTCTTTTGAGGCAGGTCTTACATGCAGCATTCTGGTCTCAATGAAATATGTCTAAAGACTCAAGTAAACTGGCAAACTGCCTTCTTTGGCAGGAGTGCAGTGCCTTGACCTTTCCTTTTCAGCTCTTTTTACATTCCCATTCTGTCACTCTTGCAGTGTGCTTGCAAAGCTGTAAGTTTCCAGCTCCACTTTGCAAAAGCAAATGTGTTGAGAAAAAAGGTTGTAGGAAGACCTGTTGTGCACCTTCCTTCTGAGCTCTATTACCATCACACATAAGAAGAGCAAGAGGCACTTTAGCCTCAACAAGCCTTAAGAGAGTGTTCGATGGGACTTGCAGCTGAGAAGGAAATACAGAGCGCTGCAGGTGGCCTGGAGTTTACAGGCTGGAAAGGAAAGAGAGCTTTCACTTACCTGTACATTGAATACAATGTTCCAATGTGACAAGGAAACCAGTGAGCAAGCCTTTAGTCTCAGCACATTCTTTGAGGGGGTACCTTCACACAAGGAAAAGTGCCGAGGAAAAAGCTTGTTAGGAATTTTTCTCTGCACCTTTCTTCTCAGGTCTAAGTACCACCCCACACCTTTTGTCTCCCAGTCTCTGAGGATGCTGCTCTATTCCTTGCACGTAAGAGCGAGAGGGAGATGGACACTTTGGCCTCATTGAGTTTTGAGATTATGTTTGACGGGACTTGCAGATGAGAAGAAAAGTGCAGAGCACTGCAATGGGTCTAGAGTTTACAGGCTGGAAAGGGAAGAGCACTGTTACTTGAGTGTGGAGTGAAAACAAAATTTTGAAGAAAAGGGATGAGTTGCAAGCAATCTTTTTGTCTCAGCACATTTTTCTGGGCTAGCCTTATTCTTCTCATACCAAAATGTATGAGAAGACACAAACAATCCAAGAATGCTTCTGTGGTAGGAGACTGGGTCCTTGCACTTTCCTTCTCGGCTCTTTGGCTATCCTGTTCTCTCATGCTTGTAGTTTGTTTGCAATGCCAGAAGCTTCTAGTTCCAGTTCACACACTGTGATGTTCTGAGAGAAAAGCTTGTTGTCAGTTCTGGTCTGCACTTCTGTTCTCAGCAGATATTGAAGGTGCAGTACACTGTCATTGTGTGTGCAGTAGTGAGTCTGCAAGGATAACGCATTGCCACATCGTTATCAGAATACAAGTTTGCACACAGAAGGGAAAGTCAGTGAAATCATTCTGTGTTGTGGTATTTTCTTTGAGAACTGTGGAGGACTTTTTCAATGTTGGATCCTCGTTTCCCATGTTTTGGATGAAAACCCTGGTACCTTTGGCTCTTTTTCAAGTAAACACCTCTTTCTTGACACTCACTTATGCCTCTCTTCCAAATGACCACTAGATGGTGGTGTGTACACATTAAAAAAGAACGCATGGTGCAGAACTAGCTATAAAAAACGTTAATGCTCTCAAAAGACCTGTCAGGATAGAAAGTTTGTGCTGATATGTTTTTGCTGAAAGTTTTCCCCTTTCATATGGAAACTCTTATTTTCACTACAATCAAAGGGCAACATGAACTACTGCCCAAATCTGTGCACCAACAAATACTTTCTTTATTGCATAGTTCAGGAACAAAATTGAAAGATCTAACAGGAATACAGCTCACAAAATTCTCAGGGGAGCAAATTGTATTCACACCACAATCAAGAGACAGTCATCTCCCCTTGGCATCCTGTAAACTGCACTTACATTGCAGTGCTCTGCACTTTTCTTCTTAGTTGAAAACACCATCAAACACAATCTCAGGGCTCACTAAGGCCAAAATGTCCATTTCCCTCTCGCTCTTCTGTTCAAGCGGTAAAGTATCCACCTGTCTTAGTTTAGAAGATACTAAGATATTTATATGGACCAGGAAAAGAGGAGCTTCCTACAAAAAAAATCATCATTTTTTATAATGGATTGCTTTGGAATTTAGGTGTTTCAATCAGAAAAATTTATAAAAATACCCCAGAGGATAACAGTTCTTAACTACAAATATATATATATTATCTGTCTTGGGTTGAGCTGGCAAAATGCCAACTGCCCAATACAGAGTCAGAGCCTCCCTCCCCTGTCAGGCTCAGGCCCCAGGGCTCACACCCCTCATGTTCCTTCCCCCTTTCTGTGTGTTTTTTCCCTGAGGTTTTCCATGTCGTGAAGGTACCTTGATGGTTTCCCTGCATCTGAGAGAGTTCTATGTCCCTTCCCTGCCCTGTTACAGCAAATCCCACTGCTCCTGAGGTGGCACAGGGCAGCTTCAGATCAGTCCTTGGACATATTCTGTTTTGGAGATCAACTTGTAATTTTGGTGATGGTCTCCTAAAAGGGAATGATGAGTCTTTCTCATATCAGGGAAAGCACAGAGCCTGTGTTTCAGAGTCAGATGATAGACTGCCCAGGGCAGTACTAATCAGCAAGGCCTTTCCATCCTGGCACTGTTTCTTTCAGAGGAATCTTTGGATGTATTCGGTTTTGGAGGTGGAATGAAGCGAGGTCTCCTGAAAGCAAAGGATAGTTCTTTTCCATAAGAATGAAATCGTGTAACCCTAGTGATTTTGGGCCAGGCTGCTCAGGGCAGGACCTTTTTGGCCTCACATCTTTTGTCTGAGAGCAATCCTTGGATGCATTCAATTTTGGAGGTAGAATCAAAGTTTCAGTAGTAGTCTTCTCAATGAGAATGACTGATTTTTCCCATTGGAAGGAAAGCATGTATCCCCAGTGTTTCAAGGGCAGATGATAGGCAGACCAGTGCCTATTTGCACCTACAGGTAAAAACATAATCTTCCCACTTTCAAGTGACAATCTAGCTTCCTTGTTGTCTTTTTCATCCATTCATGCTCAGCTGCATTACCATTATTCTCATCTGTGTTTGGTGAGGAAGTTGTAACAGAGACATGAACTTGTGCAAATTCCCACAGCAAGGTACTACACTCCATGCTTTTGTGTTCTCTGGACTCTGGACATAAGGATGGCAGGGTAGTACCACACTCATCATGGTATTGTGACAGTTTTATGGTCTGGAACTCTGGGACTAACTAATGCTTGCAGGTACACTGGATAAAATTATGATCAGCAGTTGCTGCAGTGGCAGCTTTGATTTTAATTCAGGTGGCTACTGGAAAGGACTGAGGAGCTGTTCCCCTCTCTTATCAGGTGTGCATTGCCTTTTCAAGGACTATTGCCCAGCTAGGCAATTCACCCACTGTGGCTTACTACATCTGGGTAATGATGATGTTTTTATAGAATTGTCGGACACGTGGATCTATCCTATCACATCAGCACACACTTCTGTGATTGATTCTGATTGGAAAAAGAGGTGAAAAGTCTCATAACAGTCAGTTTCTGATTTTTATTTTCATTTGGAGTGAAGCTTTTTGTTCTTGCTTGAGCACATACATATCCAGAAAAATTATTCTTCTTAACCAAACAGCAGAAAACCTTGTCACTCATCAAGCATTCACAGCACTGACCTCTAGAATTTTAGATTATTTGAGTTCTGTCTCACACAAACTTTCCAATCAACTTCTCTTTTTGTAAAATAAGGTGGCATTGGGCATCAAACAAGGGATTTCAAGTAGAGCCATCTGATAGTAAGTGTTTTCAGAGAGAAAACCTGAACTTAAGATTTTTCCTCACTTTCCCTCATTACAGATTTGGTATATATTCTTGATACTTTCCTCCCATCCTTTCCTCTATTCTGTGCTGGTCAGACTTGCTGGCTGGTGGGCAACTAGAAGAGTTTGAGGCTTGATGAATGGTATAGAAGCAGCTAGTTCAACTGGGGTCTTTGGGGACAGAGGTGTTGTAGAGACTACACAAGCTGCTGGGGAAAAGAACACCACACAACTATGTTATTTCTTTTGCAGTGATATTTGGATGTTTTCCAGCTTGCAAGGAAGTTTGAGAAAAGACTTTCTATGTCTTGGGAGATTCATCTGTGGGAAGGTGTATCAGGAGGGACATCTAGGATATGCCCTCTTCACTTCTGCTCTCTGCATCTTTTGATGGCACACCGACCCACCTGTGAAGCACAAGGGATTCATTCAGCCTCATGCATGTTTTTACCCACTCAGCCAGCGAGAGACTTAGAATCATAAAACAAGATACACCAAACCCTTGTCTTCATTAAAATAGGTGTTTTAATTTTCATCAAATATAACAAATTAAAAAGAGCATCTCTCTCCCTAAAGTGTGATAAATTGTGCTGGTTTAAAGGTAAACTGGCAGGAGAAATGGACCCACAACAAGAGAGATTATAAATCAGGGTTACAATATAATGAAAAATATTACAATAAATACACTGACACAAAGAGAAATTGCTTTCAACTCACAAAAACCCAGCAGTATAACCCAGTGTCCTGGGGCACAAACCCAAAGGGGTTTGTTAGCCCTTGTGCTGAGACCTGCATGGTTCCCTCAAGTCCAAAGCAAAAGGAAGTGAAGAACCTGTTGGTGCAGGTGATGGCTGTAGTCTGGTCAAGAGTGGTGGTCTCCTCCTGTCAAGGTCCTGCTGTTCCTCTGGATCTGACGAGTGGTCCCTGAGGTCTTCTTACCCCCGCTTATGTACCCTCAGGGAGCACCCAGTCCCTCCCTCAGTGTGGGGACTCACACAATGGGTGATTAACTCTGGGAGTCATGGGGTATTTTTGAACTGTTGATGGCCGATTAGCAGCCACACCCCCTCAGGCTGGGTGTGAAGGTGATAATGACTCCCTGGGCAGCTGCTGCTAATGGTCCATTGTCCTTGGGAAATGAATAGAGGGGGTAGAATACACAGCTTTGGTCACCCCCACACAGTGATAACTGGTCCCACCTGCTGAACTAGGACATAAATATAAACTAATTCATGTCAAAAACATAACAAAACATTATGTATAGCTTGATGCAGTAGAGATTTAGCAACAGAATATCTATGAGCTTATCAAATAATGTATAAAAAGTAGAAAAAGAAAAGAACTAAAGTTAAAAACTAAGAAGCCTTTGGAAGTAAAATAAATTCAGTGCAGACCAAAGATAATCCAAGAATACCTAAATGCAATGGAGAAGTAAACCCAATCTAGATAAGGAAGAAACACCTCAACACCTCAAAACAACAGATAAGGCTTAACTAACAAGATTGTTTCTAGTTAAATTTTAAGTTAAGAATCACACCAAAGAACCCAGCCCCCACGACCACAGAGAAGCAACAGGAAGAATCAGATGAAAGGCTCTCAAAGTGGAAAAAGAAGAAAATAATTTATTGGAACTGGTTAAAAATAAACCTGCTTTGAGTGTATAAAAAAGGAGCCTGCGAGCTCAGATGGGTGTCACTCATGGAACAGAGACTCCCAGTGCACCCAGTGCCGCGCTGTTTACTCTGTAGTTTTCATTACTTATAAAATTAAACTACCCTTTATGCCAAATGATTAGCTATTTGGTTGGTCATTTATAACAAAAGGAAACACATCATCTGAGAAAACAAGCTGCAGTCTGGGAAATCTTTTACTGATGAACTTAATTTTCTATACTGGATGATTAAGTTGGGGGGGTTTGGTGTTTTTATTGTGGGTGGTGGGTTTGTTTTGGTTTGCTGGGGGATTTTTGGTTCTGTTTTTTGTTGTTGTTTTTCATTATTACTATTATTTAAGACATCATGTCACAAAATTAGAAAATGGCTTAAGCAACAGGACCCCCCAAAGTCAAACCACAGCATAGGCAATAAATTTACTTATATCATCACCCAAAGACACACATTTGCTGTTGGTACCCAGAGAGGAACCAAAGGTAAAGTACAGCCTTGGTACAAAGTTCCTTTGACTTTGAAATTCATGCCTTGTCACAGCCCATGACATGGCAGCTTTGACCATTGGGAAGTGTGATGCAAGATGCCTCTAGCTGCTGTGGCTCCCTCTTCATCTGGGCAGATAGTCAGGATCTCTCTTGTGAGTGGAGCTGAAAAAAAGGAGAAATTAAATCTTATGTGTCAAGGGCTGATGGTTTTCATTTTGAGAAGTATATTTTTATAGCAAAATTGTGGGCATAGTAGATGTGTTTTTTCTTGATAGTTTTTTGTTCTTTAAAGAAATGAGTACTTGGTTATGGACAAGAGTGTAGGTGAGAGAAAAAGAAGGAGTAGCTTGTATTTGAGAAGTGTTAGAGATACTACTGAAAGTTTTTTTTCCAACTGTACATCCTTACATGGAGTAATAAGATGAACCCACTGGCCGTGTGTGCTGAACCAGTAGAGGACCAACACATTTCAAAGTGTTTACCTTTGCTTTATTCACCCAGATGAAGTCTCTTTAAAAAAGCAAGTAGCCAAACCTGGCATTGTGTAGAGCTGCATCAAAAGGAACAAATCTCTGTCTCTCTTTACTGAGTACACTGAAATGCAGCACTTATCTCACAGAGATGTCTGAGGCAGATGGTGGAGCTCAGGGCACTCCTGTGGATGGGATTGTGGTGCTGACAGTGGCCAGAGGGCGGTACCATTGCACAGGTGACATGAAGGAGGAGGGAAAGCAAGTGTGGAAGTTGGAAAGAAGGAAGTGAGGAAGCCCTTGATAATCCTGAGTAGCTGAGGAAAAGAGGAGATGAAATTGGAATAAACGGTGGAAATTTTAATACCAAAAAAGTGTAGCTAAAAATAGGCCTTTAATACTGTTCTTTCCTGGCTCCTTCAGGAGATGTGTTACAGTGGTTTTCTCCTTTCTCTTTACACTGAAGAATGCTTCTCTGCCCACCTCAAACTAAGGTAAAAAATAGCTGTAATTCTTCATTTCTTGTGAGGAAAAGGAGAAAAAAAGAGATGAGGAAAGGTGTTTTTTAAATGAAAAGGAACTTTTACAAAAGCACCTGGCTCTCTTAGGGCCTAAAAATATTATGCTACCTCAAAGAGTGCAATCCAGCAGTAACACTGGTATTTTCTGGACTTCTGCTTTTTCAGATTATGCTCCATCTGATGTGCCAGCCATAGGCTGTCAGGCATACAGTTTCTGCCCTGTGGCACATAACTTACCTCAATGACCCCACCAGGATAGGGTCATATGCTGCTTCCAGACAATTGCAGGTCCCTTCCAACTGAAATATTCTGCTCTATTCTATCTTAAGGACTTCAGGGACATAAGAATATTTGGTGTTGTGAAAGTTTTCTGGTGTATATATGGGTCTCCATTTTTGTAGTTGTAACTTACCTTAATTTTTCTTAAAGTTGGAAAACTAAGGAAATTAATTAAGTGCACAAACCACACTAATGCTAGCATCAGAACTTTTGTATGCACATGTATTGGCGCATATAGTGGTGTGTCTGCCTGTTACAACTACTTAGCTTGTACTTCAAAGCATAGAGGATCCAAAGCAAGATTTAACTGCTCAGACACTGTACGGCTCCATGTTCAGTGGCAATTTTTGTCGCCTTCCTGATGCAACAGCTATCAAATTCCACCAATGCACACTCTCACTGTATTTTTTTCTTCTTCCCCTCTGCTGCTCTTTCCTTTCTTGCTGCCACCCCTTCTCTCTCCACTAGGCCTTCTCAAGAAAATCTACCTTCTCTATTGACCCATTTTCCTCCCCTTTTGTTGGGTTCTGATTTGTTTCCTTGTTTCCCTTCATAACTGTTCGTGTCAACGGTTACTTCACCACCATCCCATTTCCTGCTTCCCTCCTCTAAAATTCTCTTTCAGTCCTGACACTTTATTTACAAACAGCTGTAGGCTATTCCTAACCTTCCTTCTCTCATCAAAGGGCTTGAAAAATCAGCTCACTGTCATCTCTTGTCAGGGAGACTGCTTGCAGGCCAGGCTGGCAACCAGAAGCTCCTGGTTGGTGATGGCAGCACAGCCACTGACTCACCACCTGGCCTTTGGCATGTTGCTCATCTCCTCTCCTTGCTCTAAAACAAGAGTGATAATTGTGCACTTACCTCATATGGATGTTGTAAAAACTTAATCAGCTCTTGTAAGGTGGTATCTAAGAGTGAAATGTGTCTTTATCTTTTGCAGTGGTAGCTGTGACCACTGCAATCTGCACTTAGTCCAGACCCTGGCATATACAGGCTGCCAAAGCCTTCCCTCCTTCCAGTTACAAAGGTCCCCGTGCCATAGTCCTCTGACAGAGAGGAGTCTCTCTGGCCACAAGGATAACAGGCAGGGAAGCTGAATTCCCCTCCAGTCAAGGTCACCTACCCAGCCACTTCTCTGATCACTCTCTCCCTCTCTCCCCCTGAAATTGCTGGCAAGGCCTCTTCTGAACAAAAATCCTGGTCCTCATCTCAGCTGCCTCTTCCATCCTTACCAGATGCCTCACTCTTCCCTTTCTCTCTGCTGCAGTTGACAGGATTTGTTCAAGATGCTCTCCTTCCTCCTTCCTGGCTGCCCTCTCAGGCTATCTTGATGGATACAACCCAAGACTTAGTCTTTGCTTTCCTCAGGCAGGGGCTGCAAAGACAGGTCTGTCTAGTGAGAAGGTGTCCACGAGTGAGGGTGGAAAGGGGGAGTGAACCTTGTGCTGAGCAGGCAGCAGCAGCAATGCTGCTATCCCATGGCTGTCTAAGTGATGAACCAGGGTCAGGTCTTGCCACCCTGGTCCGCTCACCTCTGCGCCTCTTTCCAGTCAACTCATAAGCTGATATTGCGGTCAGCTCAAATTTCCAGTCCCAATTATGCCACTCACTATACACACACACACAAAAACATCCTCAGCAACTTGGGCTGATTACCACCTCTTTCCCATGAGAGGGTGATCTGTTTGTTCGTATAGAAGTGCATGCCTGAAGAAGCTGCAGTTAACTCTTCTGGCTGCAGAGCTGCTTTTGGAAATGCAAGACAGTAACAGAAATAAAGGCAATTTCACATCAGGACGATCTGAACTCAATAGGAATAGAAAAGTTGTTTATTTTTTGCATTCTTCACCAAAATATTTTCCTTTGGACAGTATCTGAGCTAAAGTTATAAAAAAGGTATGAAAAGGCATGAGGATGCAGTAAGACCCGTGAGTGTAAACTGTTTGCTGCTCAGCCATAGAGAGGCCACTAACTATCCCTAATTACATGTGAAATAAGAAGGCAGGTGGAAAGGCAAAAAGAAAGGGAGAAAAATAACAAAGAGAAGAAAGAAGAAAAGAAGGAAGGAAAGAGAAAAAGAAATTTTTCAGCATTCAAAATTTGAAGGGGCAAGTTTGAAAACATTCACCTGACACAACAAAATCCAGAGGCAAGACACATACAATTTAAAGAATTTTCCAAAGGAATTTTTCCCTTCAAAATCTAGTGCTTTTGAGGTGAGAGGCAACTAACACATTATTTGAATTCATGAGGTTGTAAATACTGGCACACACTTCATGGTTCTGGACTATGCAAGAATAAAACACAAAGCTGTAGCTTAAGTTTGAATTGGTAACTGGGCATCTAGTGCTTTGCAGAATTGTCTTCCAAAAATCCTATTTTTGGTAACTTCTTTTGCTTCCCTTATTTACTGGTGCTTTGCACACGCTGCAAATGATGCAATGATGAGCCCACATCCATGACAATTTCTTTATGGCATCAAGGACCTTGCTCTGGCTGTGCCTGTGGAGTAACAGGAACAGCATAGCCCTGCCCTTGTAACTGCCCGTCTTTGGGTGATGCCAGGAAGTTCCTCACATATCTGTGGAGATTTAAATTCCATTAAACAATCAGCCCTGCTAAAGTAAGTTGAGTAGAAAGGTTTTGCCCAGTGCCTCTGTTGTCAGCTCTGCTACAGCTCCCTACTACTTATCTTCCCCCAGCAGAATACCTGCTTTTCCTCTCAGCCCTCCCAGGCTCAGAAGCCACTCTCTCTCTCCTGTGAAGAGCCTATGATACAGCTTGCCTGGCCTTGTCCATCTCCAGCCAAAGGCTGGATAGCAAAAGGCAGAGACAGATTTTAGTCCTTGGTCCTTGCATGCCTGGTGGCCCTTCCACACATTTTGTTGGAACAATATTTTGTAGTCTCAGGGCAAGGAATGGCACCTGGCCAAGCATCTTGTCTCTTTGAAGGTAAGCAAGAAACACTACCAGCTGAGGGGAGAAGCTGCATCTGTGCCTTTGAGGGATCACAAGATTCCGGTTTAGGGTATCCCTGCCAGTCTCCATCTGCTTGCACCACAGGCAGGGGCACTGATCTGGCTTTAAACACAAGGACATACATGCAGAAACATACAGATTATGTATTTCTGTGCCTTTTCACAGTTCTAAAGGCAGTTGCTGGCAAGGCCAAAGGAGGGTGTGCTGTAACCTGCACAGCACAGTGGTGTGGGATGGGGCACTTTTATAGGGCCTTGGGAGATCTCATTTTTGCCACTGTGCTGTAATGAAAACACCAGAAGATGTAGAAAAGGGCTTGGCTGTAACTGCCTCGTGGTGCCACAGTGTTGTGCCACAGTGGTATAAGAGGGGCCCATGGTCCCAAGCAGTTTAGACTAACCTGATTGTCAGGTTTAGCTATTCCCAGATTGGTATCACTGAGTCGGTGCTCTCAGGAGCTGTGTCAAGGCCACGCTCTGCCTCACTTTTACACGCTCCAACATGAACATATGTGCCGGGAGTAGCACCGTCAGCACGTGTCTAAGCAGTGACTTGGGCAATGGAGTCTGCTTCTCAAACATGACTATGAAGTTGTCTCTTAGAAAACACTGTACTGCTTTGAACAACATAGAGAAGTTAAATCAGCACAGTTCTCAATTCCCCTTCCCTTTCTGAAAAAGAACAATCACACTTATAGTGATTAGAAATTTTTTTCTCTTATTTTCACAAGCAATACACTCAATGAATCAAAATAATACATGATGATATGTGAGGATGACATGGCTTAGACTATCAGAAATGTTCAGGATGAATAGGTGTCATACCGGGATTTTTTGACTGATGTGGGTTTCTGAAATGGTAAAGCTATTTGAGTACTTTTGTAAACTGCACAAATACCTTTATATCAAAATACCTGCAGCTTTAGGAAATGCACAGGTATTGCTATTTTCATTTAAAAATACATGAAACCAAACCAAACCTTTTATCAAAATCATTATACTGATGCAAATCCTATTCATAGAGCCAGACCATAGAATCTCAAAGAAAATTAGAATCTTAGATGAACAAATTTGCAAGAATGTAAATAAAATGGATATAGCCTTTCTCATTCTAACACTGCAGACTGAATTTCATAGCTTTTCCTAAAAAGCCAAAGATTTGGGGCTTTTACCACAAGAAACGTTAACCTGGCTAACTCTTGGAAAAAGGACTTGGCTGAGAACATAGAAGTGAAAGCCAGTCTTACTGCTAATCATGAGAAAAGCAGCATGACTGATGCATACTAGGGCCATAAAATAGAATTTGGTTTCAGAAACTAATTTGGTAAGGGAAAAAGAATTATACTGCTAGGTAAGCAATGGGGATCACTTCACAACACCTCTGTGTACCAGCCCGCATGGATTTCCTTACGTGCCTTCAAGACCGAAAACTCATTTGCATGCTAACATCAAAGTATCCTTGTATGATCTTGGAATTTACAGTCTCTTATTGTGCTTTGTTCCTTAGAGCTTGATCCTGTCCCTCAGTCTGGAAGAATCATCTTTGTCTAGGCTCAGTAAAGTCAGCACATCCATCAAGTCGCATCAAGTGATTATTTGTATCTGCTCAAACACTGGAAGACAAAAGTAAAACTAATAATACAAATGAAGCAAAGAAGTTAGCACTAAATAAGTCAGTTAAGTTGTGCTAGGGAAAGATAAAAGGAAGGCAAAGATAGCAGGGAAACAGAAGAATGAGTCAATGATAACTGGGCACTGAGAACTAATGAGTGATTTGCAAATAAAAAGGGAAAAGAAAAAATATTACTATGAACAAAGTCTCCTTAATAAAAGTCAAAGATTATTGCAAACATCTGAGATATTGCTGTATGCTGTTGAAACCAGAAAACCAGTACACAAAAGAAGGAATGAAAAGCTGGGCTTTCAGCTGGATGTAGGTTCCCAAGTGTCTAACCTCTTTGGGAAAAAGGCTTTAACATCCTTTAGGGACATATGAAAAAAACCCTAGCCTAGGTGCTGAGCAAGTGCATGCAGAAAGGCAACAGGAGTCATGTGGCAGTAGAAGAGGCCCAGGTGGCAGAGAATCGGTAGAAGCTGGTATGCAGATGCACTGGTGTGGATAGAAAATTACTGGTCCCAATGAAAGGGTGGTTTCCCTCCTTTATTCAGGGTTTGCTCTGTTTTCAGAGACAAACTTTACACCAGAAATTACGAGCATCTAAAGCTAGATTTTCTCAGGCCACTATGAGGAGAAAGAACATACTCTAGTCTATTGGTTTTCTCATCCTGCTGCTGTACCCCAACAGGCCGCTCACCTCCGCTTCCCGGGAGAGCCCTAAGCAAGGCAGGAACTTGGCCTCACTTCACAGGCCATGGTACCTTTTGCCTGTGTTAGCATTGCTGGTATTTCTCCAAACAAAGAATTAGGGGAATTCTGACTAGGATGTTGATGACAGGTTGCTCTGTTGGATTGTAAATCCTGCTTTTAACTAATGGGTCCTCACTGAAGATAAGCTAAGCAGTAGCTTCTAGGTGAGAGGGAAGGAAAGCAACTGTGAGCCTGTTCAAGGCTTAATACGAGATAATGGACTTCCTTTCTGCTCTGTGCAATCTCCACGTGGCACAGATCTAAAGGGGAGTTGACAGCTGGAGAAGCTTTCTCCTTACTTTTCCAGAACAATTGTCCTGCAACCATGGACACACTGCATCCTAGGAGATTTGGTAGTGTTTTTCTCCTGCACAGAGCAGCAGCCATGACTATATAATCTGAGGTCTCAAGAGATGGAACTAATGAGAGAGACTGCAGAAAATCAGGCCAGAGAAACAAGGGCAAACCAAGCAGAGAAGCTAACACATTGAAGGAGTTTGGTCCTCCTTGTTCAAAGATGTTCTCCCGTTCCTGTGTCTAGCATCTAGCAAGCATGATTAATGCATATCTGCTTCTGTTGGTAAGAGCCGATCACAGGATGGTGTGATGCGTTGCCCAGCCATGTTTCCTTCCCAGCTTTCTTGCAGCAGCTTCAATGGGATTGACTTCTGAACGAAGAGGTGCTGCACTTATGCCTGTGGCCTTCTCTACACATTCACCATTCTCTCCTTACCTTTTCTAGTTACCATCCTTTGCACTCACATTTAGTGGACTAGTGGAAAAAAACAAAGAACAGGAGCTGGAAGAGAATAGCTCTAAAACAATTTGTGGTCTTGGACAGATTCTTGCAACCATACGTACTGGTTGAGAGGTCTGTGAAGATGCATCAAGGACTGTATTTGTAAGGGCCATTAATCAAAGTGTGCAGCCATCAGTGACCCCAGAAGGAACAGATGTTGAAACTCCAGGCAGAAAAATGAAACTTGGGACACACAGCTTCACTAGAATGCCTGTGGAGAAAAACAGATTGCAGTTGCACTGCAAGAGGGAACGCTGGGGAATAACAGGAAGAGACTTGATTTGGAGCACTCAGGTGACAAATTTTGCAAAAGCTCCTGAGGCAACTTTGAGACAAATGAAACTGTGATGGAGTTTTGACGCAGAGGATGATGAGCAATTTAACAGGTATCAAAGAAGACCAACAAAGTGACCGCGGGGACAGATTAATGGTAGGAGATAAAGAAAGGCAATGACTAGGAAAATAAGTGATAACTCTGTGTAAGACACAAACAGACAGCAAGGAGAAAACCTATTTAGGGGAGTACAAAACATGGTTATAAGCAGGAGCAATTGGGTGAAACTGGGCAAATGAAAATATAGGCCTAATTCCTTCCTGACCATGAGACTTTCTGGACTGTGAAGCAGATGGCAAAAGAAAGTGGTGGAAGCCCCATTACCCAAGGCATTTAAAACAAAAGACCAATCATCCACATGTTGTAAATCCTCTACCAGCAGGGGAGCAGGGTAGATGACCTAACAGGTCTTTTCCACCTTGAATTTCGATACAAGGAATCACAAAACCCCCAACTAGTCATGACAGAGAATAGTAACTCAGCTTTTGTGGAAAGCCAGCGGTATTCATGCAGGTAAAAAGGTAAAATGTCACAGTGATGAAGCAGAGGATAAGAGGGGAGAAAGAGAGGCATTGCATTGTCCCTCTGTACTTGGGATTGGTGAGGCTGCGCCTTAAGTACCGCATTCAGTTTTGGGCTCCTCACTTTAAAGACGATATTAAGGTGTGTGTCCAGAGAAAGGCAACAAAGCTCACGAATTATCTAGAAAACATGTTTTAAGAGGAATGGCAGAAGGAGCTGGGTTTGTAGTTTTGGGAAGAGGAGGCTCAGGGGGGTCCTCATCATTCTCTACATGAAAGGAGGCTGTAGTGAATTGGGGGGCCAGTCTCCTCTACCATACTTAAAGTAAGAGGACTAGAAGAAATGGCCTTAAGCTGAGATGAAAGATTCAGATTGGATACAATTTTTTTCACTGTTAGAATGATCAGGCACTGGAATGGACGGCCCAAGGAGGTGGTGGAGTCATCATCCCTGGGGGTTTTTAAGAGATGTCTCAATCATACTGTAAGGAATCAGCTACCTAGCAGGAGAGATACAAGTAAAGTTCTGCTTCAGTCTTGAAATGAATAAACGCCAAATTGTCATAACATTTAGACATATTGGATGCAATTTAGGGGTTACAGTAGTGCTGGGTTGATGGTTAAACAGGATGATCATAGAAGTCTCTTCCAACCTCGATGATTCTATGATTCTCAGTAACAACACCTCTACTCCAGCCATTCAGGCACACTGAGGGAAGACACACAAATAAGAATCCTTCATTATTCACTTGGTTCTATATTAAAAAAGGGTCCTTGGTTGCTCCCTCTTCCTCACTAAGTTTCAGTGACTGGCCAAAATGAAGGTGTAAGAAGCTGCAAAGCATTGGTCCTGGTATGCAAAATGGACCAAGAGATACCTACTGGAAGGCCCCAGTAGTCTTGCCTCTTGGCCATGCAGGTGAAGCAGCACTGCATTTGATGCCAGCATGCCACACATGAACTTGTGCCACCGTGAGCTTAGGCTTATTTTGAAATACTGGGGTTGGATTTCCTCTCATTAGCTATTTTCAGTAGCAGCAAATCACTTAATAGAAGCCTGCTCTATCCCAATGCTCAGCGTCCTTATGGGCTGATTCCAGAAATAGTTCTGCTTTGCAGTGTGATGGGTACAAAGTAGTGTTCTGCTCCCAGGTACATCCAGGGCAATAAAGTGGGCACATCCAAAAACCAGCCGGGACACCGATATGACTGCCTGTAAAATCAGTGAGGTGTTTTTCACCTTTCCCCCCACCCTTTTCACTCTCATCACGAGGGCTGGGGCTGTTGGCGTCCAGGAGCCAGAGGGCGACGGAATACACCGTTAACACCATCAACAGCTGCAAACCAGGCTCGTTCGCGTCCCACACGATGCGACTGACACACCACCCTCCTGAAAGCCTGCACTGGTGCGACCGCGCCGGGCGTCTGAACACGGGCAGGGGGGCAGGGAAGGGCCGGCCGGGCCGGCCGTAGGGCTGAGAAAACGGGCTGACGGCGCCTCCACGGACATCTCGTACCCCGCGCCGCGTTTCCCGGCCGGGGCTCTTAAAGCGGCGACCCTGGCGGCGAAACAAAGCTCTTTGTGCTGCCGCGGGTCCGGCCGCGGCCATATCCACCCGTTCTGTTGCCCGCCCCTCTACCGGCGGGCGGCGCTTAAAGGCCCACGCGAGCCCTGGCGGGGGCGGCGGCACCGCCTGGAGTCAAACGGCATTTTTATATAAGGCGACACGACCCCAACCGCGCCCTTTCAGCCTTCCCTCCGCTTTGGCCCGCCCACATCGACACCCGAGGGCGCCGGCCAAAGCGAGCCGCACTCCCGCTCCTCCCGCACGGCACCGGCACTGCCCCAGACCATCTCCGCCTCTCCGGAGCGGCCCCTTTAAGGGGCGGTGCGATTGCCGGGAACCCACGTCAGTTTCGGCCCCGAAACTCCGGATCAATGAACGGTGGCGCGGGGCGGGGCGCAACGCCGGGCCCGGCCCCCGCTGGCGCGTTTCGGTTTCTCTCTTTTCCAGGAAGGAAAACACAGGCGGGGAGGGGGGGCCGCGCCCTCCCCCACCTCCCGCGCCCCCTCCCTGTTCCACCGCGCCGCGCGCGCGCAGCGCCTTCTCACGCGGAGCCGCGCGGGCAGAGGAGCGCGCAGGGCACGCGCGCACGGAGCGCGTGCGGAGCGGGGCGGGGGGGGGGGGCGGTGGCACCGAGGAGCGGACCCGGCACCGAGGACTGGCGGGGTGAACCCCCACCCCCGGCAGCGCCGTGCCCGCCCCTGGCCGTGCTGCCGGCCGTAACTTCCCCTTGAGGGGACGGGCCGGGTAGGGCCGCGTCTCCGGGCCGGTAGAGGAGCGGAAAGTGGGGAAAGCCCGAGAACTTCCCGTCTGCGCGCCCGCGCCTGCCCTGCCGGGCTCCGCTGAGCCCCTCCTGAGAGATGTCCGAGCCTTCTGCTCAGTGTTGCATCAAGGTAAAAGCCCCGTCCCCTCTGTCCGGCCCATGTCAGCGCTGGTTGCGCTCGCCGGCGCTTCGGGGCGGTGGGTTTTGCCGAGGGTTATTTTGATTAAAATAACTGTTTTCCTCGTTTATCTTTTCCCCCGCGCGGAGTGCTGCTCACGGAAGGTCGGTGCCCCCGCACCGCGTTTGCGGGGCGCGGCAGCGACGAGCGGTGTCTACGGCCGCGGGCAAAGGGAACGCGGCTCCCGGCGGCTGCCAGCGCCCTGCGCGGCTCCGGGGGACACGGCAGCCGGGGCCTGGCTTTGGTGGCGTGGTTCTTTACGGCAGAGAGCTTTAAAGGGAGTCCCGGAGCCCGACCCGGCCTCCCTAGGGACTCGCTACCCGTCGTGCCCGCCAGCAAGTTCGTAGAAAGTTTCCTGCCGTCGGGGACATGCAGCCGCCGCTGCTTTTACCAGCAGTGAGTTGCGGGGCTCTCTTTCTTCTTTGTATTCTATTTTTTTGCTGACTATCCACATAAGTATTATTTATTTTTAAGTGCTTCAGTTACTGGCATCGCTTGCCGGTCGGCAGGTCAGAGCTGCGCACCCCGGCCTTCTCTACCGGGGGCTGGGGAATGTGTTTCTCCGTGCCTTGGCCTGTTGAAGAAGGGGTTACCCCGTGAAGTTTCTTGTTTTAAGTGGAGTTGGCATGAAGCTGAGACAATGGAAACAAAATCCATATTTGTCCAGACCCTTCCTATCTAGCAGCACACTAGAAATAGTGCTTTCCTCTCTCCTTTTGCCACCCCTTAGTTTTGCTTTATTTATGAGACACTTTGCCTTGTTGCAAGCCGGGAGTCTCCCTTCTGCTCCTAACCAATTCTGCCCTAGTAAGAGATCTTTCGTGCTTGTCTCTCCCAGTCTGGAAGGACGAGGTGACTTCCAGACTCTCTCTAAGGAGAAGAGCCCGGAATTAACACTTTTTCAGCATGATGCTCTTTTGTTTGCTTGTCCCGTGCATGTACGGGGTAGTCTTATGCTCTATATGGTATGAACACCGTTTGAAAACTTTCTCTTGCTGAGTTAAATGTAAGCAGGCCTGTATCCCGTGAAGTCTTGTGACTTAGAGTCTACTTTGACTTTTCATAACACGCATGGACATACTAGATAATGAGGTATTGTGTGCAGGTTACAGTGTAGCGAAATGCTAATACAGACAAAACGCACGCAATTCACTCATTGGATATATATATATATAAAATATAACTACTAGTTATATGTTACGTAGTGACATATAACTACTAGTTGTCTTTTTTTTTTCTTCAATAAACCCTGTGGAGGGGTAGAATATGTTCTCTGGACAGAAGAACACGAATGTCACAAAAGTAGTGTCATATGAGTTGTATTTCCTAGGGTTTGACATGTGTCATTTCAAAAATACGAGGTTTACTTCTGCTCTTACTAAAGTCAGCAAAAATGCTACTGTTGATTTCAGGAACTGTAAAACTGGTCCTTCCCTAGCCTCAGTAAGAAGGTACATTATAGAATCATACTGTAAGGAATCAGCTACCTAGCAGGAGAGATACAAGTAAAGTTCTGCTTCAGTCTTGAAATGAATAAATGCCAAATTGTCATAACATTTAGACATATTGGAAAAGTGATTTTTTTAAGTGACCAATTTTAAACATCATGATGTGAACTTATTTTAATTTTAAATGTATAGTTTGTTTATGTGCAGTTACATGCAGACCCTTCCAATTATCTTGTCAGACAGAAACTACTGTTACTGGCTTTACTGGTGGTTATTTTGATAGTTTCAAATATAGAAAGTACAACTTTTCAGGCAGAAATATGAACTTAAAATGAAAGCATTTCTTCACTTGTCAAACCATTCTGGGTAGCTTTCACTTCAGCTTTACTAACTACCTTTGTTTTCTGGACACTTTTTTCAACCAGGCAGTGTTCAGTGTGTTTGTGATCAGCAGCTGGATTTAAGAGGAGCTGTTTAATTGGTAATGTGATTTTATGAGTAAAACCGATAGTTTTTTCAGTGTTCCAGTCTGGCTGATGGCATGGAGCATGAGTTTGAGGCAGAGGAACAAGCTCCCCACTGTACCTCAACTTTGCTGCTAAACTGCTGAGTTTTTCTGAAACGTAGTCAAGTATTGTGCTACAAGGGTGTCATGAAGTTTCATTAGTAGCCTGTGAACTGAAAGCAGCCAAGGTGGTGGATGTATTGTGTTGTTGTTCTTCTGTTTGCTTTTTTTTTACCCCCTTCCTTCTCCAATATGGGACAAGGGTGTGTGCAGTAGATGCCACAGCAGGAGGAGTGATAAACCACGGAAAGCTTCAGCGGAGAGAGTGAAGCTTTATGACCCACTTGCTTACTGACTCCTTCTCTGAGAAAGAAAAAATACAATGTTAACATCTGGACCTTGGCAACCTTTGGATGTGTTCTTGCCTGGCATAGGGCAAGCAGTCCCACTATGCTGTTGTGGGAAGGAAGTCAAGTGTGTGTATAGCCTAAAGCTGCAGAGAGAAGTTATCACTGGAGTTTAGAAACTAAAACCAGAGATGAGAATGAAGGTTGAACCCTCAGTGTTTGCTACAGCCTAGGGTGTCAGTGTACTCTGCATGAACTGGTAGGCTTTGGGCTTGTGACGAACTCCAGTCCAAGACAGCCTGAGGACTTTGACTCTGAGGTGTGTTGGGAAGGGGCATTTGGTGTGGTTGTCATATTCAGACACTTTTTTCCCAGTTGTTGGTATATCTATGTTGGTAGCACACCTGTTCCTCTGATCCTGAGCTATAGCAGTTAGCTGATTATATTCTTGTAAACTCTACCAGGATGTTGGCACTGATTACAGTATTGGTGATCCTTACGGCCTCACCTCTCCTCCCACAGATGGGAGAACTGAGGCCCCAGTGGAGTGTAAACATTTTGCAAAGGCTTACAGGAGACCAAAAGCTCAAAGGGAGACAGGATTAGTTTAGACACAGGTGATGATTTTTGTGATCAATTAAGGTCCAGTTGGTGGTAAGTTCTGTTTAAAACCTTACCTGGAGCTTTCTTATTATCAGAATCTCCTTATTTTTTGCCCTAAGTTATTATACCTTGAGAATATCACTGTGGCATCATATAGAGTCTCAAAAGGCAGCAGGCAAATGGGAGAGTCCTGAAGAGCACAGTTTAATTTGTTTATTTTCCTTTTTAGAAATATGAGACTTTCAGTTGCTTGGTTGGATTTACCATGTGACCATACAAACAGTTGTGCTGGCACAAGTATGGAGTTGTGGGGAAACTAAAACTGGGGATATGGGAGGAGATCAGCTGCTTCAGGTCTCTCTGAGCCCATGCTCCCTTGTATGCACCTGGCTGATGCTTGAGCTGAGAATGTTTTCTGTGGGCAGGAATGAAGGCACAGAGCCTTACTGCAAGTCAGGTTTCACAACTGGTTCAGTGGAGATTTTTTCCTAGATGCCCAGTGGTGGACATGTGCACTTTCTCTTGTGTTGACCTGTATGTTGTGGCTGCGGGAGTCAGCAGAGAAAGCAGTAGCTCATGGGTTCTCATTTTGGATGGGAGGATGTGCTTTGTAATCGTTTATACAAAGGGAGGGGGGGGAAAAGCCCAAGGGCAAAGAATCAACAAAGTGTTTGAGCTTTCAGTCTTAGATTTACTTAATTTTTAGATAATGCATTATGTCTCCTAATGCTTCATTGATGTATTGCAAAGAGCTGAAGACTTTCCATGCTGAAGGGCTGTTCAGCATCACATGGCCAGAATCCTGTTACTCTCAGCCAAGGCTGAGTATCTGTTAGTGCAGAGTATATTCCTTAATGCTTATTAGTTATCTTGTGTATTAGGGAGGAGGATCCTTCTGTTAGTGTCAGTGAAAAAACTCATTAAGTTCAGTGGGTGTAGGATTGCGTGGTAGAAGACCAGTGTTTGGAAGTACATACCTATTTAACACCTGATAAATCACTTAACTCTTTGGCACCACCTAAATTCAATCCCTCTGAAGCAAAATTTTACTAGCACTGCCCCAATTAAACACCAGTCATTAGTATTCACTAATGGCAGGCAGTTTCCTGTGAGGGAACCCATTAAAATAGCATCTTGAATCTGAAATGCCCCAGTGAAACAGAGGATACTTTAATGATAATTTATATACTTATTGCACCATGCATCCCAAAGTGTCTTTTGGAGGGAGGTGACTAAGTGGTGCTCTGCTGATAGAAATGATAGGCAGGAGATGAAATCTTGTACAGCTACACAGAAGTGATGTTTCTGCCTTTTAGAAATGTTATCTGGGCCCTTGAGTGCTTGTCTTTTGAAGTCTTCAGAGAAGTTTGCTAGTAACCTGCTTCCTGCAGGAAAGGGAGAACTGAGGTAACCTGTGTTTTTGGCGAGTAATGTTATTCTGACCTGTAATTCAAAAATTGACTAATTTGTTTCTGGGGTTTTTAGCATGTGCTTATTGTGGAGTATTTGCAGTTCGCTGCCTTCAGCAGGGCATGCACGGAGATACAGCAACTCAGAAGTCAGGGCTTCTGAAAGGGGTCACTTTGGCTCTATCTGTGAAACAAGCATTGGGCTTACCTGTGCAGCGCAGTAGCAAGACTTACACTTGTAATGCAGCATGGACACAAATTGTGTTTATTACAGAGGTCAGTGACGGACTGATCTGAATTGTTCCTGGCTTTTTAGTTCACACAGCATTTGGGAGTATGGTAGTGGTGCTGGTTGGTTGTTGGCTTTTTTGGTGTAGGCCACCTACCTCTGCTGAGTAATGAGAAAGAGGAAGATGTTTTGGCTTCACTGTGTCCTGATGTTTGGATCAACTACATGTGGACAGGGTGGCATTTCTGTGCCCTCAGCCTGCACTGAAGGGGGCTTTGGAATAGGCTGGCACATTTTGCAGGCATGGCTGTTCTGCCACAATCCTGGTCCAGGGCTGGAGCACCTTGGAAGGGTTGGTAGCCAGATAGGGCTGCCAGAGCTATCCCTGCCACATTGCCCTGACCGCCACCCTTCCTAGGGCTCCCTGAGCTGAATGCAGAGAGGCTGCATACCCAGTTATTCCATGTGCTATTCTTGCCTGGTGGTAGAAGGGCGTCATTTCCTATTAATTAGATACAACTTAAACATCTGACAAGGGGGGATCCCCATGTGAAGACAGTGCATGGTGATCAGTGGCAGGCATTGTCACGACAATAAATTTTTAGTTTGCAATGTGTCCCTGTGCCTCCTGAGAGGAGGCCACCCAGAACAACCCATGGGTGGGATGTTCCTCTAGACCAAGTCAAGGTACGTGCTCAGGTTCAGCCTGAGCAAAGAGACCAGACTGGCCACCAAAACTTCTGTGCCTTTAACAGCTGAGTGGTGGCAATTGATTTCTGCTAATATGGGTTATTTTTTGCATCTACAACCCAAGCCAAATTTAGACCATATTGGTTCTAATGTTGTGGAGTTGTCTTCAGGAAGTGTTTTGTTAAAGCACAGAGGAAAGTTACTCTATTCATCTCCTACTTTAGTAGCATATGGGTCTCAGACCTAGATTATAGTGACCTTTTTTGCTTTTGGGGTTTATTTTTTTGCAAGAATGCCACCGATGGCAAATGCAGAAAACTCCAGCCAAGGTTGAACTTTTTTATGGAATGTCCTGGAGCAGCAGCAAATAAAAGATTTTGGAAAGAGTTAAGCTTTTTACTTATAATGGTATTGCTCATCTCCTGTAATGCTACTGGGCTCCAAAGTCAACTGGGTGTAGCAATTAAGGAAAGCTATAAATGATTCTTCATCTAAATGATTTTCCAAAGGTTATTCCGTGTTAAGCCACATGCAGTGTCTTTGCTTCTGTGTTGTTCTTATAGTTTGCAAATACTTTTCTGGTTAAGATAGTCTGGAGAGAAAATTGGTATGAAAGAGATTCTTGCTGCAGTGCATGTGTGGAGTTCTGTGGAATGTTTGCACATGAAAATAAATAATATTGTAAATAATTTTAAAGATGTGTGTAGTGCCAAGAGTAGCATTGGGTGTAACTGCAAGTGCTAAATGTTAGTACAACTCCACAAAAATACTTTGAATATGGAAACTGTACTTCACATGTTAAACTATTTGCAACTGGTTAATATTAAATCTAGAGTTTGGATATTTAATTTTAAAATAAAATGAAATGTGAATATAAATAGAACTATGAATGATGGGGGGGGGGAGCATTTGCTTGGTTTTTGTCTGCTTTTGTTGTAGGTTTTATTTTGGGTTTTCTCCAGCTAGCTCAACTAGGGTCTGATCAAGAAATTGTATATTGTTTGTTTTTAGAGTTTAATCTGGAGAAAGTCAACTGGCATCCAGTCAGGAATAGCCTTAAAACTGATGAAATGCAGGAGAGGGTTCAATTCTTTGTATAAAGTTTTAAGTGGATATGGCTGAAGTGATTTTTTTCATTATGTTTTCAGTGGGAACCTCCAAAACATCTATTAACAGAAAGTAGGAATGTTTTTTATATTAGTACAGGATTCTGTGGAAATCAAGGAGCTTCCAGTTCTACCAGTTAAATGAAATGTTTAATAAAAGTGCCAGAGATAGTTGTGCTATGGGTAGAATTCAGAGATGGATTTATCTACTTAGTAGGGCTACAAAAAGGCATTCTTTAATTTGTGAACTGCATTTTTCTTTTATCTTTCTCCTTTTTTTCTTATAAAGATTTTCACATAAAAGTAGTTTCCATCATTGATAGAGCCCTGTGAAGCTCTGCTGATGTTCTTGGAGGTCAAATGGAGCAAACCCAGCATTACAGCGGTACTGAGGGCTGCTTGCCGCTTTGTAGGAGCTCCTTTCAGGTCTCTCTTGTGATCTTCCCCCATGACAACTAATTGTTTTTAGTTCTGGTGGATTAGGAGTGGAGATTGTTGTTTTACCATGTGCCCACATGAATGGCTAATTTCTCATCTTCCTACCTGTGATGTGCTTTCAAACACGGGCAAAGCCAAGCATTCTCAGACCTGCTGAGGAGTTTCAAGGTGCTGGGGTGCTGGGAACTTCAGATTCTGGGGTGACCCACACTGGAGGGTATAAGAAAAAACGTTCCTCAGTAGATGGGTCGTCCCTTGCCACATCTGTGAGAAGGTGCTTGGATATTTCTAGTGGGCACCACTGCAAGGTTGCAACTTGAAGCTTATAGAGCAATGGAGGTACTGCTGATAGGCCATTGTTACCTGTGCCCCTGCCTTTCTACTGTAGTGGCTCTACAGCAGCATCTTTCCAGCTCCAGAGGAACAGCTCCCTCCAGCTGAGAGCACCATTGTGCCAGGTTGGGCAGCCTGGTGTGTAGGCACGTGTAGGTGCCAGATGCCCAGCATGAGTGATGGACCTGCCATCTCCTTTTCGGTGAGGAAACGAGTGCTGAACTGTTTTTAGAGGAGGATGAGGATTCTACTAAGGGTGCCAGGAAGGACACCAAGTTGCAGGAACAGAAGTGCTGATGGGTGTAAAAGATACTTCTCAGTTGGCAGACTGAGTGGTAGTGTCACTGTCATATGGCCTGAGCAAATAGGGACTCAGGGAAGACTGTGGGAGCAGTTTCCAGGGGCAGGTTATGGGCTGTAAAGTATTTCATGGCATGTGGCTTGAGATATGTATCAGACATTGCACAATAAACGCTGGGCTCAAATACAGTGGTGAGTGTCCCAGCACACTGCCCACACCAGCTGAGTCATCAGAGCCATCCATGACTGACCGTGCGCTGGCTTTTAGTAGCTCCCAACTGCGACAAATTGCTGCAACTTCAGAGTTAGAAGAATGAATTAATAGTGTATGCAGAGCCAATTAGCACAGCCAACTGAACCATATTGACAGAGCGTGGCTGCAGGCTTGGAGAAGTGAGTGGAAAGCGCAGGGTTTGTTTTTTTCCTTGATAGTTTTGAGTGGGGTACTCTTAAGGCTTTTCTGCTTAACAGATAAAGTGAGATCTTTTTGAGATGTTCAGTACTGTTTGCTGATAGACCTTCCACAACTGATCTGGCGTTTGGGATGATATTTTAGGAAACAGTTTGGTTAGTGAGTACAACAAAAAACTGAGCTCTGTTTTCAATCTGAGGTGAAATAGGCAAATAAAATGATAGTGGGAAAGCAGCAGGGAGTAAAATAGAATGTATCTGTATATTGAAGTTTGTATCTGTGCTGTGTTCACTTCTGATTACAGCATGGGTTTCTGACTACTAGGCATGTTTGCAGTGGCACTGAAAAGATAAGAAATCCTGAGGAAACTTCCATAGGAAGAGAAGATAGATTGCCAAGTACTTCTTGGGTTGGAAAGGAGACAGCTGATGGAGGCATAGTAGAAATCTGTAAAATTGCACAACAGCATAGTATGGAGAGCAATTTCTGATAGTACAAAACTAGGGCAGGCCATGAAATTATTAGCCAGGAAGGTTAAAACAAGCACTTATTCCATCTGTGTTAAGTTACGGAACTCGCTGCTGGAGGATAGTGTGGAGGCTGAAAGTACAAATGGATTTAAAAGAGAGGGTAGAGAATATGAGGAAGATATTAACAGCCTATATGGTGGAGAAACCTCCCTGTGGTTACCCAGGGGAAGGATGTTTTGTTCTGTTTGGAAAGCCTTTCCTAATACAGAGACTTCTTTTCTTTCGGGAATCAGATCGCAGGCAAGTAAGACTTGCTCTGATGGTGTATAGGCCTTCAGATGCTTTGATGTAAAATTTTGCACCCTGAAAGGATGATCTTAAGTGCTCATCTCCTCTGAATTGTTTCCGAAGTTTCAGCCCCAATAGTCTTGATTTCAAGACGACTAGTTAATTGTTAGTGGGAAGAGACCTAATGAAGAATTTGTCTGACTCAGAGACTTGTGAAGTCAGGATTGCTGCGACTAGAGATAGCTAGCAAGGCTTTGGAGCTTTATCTACTCAGATTGAAATGAAAGAGGGAACACATGAAATAGGAATTACAGATCAGCATTTGAAAGAGAGAAGTTTCCCGGTTATGGGGGAGAGACCTTGTTTGCTTCCAGGAGCCAAGTGAGGATTACCTCTGCTTTTCCAAAGATCTCTCAGTTCCCATCATCACTCACGTGAAATGTGTTCCTGAACCATTAGCTCCTTTTCACATACATGACCCATGAATGGTGTTTCAACTGGGGTTTGTAGTAATGGGGTAAGAGTTGTGGCGCTCAATGCCTGGCCAAATGTTGCTGGCAGTGACTGAAGTGTCTGAAATGCTAAGAAAAGCTGTCAGTTTGTAAAGACCTTGTATCATGCTTTGACTGGAACTTTTTTTTAAAGGCAAACAGAGGTATGACCACACAAAACCAATTCTGATACTGTTTTGTATGAGTACTTTTTAGTTATTTTTCCTAAAGAGAGAGTGACTCATGGTGTTGGATAGCCATTAAAATATATTGATGTGCAGCTAAATAGGGCCTTTAACCTAAATGTAGTTTTCTTTTCTGCTAATCTATACAGTGTCCACAAATGTATACTTGAATAGTTGTATAATCTCATACAGATTTAGTTAGGTTTTTATTTTGGAAAAAAAAATTATTGCTGGATGAATTTTTTTTAATTTTACATGCTGTTTATGATAGACTGCTCTTGGCTTTGCAGTGGAATGTAGTTACAGTCTCCTGCATCAAAGCCCTGAGCATTACAAGTAGTTCCTAAAAAAAGAAAAAGAGGCTTTATTATTGTAGATGAAATGGAAGTATCTGGTACATTTTGAGGTAATACCACATAATAAATTATGAACTTTTAATTAAGAACATTAAGTATTATCTTTTATTTTTTTATCACACTGATTGTTTCCTGTCATGTTCACCTAGTATTAGTAGATTTGGCTCCCTTACCCCTTTTTTTTGTTCACTAGAGGAAGAAGATGAGCTTTCTGTGACTCTGAAGCATTTTCCAACTTTGAGTAAACTGGTCATTGTAATGAATTAACTGACTAAACTGAAAGGAGAAAGTACTCGCTCTGTATCCCTTACCAAAGCTGGCTTAGCTCTTTGGCAGGCTTGGACTCCAGGTGTACAACAGCAGGTCTCACCTGTTTGAACGGTAGAGCTTTATTTAATGCTTTTGCACTAAATATTGTGCTTGGGGTTTATCCTCAAAATTATTTTCTGCTACTGTGATTGTAACTGAATCTCAATACACTGAAGTTTCAAATTTCTTAATTATTTCAAATGAGGAAAAAAACCCGTAAAATTTCAGTTTTTAAAAGAAGTGGCTTAGAAAAATTACAAATGTTTCAACGTAATGCTTTGACAGATCTTGAATGCAGTGCTTGTCAGAGCACTCTTTCTCTCCTCTTAATATTACCCTCTACACTGTGTTTTCATTTAATGCTTTAGTGGTGAGACACATCTTCTTTAGCCATGGGAGGCTGAAGCAATGGAAAACTGGCTAATGTGAGGGATATTGCTCCAGTTTAGTGTGAAGGTTTGGCTTTACATACAAGGGAAGCCATTGTAGATTCTGAACAAGCCTCCTGGTTCCCTTTGTAATAGAATCATAGAAGCGATTGGGTTGGAAAAGACCTCCGAGATCATCAGGTCCAACCCTTGGGCCAACTCCAGTCCATTTACCAGATCATGGCACTCAGTGCCACGTCCAATCTCCATTTAAATATCCCCAGGAATGGGGAATCCATCACCTCTCTGGGCAGCCCATTCCAATGCCTGATTACTCTCTGTGGAAAGAATTTTTTTCTGATATCCAACTTAAATTTCCCCTGGCAGAGCTTGAGCCCGAGCCCCCTTGTCCTATTGCTGAGTGCCTGGGAGAAGACACCAGCCCCCACCTGGCTGTAGTAGTGTTTCTGGAAAGAAAAGGCTCTGAAAAACAGGTTTTAACTCACATCCTGTAGTAGAGATATTTGTATGTTTTCTAAGATACAGAAAAGTCTCCATTAGCTCAATGATTCAATATATTTGTTGTCACAACCAGTTTCCCATGAGGCCAGGAACTAGGGCTGCCCCCCTTCACAGGTGGGGAGTGAGGAGGCTTCATGTAGTATTTTGGTGCCTGTAGCTGCAGCTGTCATAATGCTGTGCTTTACCATTGTGATCCCCTTTGCCTGCAACTACCTGGATCTCCCTCTCACTATTTGCTTGACAGACGATACCGTGCTTAGGGTGGCCTATTCCCATCCCTCATGCTTGCTCTTCCTGCTTGGTGTGAGAACCTCACGGTCCTAGTGCATATCCCTGGGGGGTAAAGACATATCACCATCACTTCAGCAAGTTCAGTTACAAGGTGAACTTAAATACTGATGAAAGAGAGGTCTGTTTTCCTTCAGTCTAGTCTGGGGTTTCATAATTCCTGTCTGTTTTCCAGCAGTGGTCCACTGAGCCCTCTGTCATATGAAAAATTCTTGTTCAGCTGTATGGGCCTTGGCCTCCTTTTTGTTGAAGAAGAGGAAAAAGGCTTTCCCAAAACAATAACTGAAATTCTGTAGTCCCAGATTGTCAGCAAATGGTTGGCACACCAATGAAGTGAGGGTGAAAGCTGTGAACTGAAGACATCAGTATAGCCTGTTTGATGATTTGCTTACAAAGGACACTGAATGTCTGGCCTGGACTAAGACTTGGTTTTAAAGCATGTTTAAATTTAAGCATTATAGTAACAATATGCATATTTAAACTTTCATCTTATATAGAGAAAAAACTTCAACCCCCAAAATAAATTAAAGGTATTAATTTGTAGAGTTGGTTAGAATTTTAGCTTTTGAGATGGAGGACGCTATTGTTTGGGTTGCTTTCTATATAACACCTGAGAAGCAGCCAGTCCTCAAAGTATTTTTGTTCAAATTACTTGCTCAAAAAATGGATGGCTTGGTTGGCATCTATGTACTTCTGGAAATAAAATTACTATGTATACCTGAAAAATAGACATATTTTTAATGCAAAACTTATCCCTGTGGATTTTCTGATAAAACTTTTCATAGTCTTGAAAGTTCCAACACATTGGCCAGCTGCAGGTGTTTGCACAGATATGCTGGCAGTGATAATAGTCCAGGTGGGCTGTCCTGCTCATCAAGGTTGAAGGTTTTGTCTTGATTTCCCCCAGGGTTCCCAGAGTATGCTGCTCACAGCCAGACACACAGAAGCTTAAATGTATTCAGCACTGCTGCAAGATCCAAGCTTTGACATGGGAAGACTTTCCACACATATGTGGGTAGGGAGCAGGTTGAACCAAACAGAGGACTGGTATCTGTATTCCTATACATCTACTCTAAGCTATGAGACTGGAGGTTATTATGGGAAGGAAAACAGGAGCCAGAGAAATAGCATGGGATTGGAAGTGACAGAATTAGGAAGTAAGGGCAAGGAGTTTGCTGTGGCAGCAACAGCAATCAGCTGGGACCCATTACTCCTGTGGTAATCATAAAAATTCACTTTGGAAAGTCTAAAAATTTGCTTTTAGAGAGGCAGAAGCAGGAAGGAGCTAAAGTGGGAAGGATTATTTCCCATTGTATGGGAACAGGGAGGATCAGGTAGAAGCATCTGACAGTTTTAAGGGGGGAAGTGTGTTTTCACACAACATACAGTGACGTTAACAAAACTGCTGCTGGGAGTTGTAATGTAGGACCAAACAGGCAAATGGTTTCAGAAGACAGTTCACACAAGATTAATCTATTTTGGACCATTAATTGCAAGGATAACCGCTGAGGTCCTTGACTCAGAAAGCCCCTAACCTGTGGATTTCTGGGAGTGTGGGCAAGGAAAAGTTTATTCCTCTTACCCTAAGCATTTCCTGTTGGGGATTGCTGAAAATGCGGTACTAGTTTAGACAGACCTTTAAGCTGACCAGAACTACTGTGCTTTTCCATTTTCATTTAAGACTTTCATACTTTGTTGTTTGACTCTATACAGATACCTCTGACAAGTGGAAAAATAACAGTTGAGAAAACCTCTCATGTGAATCAGACGTTTTGCTCTGTTTTTTGATCTTGTGATGTTTACTCAGCAGAGGTAACCTGACCATCCGAAATTTGTAAGAAGAACGTTCTTCAGGTTATGAAGGACTTAGTGAATTTTGGTTGAGGAAATCCTTGACCCTCCTCTTGGGCTGCGATGCTGTTTATTGGCATAAAGTGACCTGACCTATTTTATTTCTTGAGGTTTCTTTTCTCCCAAGATTTGGCTGATGGAGGGTGGAAAAAATAGTTAGATTCTTACATAATTCAAATGCTGTGTGCTGTGTCAGCCACACCTCTTCTGATGTCTGAGACAAGTGAACACAGTTACTTGCAAGGCAAGGGTGCATTTCTGTAGATGGCACAAACAGGTACCCACGTGTGCCACTGGGTGGCTGATGAACAGGTGTTACACAATACAGGGGCAGTTCCAGCACTTACATTAATTTATTCCATCAGCATGCCTGAAACCTGTATTGGAGTGACTATCTTGATTTGTTCATTCTTTTTGCCTTTTAGTCCCTGACTCTTCTTTTCAATTTATAATAGCTGAGAAAATTAAGGAGAAAGTATTGTTTGAGTGCCTGGACTTTATTTTTCTTCACATAACCATTAAGAAATAAGTAAGCCAGCAGACAGGACCTTGTTGTGGGACAGTGTGCACACCAAATGTTTATCTTCAGTGCAAGTAGAGCTATTTCTCAAATAATACTTATCCTGTGCTAGTGCAGTTATTGGGCAGATAGAACTAGAAAAGTGAGCTGGCTAAAAAGCAAATGCTTTTGTGTCCTTTTCCAAGACCACATCTGGAATGGTGTCCTACAGCAGGCAGATGCCATAAGTGCTTGCTCTCTCGTGGTACACAGTGGCCTGGCTTTAGGTAAAACTTAGTTGTGATTCCTCTGAAGCACAGCTTACTCACCTGTAACTCTGCTGAGGTCCTGTCCCAGTGCAGCAGCTTGGATGGTCCCTCTGGGAACAAGCTCTTCCTTTGCTGTTCCCAGATGTTTAGTATATAGCCTCAATATCTAAAGATGTTATACCTGCTACCACCACATTGAAACCGAAGCAGTTTCCCAAAAGATACTGATAGCTGAAGAAATTCTGTTTTCCCAGTATTAAACATGAAGGAAGGTAATTTTATCATTCCATGCAAAAGTGAAGGAAAAGATGTCTGTGTGCCTGCAGAGTCTGAACGTGCACTTTCATAACCCAGTGTGCAAGCACAGCAGCCACATGGTCCTGTGATCAGAGGCTGTATTGTTTGCCCAGATTTTGTAGATAACACTTAATTTCTTACTCACTGATGTCCTAGCTGTTTGCACTCATCTTCTTAGCTCCAGAATTGCACATTCAGGCTTTGGGCCTTGGTCAGATCTGTGTTACCTGACATTAGAAGCTTTTAGGGATTCATGCCTATTCTCTTTACAAGACTGTGCTGGTTTGAAGGTGAACCAGCAGGGGAAATGAACTCACCACGAGAGAGATTATAAGTCAGAGCTAAAATTTAATAATAATATTACAATAACAACACTGATACACAAGGGAAATTGCTTTCAACTCACAATACCCCAGCAGTATAACCCAGTGTCCTGGGGCACAAACCCAAGGGGGTTTGTTTGCCCTTGTGCTGAGACCCCTGTGGCTCCCCCAAGTCCAGAGCAAAAGGAAAAGATAAACCTGTTGGTGCAGGCGAGGGCTGTGGACTGGGCGAGAGCGGTGATCTCCTGCTGTCGAGGTCCTGCTGCTGCTCTGGATCCGACGAGAAGGTCCTGAGGTCTTCTTACCCACCACTTATGTACCCTCAGGGAGCACTCAGTCCCTCCCCCTGGGCGGGGACTCACACAATGGGTGATTAACTCTGGGAGCCAGGGGTTGTTGAGCTGTTGATGGCCCATTAGCAGCTCCGCCCCCCTCAGGCTGGGTGTGAAGTGATAATGGCTCCCTGGGCAGCTGCTGCTAATGGCCCATTGTCCTTGGGGAATGAATAGAGGGGGTGGAATACACAGGTTTGATCACCACCACACAGGGTTAGCTGGTCCCTCCAGCTGAACTAGGACAAAGACCTGCCCTTTAGGCTAGATAAACTGTAGTAAAAGTGGCCACTAGTTCAGGAAAACATGATGGTTCTTTTGCAGAGAAGCCATCTCTGCTTTTTTTTAATGCCAACAGACACCAAGGGTCTGAAGCACCTATGGTTTGCTCTTCTAGGGTGAAGGGTAGAGCTGTTGCCTGAGGTATGAATGAGCCTTCTGATACCGGTGAGAGGCCTTGCCGCTGTCACCTGCAGACTTCCAACTGTGCTGGGGCTTGCACTGCGTTTCTGAACACACCTTGGCCAAGCTGTTTAGGTTTAATCTTAAAATAACGCTGCTTTAATAAAAAGAGGCACTTCCATGTGTTGAGTTTTCTGAAATAGACTGAAAACACTGAAAGCCAAACCTGCCTGCTTTCATTGCAGATTTATGCTGTTTTGTACCACTGATGCTGACAGTCTGGACCTGTTTAACCATGCAGCAAAGCACAAAGACTCTCTTGATCAGGGGAGGAAGCTTGTCCTACGTGTCTAATCATTCTAGAGTTTCTGTTAAAATTACGTCCTCAAAGCATGCAAACATAGAATTGATGTGTTCAGTCCATAAATGAGCCATGCTTGCCATGGCTTTCCTGGGAACTTGGTATAGATGCCTGTCACGTGAAAGGGAGGAGGGAGACAGAAATACAAAGATTTCTAGTCTTAACTGTATTAATAAAAGTTGTTAGCTATAAGTGTCCTCGGAGTAATCAAAGCTTTATAAGCCCAGCACTGCTTGCTGGACTCTGGACAGAACACAGGCTGGAAAGATTTTTGACTCCCCTATGAGGACCACACTTAAGCCAGGGAGAAATTATTAGCAATAAGCGCTTCTAGACAATCAGAGCCTTATGTTCCCGACACTGTCTGTCAACTACTGGACAGCCCACAGGTTGGAAGGGTTTCTCACCTCTAATATGAAGCCACACTTAAGCCAGAAAAGACCTTTTCCCACAACATCTCCCAAAATAACATTTATTAATACAAATATGTGACAGCTATTGTGGATTCTGCTTTGCCAGTGATAACGTTCAGCTGCAAGATTGTATTTCATTGATAATAAAAGACCCCAAAAGAAACCAGCACAGAACACATTTTACAGAGACAAACACACTAAACTCAAGTTACAACACAGCAATGTATCCCATTTTCACAACAGACAGAAACTGGCAACAAAGAACTACTAACTAAAAACACAGCCATCTAAAACACTTATCTAGACACTCTATCAATAACATAAGACAATAAAATAGCTTGCACACCACTCTCTCTGTAACACAAAACAAAAGGGAAGAGCAGAGCTGCTTATCAACATACATGTTGAAAAAAAAAGAAACTACACCTTGAAAGTGAAGCAAGTTACTATAGCAAATCAGAGCTGGTCTTATAAAGTAAAAATAGTAAAAAGCAATAACCAATATAAAGTAGCAAAGTGTGAAGCAAGTTACTGTAGTTAGTATTAAGGCAGCAAAACACAGTCAGGAAAGAAGATGCTTATAAAGCAAGAATCAAAGTAGCTGTTAGCATAAGATGTAAGATGGAATGTATAAAGGAATAAGCTTTGTAAGAAAGTAAAGTTAAGAAACTAAGGTGTAGAAAAATAGAAAGCACATGGTCTCCTTACCCCTGCATTGTTCCAGAAGGTAGGAAGAGATAGGACAAGCTGCAGCAGTTACCCTCACAGAGACGTGGCATTTCCCCCTCTGCTGCTGGAGTTTAAACTCCACACTTTTTATACCTTTTTCTTTTTCCTTCATGTGGTTTTGTGACCAATAGTCAATCTGTTGGGGGGGTGATGGTGATGCAGATACCTGAGGGGAGGTGGGCCCTAGAGTGGTTATAGAAGATATCGCAAAGGAAGGCTGTGCTATTTCTTAACACTCCATCCTTTGTTAGTCTTATCAGTTTGAAAGGCTTTGTCCTCGGCCAGGAGCATCCCTGCAGGAGGCTGGGACATCTCCCTCAACCCATCAGGCCTGATCAGGGGCCATCACCCCACATGTGCCATTTAGTGTGAAAGGTATATGTGACATCCCTTCTATGGAACACAAGGCCAGCTCACAGATCTTGTTTGATGTTTCTTACATCTCCTATGCTGGCCTTGCAACATGGTAATAAAAATCATACCAGCCTGATGAATATACTCTTTATCCTGGACAGGGAGGGTAGGCTTGGGTCAAAGTTACTATATGGAGGTAACAGGAAGTTTTAGTTCAGCCCCTGCTCTGCCACTGTAGTGTTTGTGACCTTGAAGTAATTTAATGTGATTGCCACTCCATAAAATGTTAACACCTAGCAAAATGAAGTCAGATTGGGGGTGGAAACTGCTTGTGCTTCTGAAACACAAATAATTAATACTGATCTTGCCTTAACCCGTTGCTGGAATGATTAATACTCCAGGATTATTGGCAGTAGTACTCAGGGTTGAATAGTACTGGAGTATAATTTTTGGATAGCTCACCCCTTCTTTTTGACTTTCCAGAATAAAACTTTTGTTTCTAACTCTATCTGAAGAACTCCTATAGATACCACTGTGTTGCTGTGTTGATTGATGCAGAAAAGGAGGCCTGAACTATGGCTAGGATAGCAAACTTAAAATTTTATGAAAATTAGTATTAAAATCTGCTCCATGTAGAACTGTTGAGTTACCAGTTTGGTATTACCCCAGTGCTGGTGTTCTGTGTAGATTTTTATGAAATAGTTTTTTCCAGCTGATAGCAGTTTAGATGACATTGTAGTGAAGACTTAAGAAACTCTCCTCCCTCCAAAGTTACTTGAAAAGCTAGAGACTTTTGCAGCTAAAGGAGAACTTAAATCACTCTTCAAGATCCAAGCATTTAGCAGAGATTGTGTTTTATTGGACCTGATCTCTGTGCTTCACTGAATTCAAGAAGATTTGGCTGAAGCATGTAGTGATAACTGATAAAGAAACACTCATTATTAGTGGCACTGGTCATCATGAAAATTAGGTCAGGAGACAGATGTTGTCTCACAGGTAACATCACTAGTTTGAATTCATTTTCTGAAAGCTCAAACATGAGGAAAAAAGAACGTCTTTGGTTTCAAGAAAACAAACCCTTAGAAGTTGTATAAATTTCTCAGGATTGGTTGACAACAAGATCCATTTGTTTTTTTAATTACCATTATTTTTTATTTTGAGTTATTCTCAGACAAAACAGAATGATTCAGCATTTCAAAACTCCATTCATTCTTCATTCATCTTTTCCTGACTGAACTTGAGGAAGTTGACTGAAAGAACACCTTTCCCTCCAAATACAGCCAGACAATGTTTTCTAATAATGATCATTTCTGAATAGCAGATGATGGCAGCAGCAGTAACAAAAATAGGAAATGATGAAGCCATGAACCAAGTCCTTTGTATCTCTCTAACCAGTGCTTCCCATCTCACCTGTGACACTTGCATGGCAGGCAGATGACAAACGCTCCAGATTTTTTTGTTCTTGACTCAGCCACCCATCTGTCTACCTGTCTGTATCCCACATCCAGTCTCAAGTAACACTGGTAGCTGCCTGAAACTGTGCAGCTGGTGTATCTCTTGAGCCTGCTTGATGTCTCTGACAGGCAGCATGATGAGCACAGACTTGACTTACTAACCATTCTTGCTCCCAAACAGTGGGTAGTAGCTGTTGCTTCTCTTCAGCTACAAGGGATGGCCTGACCTGTCTCCTCCCCGGCACCAGCTCAAGACTTTGTAACTTGATACAAGACTGCTTTCTACTACGCTGTCTCAGTGCATCAGATGGAGGCATCTTACCCTCCTGAGCCTCTGCATTGCCTACAAAGTTGGAAAACTGACTAATTTCACATCCTGAGGAAAGGTTTGTATTACTCCCTGCAAAGTGTAAAACATTCAGAATGTCTCTGACAAATATGAAATTCGTGCAGGAGCTGCCTCATGAGTTCATCCATCTTTCTTCATCTGACTATTATTTTATTATCATCTCCTTGTGTGACTGGGATTGGAAGAAATCTCCAGTTGCTAAATTCCTTTCAGTTTTGTTTCAAGTGATTGTCTTCCTTGCTTTTATGTCTTGTCCCATCTCAGAGATGTGATTTCCTTTCTTTTACTACTCCTTGCTGAAAACGTCACACAGTACAAAGAGGTACCTTGGTGCTAAGTTAGTAGTACTGTAGTACAGACAAATAGTACTGTAGACCTGTTCAGCATGGGCTGAATGGATGTCAGACAATGAAGAGGTTTGATGCTGAATGTTTTTGTTGAGTTTAATATAAAAAAGGAAAGAAGCCTTCACTTCCTGGTGAGTAGATAGGCGGTAGTTCTTGGGACATTGTAATTATCAGATAGGGCTGCTAAATATATGAGAGTGAGATTTTAATTTTTTAGAGGGAGTGGAAACAAATTAGGATAAGAATAGAAATCCTTGATTTAGAAATGTAGCTTCTACACTAGCCCTGCTGAATGTCTGTGCATTGCTACCCCTGCTTGTACTGCAAGTGCTCCTGTGTCACTGGTGGAATGAACTCTCAACGCTGTTAATAGACAGCACCTCCGACCTGACAGCTCTCAGGCATTACTCCCTTTCTTTTCCTTTTCCTTTTGTAGGCTGAAACAGTCTGTTTCCTACCTTGTTCAAGAACAGGCACTTTCCAAGCTGCAGCAGTTGTTTGTGTATCCCTCTTAATGCACAGAGGATTTTGGAGCTGCCCCTGCTGGGCTTTAGTTTCTGAGAGTTGTTTTTGTAGGATCCACCTGGAATTAGATCAGCTAGAGCAATGTTATTGTGCAACTTTTACTCAAGACCAGTACAGCAGACAAAGGTGGGAGTATGTGTGTGGGAGGATGTTTTCAGCCATCATCATCATAATAACAACAATAATAATCATTATCATCTCCAACTCTTCACCAGTCACTTCTTTCCTCTCCCAAAGACTGTTCCTGCATTGTTTACTCTTAAGATAAGGTTTCCTTTGGAATTTAGTTGCTAATCTCAGCTTCACCTAGAAGCTTGACAGAAAGGTTGTTGGAAGTGCTGAGGGAGAAAGCAAGCTCTCTTTGAGCATCTTGCCTGGCTCTGGGGTATCCCTATGAAGAACTGCAGGTTCTTAAATGTGTTGAGCAAGGGCAGGGCAATAGGTTCCTGAAAGAGTTTTGCTTCCCTGGAGGACTCCTGAGGAATTTTGCTTGCACATGTAGCTCCTTTGCAATGAGAGCAAATGCACCTTGCTCTGCATTTCTTGGAAGTGGGTCTCCCTCATCACTTACATCTCTAGTAGTGCTGCTGTGTGTTTTTGTCTACTCCTGACTCCCATGATGCTGCAGTGGGTTGTGGAATTTCTGCTTCCTGTGGTTTGAAGCAGAGTTGCTGGTCTGTGTGTGTGTCTGTATGTGTACATAGTATAGGAATAGCAGATTAGAAAATGAGACGTTTAGAGGCTCAAACAGCTTCCTGAAAGTGTGGGAGTACAGGACAGAGAAAGGAAGAGAAATCTCTTTGAAGCTATATTGGTGCTTTACATGGGCAAGAATAGCAGTGTATTGACAAAGTAGTCTGAAGATGAATGTTGCAAAGTGTTCCTGTTGTAAAAATCACTTCTGTCCACTGCGAAACAAATTATTTCAGCATGAGTACAGTTTTCTTGGTATAATTAGGTCCATGCACGTATTTCTGTTCACACAGGTATGCTAGTCAGACCTGAAGGACATTGGGAAGTCTGCACATGCCTGTAGAGTATGTGGAGCCCTTATAAAAATTACGGAAATGTGAGGAACTACTCAGATCATGTCTTGAGATGTGCTCTGCCCCTGGGAGGAGAGACAAGACAGCTGGCTGTTCTCCTGCAGCAGATCTGTAATGTGTATTGTTCATTACTGGTCCAGTGATGCTTGAGTCCTTCCTCCAGGTTTAGAAGATCCTTCCTGAGAACAATTAAACTTCTTACCTAAAGCACCAGGCCTTGGGTCCTTGGTGGAGTGAGGAAAGATTTTGGTTCATGTTTCAGCTGCTGTTTGCAAAGGCAAAGCAAATCAGTGCAATTTCTTTTGTTTTTTCTAATGCGGAAACTGAGGCAGAGAGGAGGAGCAGGGGTGAAAAGGGAACAGCTTATTTAACAAGTACAATCTTAAAATGGGAATAGTAACCTGGTTTGCTTTACCTGATGCTTTGGGCACTTGTTCAATAAGTCATTTAAGCATATGCTTAATGATAAGCTTGGCAATAGCTTCCTTGCCATTTCCTCTTTTCAGAGGGTCATAAACAGTACTTCTTACAGAACACAAACTGCAGGGCTGTTCCCACTCATGCCAACCCAGTGGAATCACCCAAGCTGTCAGCTGGTGTGAAGGATGTCAACATCTGGCCTGTAGAACCTGTCTTATCATTAGGGATGCAGAAGGTACAGCGAAGAGTCATCTTAAGGGTTAGTCGTTGGGTTGCAGGAGATGGAAACAAACTTGTCTTGACAGGTGGCTCTTGGATGCAATTGACTTGAAAAAAGACTCCTGAACCTCCAGGTGAGCTCAGAATAGTCACAAAGAGACACAGGGTCACCAAGCAAACACTTCCTTACAGCGGTATAATGATCCCTGTTATTCATGCATCCAGCATTTAAGTGGTGTTCAAATAACCCAAAACAACAGAGAGAGTAATCAGGCATTGGAATGGGCTGCCCAGAGAGGGGGTGGATTCACCATCCCTGGAGATTTTTAAACGCAGATTGGACGCGGCACTGAGTGCCATGATCCGGTAAATGGACTGGAGTTGGACCAAGGGTTGGACTCGATGATCTCGGAGGTCTTTTCCAACCCAATCGATCAATTCTATGATTCTAACAACAAACCCCAAACAAAAGGAGCAATGCCTGTTCCAGTTCATCTGCTTGCTTGTCTTCAAAAAGACTTTCAGTCTTCACAATTGTCCTTGCATAAAATGTCTCATGGTTATGCTAAGAGGCAGACTTGTGTCAGCACTGGAAGCTAATTTAGTGAACCCCAAGATGTGACAGCCAACCCACCTTTTTTAAGAGCAGCAATTTGTCAATGGCATGAAAATTACCTTTTCCAGGATCTCAACTCAGGAGCTGTTTGGAGGGTTGTGGGATTACAGTGCCTGGAAAGACTGTTACAACTCCATTTGCTGCTTACTTTTTTTCATGTCATGTGAGACACCATTAATTTTTTTCCTCTGAAGACCAGCCTCAGTTTACTGTATCCCTCTGGGTGTGTTGACCATCTTGGGGTCTTGGCCACTGATTTTGGAAGGATATGATTCAGAACTTTTTACCTGGGTTGGATTTCTCATTTAGATTGTTTATGAGAGAACAAATTTCAAGACAGTATCTCAGGATTTTATATACTTTTGTTTCTTTCCATCTACAGATGGAGGATTTTTGTGAGTGTGGCAGTCTCAGCATCAGGACTAACTTGACTAGAACCAATGGGAGTTTCCATTACTATTTGCCACTGACATAAATCCCAGCTCATACATTTGGGTCAAAATGTATTATGTTATTGTTATATGCTACACTAAGTGCAAGATGGATTATATATTTCATAATGTCATTTGCAATATATGCTGTTGCCTGTTACATTTACTTTTAAGTAATGTTACTTTCTAAAATTAAAGGCTATTGTAGACTGTCTAAATGAGTTAGTATGAAGAAGATTTTTTTTTTGTCCAATCCTGCAGACAGCTGGATTTTCTTATGGGTGACTCCTTGAGATCCCTGCGTGCTCCTTGTCTGTGCCTCAGTATGCCCTGCATTTAAAAAAAAAGAAAACAAACAAATAAAAAACCCCCTAAAAATGTGACTCAGTTGTAGTACTGGGAAACTTAAATTGTGCTGCTGCCTGTGCAGCACGAAGAGTCCTCAAACATCTTGTGCCACAGATCATAAGCAACAGTGAACTAAGGTCTGTGATGTTTGAAACATGCAGATAAGCTTCATTTCCACAGAGAACAAATTCTATTAAGGTTTGAAAGGAGTGAATTGATATCTAAAGATTGATGAAAGGGAAGACTGGTACATAGAAGGAGGAGAGAAACTGGTCACTGCCATAAAGGTACTTCCAAATTGGTGAGCATTGCTTTAGCATCTAGTTCCATAGCCAGAAGGGTTAAGATTTATTTAAATAACATCTGTATAATGCTTTATTAAATGGTTACGTGATTTAATAAAAGATTGAATTAAATTTATTAAATGGTTAGTAGAAAGCTAGAGCTGCAATACAAGGAATATTTTCTCATTTTTCTCCTTTGTTTTGGGAGATGCACAGGGCAGACATAACTGATGATTCAGAAAAGGTTTGCTCATCTCTGTAACATCTCAGAAGGTGAGGATTAGACTAACAGAGGCCAGCTACAGAAAGAGAAAGGAACATACTTCCTCCTGTGTAGAAACCTGCAATTCATGATGCAAATCAATGGGAGGCACGTGTACCAATTTTGAAACTTAGCTCACCCAGGTAATTGCTGTACATGAGATTTACGTCAAAAATTGTACTTATCTTTAATAACCAAATCACCAGAATTGTGCAAAACTTGTGCAATCTGAGGTTCTGTGATTTAAGCCTGGGTCCTGTAAAGTCATCTGGGATTTTCTGGAACTGCACTTAGTTTTTAGCCAAATACAGGTTAAGCGTCTTGATAGTTTGAGGGTGAAATAATTGAAAACTGTTACTTTTACAGTGATGATTATGGCTAAAAGACTAGAAGAACAGCTTTGGATGTGAACATTCCCAAATTTGGAAATCTGAAATACACATCTGGTTAGAATTTTTAGATTGAAATATTTTATCCTTAAAAAAAATAATAAATCACTGATGCTTATACTTAAACAATCACAAAATAAATCCCTCAGGAAATGCAACACATTGTATGGAGTGATTGTTGGGGTTTTTAAGGAATTGATTGCAATGCTTTTCACCTTGGTGTTTTCAATTCACCCCACTAATTTTGCACTGTTAAAAAAGAGGATGGTAGCTTAAAGCAAGGTGTAGATTATGGTTAAACGTGCTTTGAGACTTTTTCTTGCACTGCCTCTCAGTAAGAAAGCTAAGGATTAATAAATTTTTCTGTCTGCTCTTGATGTATAAATTGTAGTCTTCACATACCAAGAACACAATTCTGCAGATGCACAAGGGTCCTTCTGGGTTTGGCGGGATTACTGGTGTGTCTGAATGCCTGCAGGGTTGCAGCTCAGTTTTGTTTGGGTTTTTTTGTAAGAATCTTTTTTTCCAATAGACAGGAATTAAGCAATTTCCTTTACAGAGTGCCTCAACCAAAGCCCACTGAAGTCATTGGGAAGACTCCCAGTGTTTTTAGCTGGCATTCAGATCTATCCTGTATTTCTTATGGCCTAGTCTGGGTGTGTGTGTATGAGGATGTGTAACCATCTTAGTTCTTCTGCAATGACTGTCCTGCTGTAGTTTAATTATCATGGAATAAATTGCCCACGTTACTAGCAACATAATTATTCTGGAAGGAAAATACTTTGAATCCAGAATTGTCTCCATATGGGAACTACTCAAGAATAAAAATTGGGCAATGACTTCATCTGCAATAGCTGTGCTACTTGGTTGGTTTCTGTAGGCAAGGTGTTTTTAGACTGATGCTTGAGGTGAAAGGCACATGAAAGTAATGTGAATCCCTTTTTAGATCACACAGCCTGTCTTTTGCAAATTTTTGCTGAATTGTAGTTATCCTAGTTTATAAAATGAAACTAAAACATCCAACCTTCCCAAACCCAAGTGTACCCAAGCCCTTGCTATAGGCTCCAGCCAAACTCATAAGCCTGTGTTCAGATTTGTGCAGATGCACCTCTGTGCCTGTGACTTCATTGGGACACTCTGTATATGCAAATACCCACTACACAGATCTAATGACAGAATTGTGATCCCACGCAAATGAGAGAGCACAAGTGTTGCCCTTTGTTTAGGAATGAGTGCATGGGAAATGTGGGATATGACCCAGTCAGTTCTAAGCCTTGGAAGTGTGCTATCTTTGAGATGCCTGAGCAAACATCCCTGCTCTCACATTTTAATGGGAGCCCTATATGTGGAGATGCTGATAAGTCATTGAGAGGAAAAGCTGTATGTGTCATTGCCTTTTTGCACTACAACACATAAATCAAAACTCTCAGTAAATGAGCTCCTTTTGTAATGTGTGTGTAGATCCTGTGAATGGACTTGGAGCAGACTTCAAGGCTGAGATTTTACAGTTTCTATTTTGAACGTGGATCTAACAAGACCTGTAGGCTTTAGCATTTTAAACTTATTTGAAAGCGGCCTTATTACTCTTAATCTATTTAGCTGTTCCTTTAACACCCTAACTTTTCAATTAATATGAGTACTGGCTAATCCACTAAATGTGCACAATATGAATTCCAGACATTTCAAAAAACAGTTTTTAGATATTCACTCACACGGTGATATGTTAACTTTAAAGTATATAGTTCAGAAATAAAACAGGAGTTCAACTAACAAAAAAACTTAAAGTGAGACTTAGTCAGTCCATTTCTTTTAGAACATAAATTCAGGTACAAATACGGAATTTGCAGGATGAGGTGGGTTAGTGTGTTTCCCTGACTTTTTTGTTTTAAATAACCAGATACATTGCATGTGCTGTTATCTCTGTAGTGTGTTTGTTACATAGAACTGGTTGTAAGGGTCACTTCCCATGAAAAATCTCAAAGAAAAGATTTTTTAATAGATCTTTCCTTTGTAATGGAAAAAAAAAAGTTCTCTGATATTCAGTTTCAGATATAACACTTTTTTCCCCTATATGTAAAGGACTTCCTTTGTTACCTCAAACCAGAAAATTGGCCACTTCTATGTATTCCTTCCTATCTCAACATGTCTACTGTTAATGTCTATCCTGGAAACTCTCATCAATTCAAGTAGATACAGAAGCTTGCCAGTTTGCCACTGAGCTGGACTCGGAGAAATCTGTTTGAAAACCAGGTTAGATACGATGTTCTGTCAGCAGTTAATCCAAACTGAGGAAGTGCTGCCTCAAGGTATGTATAATGATATTATTTCTCCCTTCCACCTTCACGCCATCTGCCTACAAAAGGCTCTTACTTGCTCACCTTTGCTTCCTACTCCAGTCAAAATTACCAGTTTGGGGGGTTTGTTCCCCTAATGTATTCTGGATATTAGATTTACTTATTTTTATTAAGAATGTGTCATTTTCTTTGAATGGTGGAATTGATGAGGGAGATTTGCCTCTCAGTGATCTGGAGGTCAGATGTGGTTCCCCTGAGTCAGATTTTTTCTGTATCTAAAGCTTGTTTTCTGAGTGGCATCTGCATATTGAGGTAAATAAGACTGCAAACAAATTCTGTTTTAAAAACAGCAGATAATCTATTTTTCAATTATAGGGAAAAATGAAAAGCAGATGGTAGGAATTTTTGACAGTGGGACTTTATTTGTTGGTAGTAAAGGGCTTATGTTAGAGAGCAGCATGGGGGATGTGACTTGATTTGCATGCTCTTGTGCTGCAGAGCCCTCCCTGATGTATCTTCACTCATGCTGTGACCAAAGTTCAAAGTGGTTGAGAGAGGCTGTGTAGATGAGGTGCTCTGGGCAGCAGCCTCCGCCTTCCTGGCTAGGACTTGTCTAAGCCAAAGCCAGCCCACACCTCGCTCTCTGTGGAGCCTCCACCTCTTTGTATTTCCTTCAGAAGCAGCAGCCCCTTTTACTGTAAGGCTGCTTGGAGCAGCAGTTATCCTTACTGCACAGGCTGGTTGTGTACCCGCTCTTCCCAAGTGCATCTGCCGTGCTTCAGTGTCCTTACACATGGCATGGCCATGCAGGGGTGACGGTGAGAAGGAGCTGGGCCCCTTTCCCTGGAGAGACAAACTTGGAAATTCCCTTTGCTTGTTCATGCACTAATAAGGTGGGTTAAGAGACGGGTCTCCTTTGAAAGGTGCTACTTGGAGAAGGTGGCAATGCTGCTGATGTGATGTGTTGTGACTGGTTGCACATGTGGACCTGAAATCTGCCCAGCAGCCCACTATGCAAGGCAATTCCATGTACCTTGCCTCATCCCAGGCCTTGCTGGTGCAGTGTCTCAGTGTTTCTAGTACAGGGTTTGGCTTGCAGCAGGGTCCTCTTGATCTGTGAGTCAGTAGGGACAAAGAGATTCCTTCCTGCTCATAACCTAAACTGTGGTACAAACTTGGATACCACTGGAACGTGGTTCAGATTAAGGGCTTTATGGCTGAGGTGCTGCTCACATCTGCTTACAGACTGGGTTTCAGGTTCAGGTAATTAAAATTATCCCCTAGCAGCTTTAATCATGAGGCACTTCATTGCCATGATGTGCTTTCTGATCACAGCATTGCTTGGGCTGATCTGCTGCCACCCATCTGCTGGCTTGGTTGGGCTAATTTACCATGTGGGGTTGGGAAGTCTTCTTTTCAAACAATGGCTCTTCTGCTGCTCCAGCTATTGTGCACATACTCTCTGTGTTAATGTTCATTACCCTCTATCAGGAGTCTTGCAGCATCTGCTTAGCTCAATCTTTGTCTCCCTGCTAGTCCGTGAGGAAGTGACTGTGCTTTCCGGAAAGGCAGGGGAAGGGAGGACCGAAAAGAGCTAAAGCAAATGGGCTTGTGAGCCTGGAAGTGCAAAGCATCCCTTCTTTCAGGCCTTCTCTTTTGTACTAAATTTAACTCTTGTGGCGAATGAGCAGGCTTGTGTTCAGCAGCAGTGTGTAGTCCCTAAACTGTCTCTGTTTCCTGCTGATTTTATATTTTGCTAGGAAGAACGTGGTGCAGGACATGAGCTGGGATTAAGCAACAAATATGGGCATAAGTGGAATAACTGTAGTGAGAGACAGGCTGGTTCTCTGTCTCAGCTGTGACCTTGACATTTCAGGTAACAACAGGCTTTTCTTTCAGTGCTGGAGTCATTCTCTTGTTCCATGGTTTAGTTGCATCCCAGATTGTCTGATATTTATTAAGGATTCCATAATCAGATGTTTGCAGTTTGACAGAAGCAGCTGACACTGGTTTAGAAGGCAGCATGTTGTAATATTTCCTCCACAGGGCCAGTGAGGAGAAACTTTGGTCAGGATTTTACTTGTTAAAATTTTGCTTTGACATAGTTGAGAGAGGTAGGAAATTTCTCCTGTGACTTTTTATTACAAATGACATAATCATGAGAACAGCATCTTTTGTGTCTTGAGAATCTGGCTGCCCCTGCTCCTCATTCCCCACTTGAAATCTTAACTTACCATGAGTGACATTAAACAAATACTTCAGCAGCTGCAAACTGTCAGGAGAGGTGTGGACCACTATCCCCATGGCAAGGGTATTAAAAAGAGTCCAAGTTGCCTGAAAGCCAATTTTCTGAATGAACCTTGAAGAAAATGAGGTTAAGGTTCAGGTAGCCTTCAGAAGTTTACAGTGGTAAAGAAGATACTGCATCAGTGCAAGTAAAATTCAACTGAAGAAATAACATCTGGTTTGTTTGTTTATTTTTTCCTGTAAGGTTTCCTCCCTGCCCCCCAGCTTCAAAGGTCTTTGAATAAGGAGTTGTATTTCTGAACTCTAGCTGAATGACAGCAGTGAAACAGTGTGTGACACCTACAGTTTGTGCAATCATCCTTAACATGCTCTTATATCGCAGGGAATAATCAGATATGGATTTTTTTTTTATATAGACCTGAAGTTTTCTGAAGAATGAATTGGTATTTTGGCCAGTTGTGTAGATGCATCAGAGCATCATAACCTCAAGTGTAGTGCAAGTGCAGAGAGCATCCATGTGGCCTTACCTCTTCTGCTCTGGAGGCACAGTCAGGCCCTGCTCCTCAGCCATCAAGGATTTTGTATCTAAATGACATGGGCAGCTACTGCCTTGTGTGTATGTTTAGAAATGAGTGTTCTAAGGATTTACTGTTGGCCTAGATTTGGTGTCTTGTGTGTGTAAGTGAACATAGCTTTTTTTCCTTCCGAAATTTATAGGTAGAAAAAGATACAAATTAAAAAAACAGTCATGTGGGTGATAATGTTCTTTTAATGATACAAATTGCCCTGTAAGTCTTTGTCAGGGAATAAAGCACTTGTGCCTGGGATTATGCTCATTGCTGTACAAATTGGCTGGCAGAAGTTTGGAAATAATTTGTGGATATGAGGAACATAGATATGTTAAACTTTTATATAATATGTGAAAATGCAAATTGTATCAATCGTGCTAGATTTTTTAGAGTTGCAGAGTGTGGCGTGGGGGTTTTGTTTTTGTTTTTGAATAGTGGTGTAGATTGCATGCCTTAAATAGCATCCTTTAGTAGGAAAAAAGACCCCATTGAGAGATTGACCACTAAAGATTTGTCCTTGCTGCTCTGGCAGTATACCTGATAATTCCAGTTTTCCCACTCTTCCCTTTCCTGTTTGTGTGCACATCCCTACATCTACTAGAGTGTTGCTTTCTTGAGCTTAAGTGGTTGAAACTCCTTGTTGCCAAAGCTGAAGTTACAAAAATAGTATAGTGTAAGCCATCCGAGTTACATTAACTTTGCAGCTGCTGATGTAGCTAATCAGATGCCTCTGCTTAACTTGAGGGTCACTTTTTCTTGGGTTTAGGCCTCCAGTGGCTTCAGGTGAGCTCCTGGACTTTGCTCTGGAGCAGATAAAGAGCTCTCATGCATTCTCTTTCGCCGAGTCTACTTTGGGATTGTAACTCCTGATGACAGGGTGGTAAGGATAAGGACCAGGAGTTAAATCCCTGCAGTTGTTTATTAAACCTTGAGCTTTGACTAGATAGGAGTTTATGGTCCACTGTAAATTGAAAGGAAGGTATTACAACTCACTCCCATTAACTAACGCAGGTGTAAAATTTACTAGCCAACATTGGCTTCAGGGTGATCACTTCGGGTGATTTTCCTGGGCTGACACACCACTTTTGAGACCAGTGGTATTTTGTATGTTTGGTGCAGTATTTGTTCTCATGCATGTTGAAATAAATTAGTTTGAACAGGGCAAAAGAACTTGTAGATGACCCCTTGCATAGCAATGAGTTGTATTACAAGATTAGTGTTGTGTGTCTATAAAGTATGGAGGTGGTTTTATCTCAGTAATGTTTCAGATGCAGCTGGAGTTGCTGATCAAAAGAAATCTTCCAATTTTGGTTTAATCAGAAGGACTAATTTTGCTAGGGTGCCAGGGTGGAAAAAAAATGGTTTTCTTTTAGAAAATAAAGATTGCCACCTTCATTGTATTAATAGGTACCTGTAGGTATTCTGAGTAGTGAAAACTGTCTCAAGCTCTCTAGGACTTGATAAGGTATTTGGATTTGCAGTTTTGTCTTAAATCTGCATACCTAGTGCCCTTAGAATTTTTGTTTCCATAGAGGTTAGGAAAGAAACCCACAACTTTTAACAAAAGATGTTTATGCTTTTTCTGACTTTCACAGCTCTTATAGTTAAACCTTGAAGGTAAGAGCCTTTGCTGCTTCTACAAACCAGGAGCTTGTGGTATTTCCTCTCACTTGCTCCCATGGGTGTGTTGTGTTTCCTTCCCATCCTCATCAGTGAGATCTGATTCTTTTTCATGTTCTCTGCTGTATCTGACTGCCACCGTTTCCCATTTTCCTGTTCTCCAATGCACTAGAAAATTCGTGCTGCTGTATTCTCACCTGTCTCTTGGTAACAGGGTTGCTCATTCTCTCTCTGAACTGGGAGCTTTGTGTGCCTCTGATACTAAATTCTGAGGCGTCAGGGGTGATACATGCATCTCCCAACAGGGTTAATACATTTGTTTTTCATCAGTTCTGTAATTACAGAGTTAGCTATGGCACTGGGGTATTACTGTGCTACAAGGTATCACAGACTATGTGACCAGCCACCTATTATAAGTAATAGGAGCAGGTAGTTCTGCTTATTAAAGATACCAGTATCTGTTTTCCGTGTTTGCAGTTTTAGGTGTTCAGCAAAACCTGTAGTTCCCTGTGTCAGTAGGAATGCACATGCTTGCTCACAGTTTAAGGTTAGTTCATGCAGCATCAAATACTAAGGTCTTGTGTTTATTTTTGCACACTTGCAGATTAATATGGGTTCCAGCACAGGTTCCTGATTAATACCATAAACCTTCATGTTAAGATTAAAGTTGCAATGGAGATATGTAATGAGACGCATATATAGTGTAAGTATATGTGGATACCTGTGTGCACATGTTGAAAGATAGCAGAACTTTGTTTGACAGCCTGTCCACTCTTTCACCTACATCAACTAAGCAAAAAAAAAAAGTTTCACATTTCCATCCAAACCAGGCTTACTCTGCTTTTAAATGTATGAGTAGCTTTAGTATTTCCACTCTAGGGCCTTAGATCATTGCATGAGGATTCCATGGTCTGGATGGGGATAGGAAGAGGAGAAGCTTTTGGTGTAAATACACTTTTTGTAACACTTGCTGTAAACATTTTTTTTTGTGTGTGTGTGTGTGTGGCAGCTCTAAAAGTTACGTAATTTTGGCATGGGATTGGCAGGTAGGAGGCAAGCAGAGCAGTCTCTATAGTTGCATGATGAATGCAGTTTGTTGTGTGGATGTCATCCTGTAATCCATAGAATGTACATAGTTCTATTTTATTCAGATTGGATTCTCGTGCTGTGAAGAATCACACTTGCCATCAGTGGGATGTCTGTATGTCTGTCTTAGCCTAAAAGCAGCCCAAGGATGTGTGCTGCAGAGGAGGAGTCTGTGGGATGGCTTCACTATGCCCATGAAGTCTGCTCCACAAAAGCTGTTTTGAGGGATCCTTTCTTACACTGCTATGTGGTAATGTGTGTAGATATTCCTATTGGATTCTTCCATGGTGGCTACCAAGGGAGCTGGACAAGCTCAGACAGCTTAGAACTGTAGGGGATGTTGTTTCTGTAGGGCTTGCAGGGTTAGGAAGGCTCATCGTCATTTAAGTTGATTTCAAGAGTGGTGCCCGTTCACTTGTGCAGTGGGATGGTAAATCCCTCATAAATTGTTTGTAAATCGCTGTGGGATATTTCTGGCTGACAGGCAGATCCTGTGTAAGCACATCACCCAGCCCTGCAAAACCCAAACCTTGGGGAGCTAAGCCAGCTTCCAAAGAAGCAGGTGTGTCAGCTCAGAGTAGCCTGTGAGGAGCAGCTGTATGCTCAAACTTTGCCCATTTATTTACTCAAGGTTTTATCTCATCCTTTATTATACAGCCCAGTGAAAATGAATATTTACCATGTCAGTTAAACTCGGGGCATCTGAGTGGCATTCTGTGTGTGTGCTGGGTGGCCTCATGGATGAGAGAGCAGAGAGATAAGTGAATGTTGGAGGGGAAGGCTGTGCTTTCTGTGCCACTGGAGAAGATAGAGACACCTGAGTAAACAGTGGGGCACCCCAGGCTGTGGGTGACTTATTTGGTACTCTCAATTGATCTTTATTTTTTTATATTTTCTTAAAATTTTTATCATGCCCATAGTATTTTCATTCTGTGTGGGAATTTTTACATTAGATCATGACAAGAGCATTCCAAACAGAAAGCTAAACTTGCATTTTATTTTTAATTTTACTTCAGGAGTTTGCATGTGGACAGGAAAATTAATGTTAAAACAGAAATTTCTTCTGGATCAGAGTGTTCCACTTGGAAAGTGTAGCAGCACAGTGTGCTGCTGTGCTCTAGATAGGTTATTTAGAAAAAACCCAAAACAACAACCCTCAACATTTAAAAACTCCCTATGCAGTAACCAAAAGGGCTATTTTTGGTGTAATGTTTTGATTTTAGCAAGATTGCATATATTGAGTGAAATGTTTACTATAACATTTGTTACCATTTCTGGTCTTCAGGCCCCTGGCAGTGGATGTATAGCCAGACAGTTGTGACTGATCAATTATTTTCTGTCTAGTGTGTTGTAGGAGGATAAAGCAGCATAATTTTCTAGCATTTGGAACTGTTTGGTGTTAAAGCATTCATATCCTGGCATTGGTTGGTAATTAGTCATATGTATGTAGAGGACGTGGCATGACCAAATATGCAGGGAACCAGATGGTTGCTCAGAAGACCTGATCCCTGTGTCTGGCTCTGCAGTTCATTTGACTACACTGTGCCTCAGTTTCCCATTTTATCTGCCAGGTAGCTTACCTCTTTAGCTGTTAAAGAATTTCGAATGGGACTGCCTTTCACTGTTCAAAACACCTGTTCAACATAGACTTAAAATATGTAAACAATTATGGTCTTAAGATAGTAAAAATAAATTTAGAAGGTTGTGGTTAATTTTTGATTTTTCAACTGGTTTGATTTTTGGACCTATGTAACCAAACTTTTTCTTGAGTTGCTTTCTGTTATTCTGCCTTTCGAAGGACTTTGTGAAAAAGGAAGCAGCGTAAAAATCACACAACCGGTTTGGCAGGTCCTGTATAAACAGGAGAAATGCCAGGAAAAGTCATATGTCTGCTGCCAGCTTGAAAAAATTTGCGTTAATTTTCTCCTAATGAAAACCTTGGACATCACTGTGAGGAGGACTTTGAGGAAGGGCATGTGGTGAAAGGGCCTTGGAGGGTGCTTGCTAGAAGGAAAATGTGTCCTCAGATGCTGGAAATATGGTCTCAGTCACCTTCTTGGCTATAGGAGCAGAAGAAACATTTTATCATGCTTTTTGTAAGCAGGTTTGGTTTTTTTCCTTCCCTCATCTCCTCTGGCAGTCGTTCAGCTCAGCTCTGGTGTTAAGAACAGCCTGCTAGATTATCTGGGGGTGATTGATGCCCCACAGTTTTGCTTGTACCAGCAAAGCACTTTGCTGGTTTCTAGGACTGTTTAGCTGTTGAGTTGGGTCAGGTGAGGAAACCTGCCCTCCTAAATAGATTTGTGCTCTTGTATAACTGTTGGAAGGGTTAGTGTGCCTCTGTCCTGATTCTTGTGGGAAAGGCAAGATGTGTTTCTGGAATGGGTTTGAAGCTCTCTTATGATGCACGCCATCTATCTCTGCTACCGCTTGTGAGTTGAGAGATTTCAGTCAATGCTTTGGCAAGGAGGAGCATTAGAAATCAGAAGTTCCCTTGGTTGGGTGTTTAAAGCAATGTTCAAAAGCAAAGCAAAATGATGCATTCTGAGAACTTTGGCAAGATGTGTCCATGTCATTTTACTTTTCTCTTGTACTTCATCCTTCTGTTTCTAGAGCAGCAACATAACCCTAGAAAAACATGGCCATGTGGGTAGAGGGTCGAAATGGGCTTTCAGCAACTTGCTGCTTCTTCCTGCACCACTGTTCCTAACTGTAAAGTAGGATTCAAACAGATGCTTCCTCTGGTGCCTCACTATCTTAACTATTATGGCTTTGAGCTCTTCAGTGCTGTTCTCTGCTCAGTATTTCTGGAAAGCCTTGGACGATGGTCCTGTGTTTCAGTTTGCTTCTGAGTGCAATTACTGTATAAATATCAAGTCCTAACAGTGGAACCCAGTAGAGTTCTTGGGAGAAAATATTATTTTCTAAGGTTTTTGCTCCGTTTCTGTTACCTGAATGGGCTAGCAACCTTATCTGCATATGTTTTGGTTCCTCCACTAGTAAAAGTGAGTGTAATAACACTTCTCTTCATTACAAAAATGTGCTAAAGGTAGTATAGGATATATTTAAATAGTGTAGTAATGAGGACCATGAACAAGCCTTCAGATTCAGTTAAAACGGCCTCAAGAGTAGCACTTTACTCTTTCTCTTAAAGATGTCTGGAGTTTGCTTTGTTTCAGCTGGCCCAGTTCCCAAACAACTCACTTAGGTAGTGAGGCAATATTTGCAGGGCAGAAGCAGTCCTGTGGTAAGGCTGGAGTGGCTCTCACTGCAGTGTCCATTCAGATGTGAGCTGGCAAAGCTCAGTTGGGAAAACAAGCCAAAGATAACCAGAGTGAAACTTAAGCACTTCTGTTCTGCCAGGAACAACATCATAACCAGTGTTTTGGGATTATGAGTTAAAACAAAATAATAATTTGAGGAAGAACAAAAAATGATGCAGAAGTTGAAAGGAACAATTAAAATAATTGGGGAACTTAATGAACAGGAAAAGCTATGGCAAAAGAGCAGCTCAACTGAGATTTGTCACAGGGCTTGACACACCTGTGGGCTCAGCATTATTCCATTGTTCTGTTGGAACAACCAAGGCAGTGAGAGCTGTGGTAATGCTACAAGTTATTTTGAAGAGTCAGTAACAGGACTGGGAACAGACTTGTGTCCTTCTCACCCTTTCTCTTCAGACCTCTTTTGTGGAGCTTGTTTTATCCTGAGCTTTGCAGTCTGGCACCTGCCACCCAGCTTTGTATAGAACCACTATACAGGAGGTGATCCACTTCTGATTCCACTTCTGAGTGCTGGGAGTGCCACTGGAATTTCCAGACTGAAGGAATAAAGACTCTGTGGGATGTACCCTGTCACATGGATAGGTCATACCTGGAAGGCATCTCCTGTTTTCAGAGCAGTTGGGAAAGGATTGCTAATAGCTCTCCTTACGCAAGAGTATATTCACTGGCTTGGTTCATTACTTGTTAGCTCCAGGCAGGGACATTGCAGATTTGGTAATAGTAATGGTCAGATCATTAGAGTGTACAGCATTAATGGAGTGAAAGCATTTAATAAAGAGCCATCACTTGACCCCATCATTGTCCCTGGAACACAGAACATATTGTCCGATAAAGGCTCTACTCTCCTTCTGTCACTACTCCTTTTTCAACGTCTTGCTCATGAACTTCAGCTTCTTTTCAAATATATGAGACCACATGTATTCTTCTTTTGAGTCAGATATGCAGTACCATGACCAGCTGTTTCTGTACAAATATGTTTAAAAACTCCTGAAAGTTCTGCCAATCCTGATGGTCCTGTGCTGGAAGGACCATGTTTTAGAGAAAATAGAAGATCTTGCTGTGACTGAAGCTATGCTCCAGGTGGTTTGTTTACTTTTTCTAAGTAATATTTTGGTGTCTGATGTGTTGATCAGCAAAAAGTTCAATTTCTTCTAATTCGAACTCTCGTACCTATAGCCACTGACTGGAGAGACTTTCCAAAAGCTGCTAAATAGCTTGTTAAAAACCAACCAATTCTTGTCCAGTCTGACCTGCTGCAGATTTTGTTTCCTTTTATGTAACTCAGCTTGTTTCAGTGGTCTTCCAATGCATCTTTATGTTTTAATCACAGCTTCTTATTAGTTTATCCTTCTGCAATGTCTTCCATGTTTTCTCTTCCCTCTGTTTTTATTTTATTTTGGCTGTTGATCTGTATCTGCCATATCTCTGTCCATTTCTGTACTTCCTTTATTTCTTCCCTATAAGCTGGACTATTCAACTCTTGTAAAACTTGTCTGTCTTGCATATTTGGGTTTGTGTGTGTGTAAATATGATGTAGAATTAAGAGACTGCAAATGTGCAAGATGCAATATTCTAAGTGAAATCCTTCCAAGTGTTTTTATATACTCTGACAGCTAGACTTTCCTTTACTTGTCACACTGGTCTTAGGTTGTTCATATTGAAGTGAGTAGCTGGAGTAGGTGAAAGAATAGTAGGAGAAGATGACTGAAATTTGTTTTTTCTTCCATATACAATTTTTGTACGGTAAACAAGGTCAGTGCAAATATGGTTCTTTTTAGGAACTCCCTCTGCATGTAAATATGCTAGGAATCAAATAATCTGAATCTTTCTGGTATATCTTATAGTGGCAAACACCCATGATTTCTTGTTTCTGGACTAGTTTATTAAGACAGACATTGAGAATGGGTATTTTATTTGTCTTTATCCCAATTGTGGACACTGTTCAGTTTTCCTGAGCACTAAAGTGGATCTGCCCTTTTTTTCACCAGCAGTACTTATTATAGCTCTCCTGTTCCCAGCCTGGCCTAGATTCCCTTTGCAAAGTTGATTTTACCTACTTAGAGGTGGAGTTGAACAATAGCCCACTCCCTGCCATGCTGTGTGTGCTGTATTTACTGTTGCACCACTGGAATCTTTAGAAGCAGCAACTGTAAGGTGTAGCCTTAGACCTTGTCATGTCATCTCTGGGTTTCTCTGTGTATCTGGTATGTCCTTTTTCATGGAAAGTCTGCCAGAAATCTGCAGTGTGATGAAATGCTGTGATGGAAAATGCAATTGAGCTGTGTATGGCAATAGTGGGGAGGTTTGTTTGCCAGTGAGGAATGTTGTGAAGATGGCTGGCGGGGTTAAACTGTTGTTTCACAGGACACTCAGTAAGCAGGTACACCATTTCCATGGTCTGAAGGGGTCTTCCAATACCAGAATGCAAATCTGCAGTCAGGGTTGTTTTTGTAGTGCCTCCAGCAGCGGATGACTTTCTTCAGGGAGGAGAGACAGTGTCACGCTTACCAGGAGAGGCACCTAGATGATCACATATAAACAGTTGTTTTCCAGTTTGTGTAATAGCTGATTTTTGTGTGTGCCATTTTCAAATGGTAGCAAATATAGGGTAATTATGGCACATTGTGATGCAACTTGTTTCCAAACAAGCAGGTGCATACACACACACACTGCCAACTCTTGGGTTCAGACTGATTCCATGCAGACGAGGAGAGTGAGTTGATTTAAGTTACTGAACTGGAAAAGATCAGTATTGAGGTCCATATGTGGATTTTATTTCCACACTAATGTAAATTGGGATCAGAAACATTGCTTAAAAAAAATCTGAGAATTTTGCAGGTACAGATGGGAGCAGAGTCCAGGTGTGCATTGGGACCAAGAAGTGTCATTTCTTATATTTGTAAATGGTATTTTTAAAATGTGTATATCAGGGTGTTGTAGCTCCACAGAAATTCTGTTTCCAACAGTGACTAAGGATTAAAACAAGCTGCGACTTCCCTGTGAATTGCTCTCCCATGATTTTTCTGCTAGTTAATTGATGGGCACACAGATATCCGAGGACAGTGAATGAGTTGACCTTGTCCATGTGACAGTTCTTACCTGTAGATTTGTTAAGTAAATATTTGAAACCTTCTATTGTGAAGGATCCTGTTCATGGTAGTTGTAGGTTCAGTAAAAACATTCAGAAAGCAACGTGCATCCCTGGTAGAAAGACTAGAAACAAAGATTGTCTTTGGAAATATGTTTGAATGCATAGTAAGCAATTGCAGTATTTTGAATGCAACCAAGTAAAAGCACTTGTGCTGCCATGTGAGTCCTGAGATGCTGAAGAGGAGCTTACCCTTAGCACATGAGAGGGCAGCTCTCTGTACACCATGTTTACCCTTATTTTTTTCCCATCTCAGTTTCATGGCCTTCAGAAATTTTGCACTGAAATGAGCGTGTGACTCCAGTAACGGGTGTTCAAGGTGTTAATTCCCACACATATACAAGGCAGGGTTGTACAACCACCATATGGTACAGAGATGAGGCTTCCTAGCTCTCCTTTTTTGGAATGCCTATACAATAATGCAACTGTATCATGTCATTTTCAACAACAACATTGACCTCCTCAAGCTGCCTTTCCCTAATGCTTGAGTGCATCAATATTGTTGTCTGTACAATTTTAATTTAATTAAAACAGTGGCTGTAATCATGATGAGAGAAGCATGAACTTCCCCACTGTCTCCTTTCCCCTTTCCTTTGTGATGCACCATTGCACCTCCGTGCTAGTTTTTTATTTACTTGAATAAGGTTTGAGACATGAGAGGGTAACCATCACATGCCTCTGAGCCAGGAGGACAAGCTGAGGGAGGAGTCAGAGAGTAACTGAACTTGACAAAATTGCTAAGGTTACAGAGACAAGCTGCTCTCTTGTGTGCAGGAAATGAGATGTTAATCTTTTCCCAGTGCTGCTTTGCATAAGGTCCATTCCAAAGACTTGTGTTTGTTTCAATTTCTCTGATTACTGATAGTGTGCTGATTATGCTGATTTAGATTTGACTTGAGTTGTTGCATTAATGGGATCAAAAATGAGGCGATATCTGCCATGGAAATTAAGAAGATGACAGCAGGTCCTGAGAGAAATGGATAGTGTGATACACACCATGGTACAGCAGAGCCGTAATTTACTTTTTCTGGAGCCTGAGTCTTTGTCCCTGGCAGAAATTGGAGTATGCAAGCTATAACATTGACCAAAATCCCCAAATGTGCCATATGATCTATTTGGACTCTGATTTCCCACTTGCTCTCTATGTTAGACCCTGTAACTCATCTCACAGTGGTCTTTTGGACTTTCATATCCAGCTATAGGGTCACATACAAAGCACTTGTGAATGCTGCATGTCTTCCTTCCCTTTCTGCTTCCCCTCACGTGCTTCCTTAATGATTAATGTACTTGAGTCTGCTGCTGTTGTCCCCTGTGCTCATCTATGGCTGGTCTGCTGGCATTGCCCTGGTGAATGCCTGAGTATTCAGGGCCTTCTGAATCTCTCCTGAAAACACCTCATTTCCCCCCTACAACCCTTTTCTCTAAGGCTATTTCTTTCTATTTACTCTACTCGAGGCACCTACTCTATAAGGATCCACAGTAGGAAAACAAGACTCCCACGGGCACCCCCCAGGTCCTGGTCCCTTGGCTTGTCTTTTCATGTTTCCTGCCTCAGTGTGCTGCCAAAAGAGATTGGTCCAATGTCCCTGTAGAGCTGAACATCCTCCATGATTTGGGGTGTACAGTGTTGCATCCAGAACACCAGCTTTCACAGTCCTGAGAGCTACAACCATGTTTCAAACCTGTATTTACACAAGCCAAGGGCCTGTTAAGTGGGGTTTTTTAAGCCTAGAGCTTTCTCAGAAATCTAAGAGGGTACCACAACACTGCACACCTGCTAGTGTTGCGGTCTCTTAACAGATATCCAACAAGTGAGGACTTGGAGCAAGGTTGATGGGACAATAGCCAGGGAACTGGAAGCTCCCCTCGGTGTCTTGCTACCACTGTCCTGTGAGTAAGCAAGGATGGCCTGTGAGGACACAAGTAGCTTTCTCTACTTTTACTGTTGGCTGCCCAATAGTTACCACAGCACAAATCGCTGTATCTCCACCTGGCTTGCACCTCTGGGGACCTCAGGGAGTCTGGGATGTTTGTAGAAGCAAGGATGAAGAAACAGCAAACTGGAATGGCACAGGTACACCAGCATCCTGGGGGGCAAATGTGTCAGCTTTCACTCTTGGTTAATTTCTCCCTGTGTGGTATCATTACATGCAGTATAGGAGTACGTTTCTGTGCAGTGATTAGGGTCAGCTGCTTTTTCTGTCCAGCAAAGGGTATTTGCAGATCATGTTGTCTGTTTTGGTTTCCTGAAAACTGCTGCATAGATAATGCATTGCTTTGATTTCTCAGGTAAGAAAAGTAGTTTTAGTGTACCACCTAGCCAATTATGGATGTAATCGTGTCCTTGTAACAAAATGAGAGCTTATTTTAGTAGACTTTCTTACATATTTTATTTTCATTTCTATGAAAACATGTATGCCCTTTGTGCCATCTGAGTGAACTTAGTAAAGGGACAGAAAGACTATCAGATTGCAAGGCCGTTGCTTTGGAGTTTAGAAGGGTGTAATTTTAGCAAAATACTGAAGCTGTTGGTTTTGCTTTCTGCCTCCTTCATCATCAGCTCTTGGACTTCTTTTAAAATTTAATTTTGCTATTTTGATTTTTTTTTATTATTACTGTTTTTATTTTAGCAGTATGAATTGTTTGTGTTCCAAACAAAAAAGTCTGCTCAGGAAGATTCTGTCTGTAAAGGATCAACTGCAACTCCTCAAACTGAAACCAACATGTGCTTTGGTGACTTTGGGAGTCCAGACAGCTGTTACATACACTCCTACTACAGTCACAATCAATATAGCTTTTGAGTTACCTTCCTAATTTAGGCAGCGTGGTTTGATCTACAGCATTCTCAGCAGCTGGATATTTAGTATTTTTTACTTGTTAGTACAAAGAGAACAAAACCATAGATTCTCTTGATTCTTAATTGTGTGATTCAACCTGTCTCTGCTAGATCAGGCGTGCCCCACTCAGCACACCTGGCTGGTTGTCCCGGTGGCACTGTTGCAGTACTGGTACCAGCCACTAGAGTAAACCCCAAGAAGGGCCTCCATGAAAGTTGACTTAATGCATCTCTATACTTACTGGAGTCAAGGTGAAATTTCATAGTGAAACTTTCCTAACTCACTGTGAGCTGAAGAAACCTACCAAAAATTATGTCAGCAAGCAATATGCCAGCTGTTTTACCCACCTCTTTGTGGATCTGAGCATTTGGTCACTTGTAGGTTTAAAGGTTTATAGAGTCCTCTGGCAGGTAGCAGATAAGGGAATGTGGTAATACCAAATGCTTTCCTAGCACTCATCACGAAAACCTCAAAAAAGTCACACCAAATGTGTATTGATCTAGTTTCTTTTACCAGTAGATTAAGCTGCAGCAAGAGTGTTGGCCTGAGTACACACAAGGTTCGTGCTGGTTCTACCAGTGCTGCCTGTCTGTCCTTCCAAGCTGTGGCTTGAACAACCCTGCCATTCTTTGCCTTAATATAAAGGGAAATATTAAACTAAGAGTTAGGAAACACTCAGAAAAATTCCTGATAGCAGAGTATCTGGTTGTGTCACTGCAAAGCATGACCAGCCATGTTTTTGTTTGATGGATCCCACAGAGAGAAGCACTGGGCAGTTCTGGAGTTTTGAAGATGAATGTAAGTTCTTTCTCACTGATGTTACCTCTGTCTTGGGTTGACCTGGCAAAATGCCAACTGCCCAATACAGTCAGTCTCCCTCCCTGCCCCTTCCCCACTGAGAGAAGAGCTCCAAGATTTAAACTTACACTACTTAGATATACAGAAAAGAGAAAATTAAAATAAAACTACAATATAACACCCACACCTTCACAAGTTCACTATACCAACAATCCTCTGCTTCTCACCGAAAACAGATCTCATCACTCCAGTTCCATAAAGCACCCCAAAAGACACTCAGCAAGAAACAGAGAGAAATAGCAATAAAGTTTATTTTCCTGATCTCAAACAAAATGCAAAGTAGCAGTGGGCAGCAGCCAAGGCCCACTTCAGCAGGACAGTAGCTGTGTCTCTTGCCTCTACCTCGGCTGTGATGGGAACTGCCTGAACACCTCCTACTCTACTGTGTTTATATCCCAGTTTTCATCATCTGGTATGGAATATTTCTTTGGTTGCTTCAGTCAGGTGACACCTGTGTCTCCTAATCTACGTAAGACTGCTAAACTGAGCCCTACCAAAAGGCCTAACTAAAACTACCACACCTCCTGGCAATATGACTCTGAAAAGCCTGGAGGAATACATATAATTGTGTGCATTCACATGCCTGTGTAGGCTGGCAGTTGTGTGTGGCTGAAGCACAGAGGTAGGTTACAGAACTAGACTGATATTTGTAGTTCTGCTTCCTGCCATGTTACTGCCCCATGCTGCAAATGGGCACGAAGCTTATTTTTCCCACAAGCCCAGTGCCTTGACTTCCCTGTGCCACTACCATTCCACACCTTTCGGAAATCTGTCCAGGACAGTTACAAGGGCAACATTTTCAGCATGCAATTGTTAACTGTATTGCCTTTGAGAGCTACATACTGTCCTTTTTCAAGACAGCTTAGCACTGAAATTACTTAGCTCCTTTGAGCTTTACTCTTGCTGTATCTCAGGTTGTCCATGCGTCTAATAAAAAGAAAAAGACTTACCTGATGTCTGTAAATTGCTTTGATATTTAGGCTAAAGATTTTGGAAAAAAATGCACGATTAGCAAGAGAGGGCATTTCAAAGGCACTAATAGAAGTGGGATAGTTATCTCTCCTTTGTGCCTTGTGAAATGTGTTCAGCAAATACTACTAATTCACACATTACTGTGGACATCCAAGGTATGTGGAAAAAGTAAGCATTTCCATATCTTCTTGGTTTTGACTGTCCTGTTCTTAAGAATACTAGGAAACAATCAAATGTATTTGTTTAAAACCATAAATCTCAATGAAACTGCCGTGGTATAAATCAAGTTATGGTATGCCTTTACAAGGTTGATTGGTAAACGGAGCAGGTACTGGAAGCATGTCTTAGTTTGATACAGTACCTTCTGGGTGTTGAGGGAAGTGCATGGATTCTGGATTTAATTTCATTTTTTACTTTCATTTTCTCCCTTCTGTTGGCCCTTTGAAGCCACTTAAGCCTTTGCAATGGTGATTCAGCATTTCTGTGAGCATGAAATGGACTGAATACATGACTATCCTGCAGTCTTCAGGAGGGAGGAAAAGGACTTCAGGTCTCCCACCTATCCACTGGTACCTGTTTGCAGAGGCAGGCATCTGTGTGGCAGTGTTTCAAAAGTGCTCCTCTTTTTATAAATATCTCAGTAAACAAAATGAGCTGTGTGGTTTCATGATCACAACTGGATTGCATAGGAACTGTTAGGAAGTGCCTGGTTTCATTGCAGTCTGCTGGTGCTATACACCAGGGTGAGAAGTACAAATGAGCAGCAAGACTGCAGAACAGGCATAGAGAGCCTCTGCTTGCAGGAATGGGAAGTATAGAGTCAGCCGTTTTGGACTGGGGAAGGAGTTGCATAAGTTGGAAACAGAATAATGTTTTGTAGCTCCACAAGTGTGTCTTTCATTACGTCACAATGAGCATCCATGTTTGTTAACTACAAAAAGCAGAATTCATATGATTTAATGGATTGCTGTTAGCTGGACAATGATGAATAGAAAGAAACTGAGTTTGTAGGAGACAGAACAATTTCTGGTTAAAAAATACTGATCTGAAAGCCACAGAGACTGTACTTGCAGAAATCACATAGTGATGGTGGAGTGAAACGGGCCTCTCTTCTCACTCCATCTAAACCCAAGAATAGTTAAAATAGTTTATTCACCACGTGTTCTCAGTGTCCTCTGCCACATGGCTGTAGTGTATACTGTGCAACATCTGATGTCGAGGCTAAACTTCTGGTTCTGCCTGAGCTCTCAGCAGCAAGCACCTCACAGCACCTTGCAAAAGAATGAACAGGGCTTGGTTTGAAGTGGTGGCTGAAAGACCCAAGATGGGGGTGTTCCATGTTATATTTATTTTTGGACATGTCACCTAATCTGCCTGAAGAGTTTTTTTGCAAACCTCTCCTTCCTTTTGGTGGTCAGGATGCTAACATTATGTTCTGCAGGTGCCTCTGTCAGCCTATTTCCCTGTCTCATGGCTGTGATAATGTTGTCTTGGACCAACACCAAATTTGTCTTTTCCATTTGCCAGAGATTGAGGTCAGGATAAGGAGCTGCACTCATACTGCCCTGCAAATACTCAGAAATTAAGGTGGTTCCTTCTCCTTCTGTATGTGCAGGGATGCAAATCCATACTGTTTGCACTGCCATTGTTAAATGTCAGTAGCTTGGTTTTGGAGAATAACGTGCATTACCTTTCAGGAATCATATGATAATGGTTTTTTGTGTGTTCCTGTAAAATTGTGGCTATGTTTATTTACAAAGGGTGTAATTTGAGCTGTGATTGGAGTACAGACTTAAAATGTGGAAGAACTTCCCCATCAGATCTCATGAAGTTTCAGGCTAAGATTTCATGACAGGCTTTTTTTTTAAAGAAAAACCTGGGTTAACTATGAAACTAATGTAACATTCACAAATTGCTGTTTAACTCTACTTGACCCAGGAATTAGCTCAGTTGGTTAAACCTTGATGATAATAATGCAAAGGTCACCAGTTCAATGCCCTGTATGGGCCATTCACTAAGAGTTGAACTTAATGATGCTTGTGGATCCCTTCCAGCTCAGAATATTCTGTGACTGTCCTTGCATAGCTGCTTTCTGTATGATGACTTACTTATTTGGTAGCAAGTTAAACTACTTCAAAGAAGATAATAGTAACTAGTTTAGGCAAAAACAGAAGTCCTACTTCGCTTGATGATCAATAGAGTAGTTTTTAGTGATACGTTTTTCTGCAGCAAAGACAAAAGTAATTGATGAATGTCTTTAATACGCTAGAAAGGAATGTGCTGTTTTAAAGGTAAACCAGCAGGAGAAAATGAGCCCAAGTCAAAAAGAGATTACAAGTCAGAGTTAAAATTTAATAAAAAGATTACAATAAATACAATGATACAGAGAAAAAATTGATTTTAACACACAAAACACAGATGTATAACCCAGCACCCTGGGGTACGAGCAGAATGGTATTCATTAGATTCTGTGCTGAGCGCTGCGTGGTCCTCCTGAGTCCAGAGTAAAAGGAAAGGAAAAACCTGTTGATGTGGATGATGGTCGCAGTCTGGTCAAGAGTGGCAGTCACAGTCCTGTCGAGGTTATGGTCCTCCTCTGGATCTGACAAGTTGTACTAGAAGTCCCAAAACCTGAAACTTATGTATGCTCAGGTTCAGGTGGGAATGCCCAGTACCTCCCCCAGGGCCAGGAGTTTCACAATGGGTGGTTTAATTCTGTGCATCATGGGATATTTTTGGAATCTTTGATGGCGCATTAGCAGACATGACCCCTCAGGCTGGGTGTGAAGGTGCTAACGACTCCCCCGAGGGCAGTTACCACACCTGAGTCATCCCTGTGCAGACAGTTTCTGCCAGCATTCTTTAACACCCAGCTTGTAGCCCAAGGGGTCAGGCCTGCCCTGGGCAACTGCTGCAAACAATTCCATTATTAACAGTTCATCAGAAATTACATAGGGGGTGTAGAATACACAGTTTTGGCTCCATCCACACAGTGATTAGCTGGTCCCAGCCTTGTAACTAGGACAAGGAATAGTGTTAAATGCTTAACAAACTTTTTCAGATCATGACTAATTTGTTAGTGTAAGATGAAGTGGTTTTGTCATTTCATTGGTACTCATTCATGTATCATGGAGTTACTGTCAGATTTTCACGACATAAAACCCTTGGAGTCTCCCCACTTATGTTTCACTTCACTTGGCATATTTCTGAGAAGATCCTTTGAAACTTCATGGACCTCTCGAAAATTAGACCCATTGCCCTAAAAGCTGTTTGTCCCCTGGCTGCAGCACTAGGCAGCATGTAGCCTGCACAGTGCTTGCTCTCAAAGTGTGCTGTGCTCTGTGGCTCCACAGGCAGCCAGGTGCATCACTAGTGCTGCTCACGATCACCACACGCACACACTTCCTTCCTTCCACCCACTTCCCCCTCCTCTACCTTAGTTTCACACCTCCATTCCAAAATTCACGTTGTCCTCTTTCTCTTCCCTCCCCCCCCCCCAACTTTCTTTTAACAGCAGGAAAGAATTTCGTACACACCTCCAGTGAGCCCGGTACCAAATTACACTTCGTCACCACTACATGTCCCAGTGCCTCAAGCGATCAGGATGGAGGAAGACACGATCAGACTGCCAGCACACCTGCGTGAGTGTCAGCATAGAGGCTTCTTAAGTTCTTGGATTGAGGAGGGGGCAGGGCTGGGTGGGAAGTTATTTCTCTTTTTATGGAAGAGAGCAGGGAAGTCCCTGGCTTTATGCTTTTCTTTTTTTTTTTTAAGCTCCAGCTGGTTTGATTTTCCTAGCTGTTTTTTTAGCTAAAGGAAATTACTCTTAAATACAGTGTGTTGTATCTCCCCCCTCCCATCTCCTTGCCAAGCATTTGGCTTGTTTCTCATGACAGGCACAAGTATGGAGGGTTTATTTTGGCAGGAAGTGCTATGCTCTTTAGAGGAATTGCTTGGTTATGTGCTGCAACACAAGGTCAGAGATTGACAAGCTGTGGCAAGTGGAATGTGTTTGTGCTGTGGGTATTTTTCAGATTGCTAGGGCTCTCAATACTCAAGGTGCCCAGGCTCTCTGGTATAGACCGTGAGTACTGACAGAGGCGGTGGGAAAGGAGGAAGGATGACCTTAGCTGAGCATAAAAGGATGCTGCAAAGGAGGAAGGGCCTATCACTGACATTGAAACAAAAACTGGAGCTGGGGCAAGGTGAGAGCCAAGTACTTCCTTGCTGAGATGATTTAATGTTTGAGAAATAGGAAAGGCCAAGGACTGTTGGCAAGTGAGAGGTGAATTGGGGAGGTAGGACGGGGACAAGAAGAGTAGAATTTCCCTTTTTGGAGGGGAAGCGGTTCTGATGGAAGTACAAATGTTTTAAGTAAACGCTTTTCAGGTGTTACATTCCTGGGGTATTTGAGCAACAATGAGCAAGAGGGCCAGGAGCAAGCAAAACTTTGGGTTTTGCCTACTGACAAATGGGTTTCAGATTTCAAGCAGGCAGGAGAGGGAAGTGCATGTTTATCACAAGACATTCTCATTCCTGTTCTCAGCTGTCTTACACACTCCTTTTCTGGATGCAAACTGTGTTTCAAGCATTTTTGGAGTCTGTGCTCACTCCCTTGCTGGCCAGCGAGTTGGTCTGCCCCGAGGTCATTTGTTGCCCATGCATTGTGCACAGTCCTGCGTAGCCAGGGCTGTACCTTTTCTGTGCTTTCTGAAGGGAATGGGAGACCTTTCTGACTGTGTCTGGTCACTGCCTCAGGTATCTGTAAGTTCCCAGGCCTGGCTTGCACATGCGTGTGGCTGCTGATGAGTTTCCCTGGTTCAGGGAGGACTTGCTGACACACTCACAGGGCATTTTGATGCTTTGCCCAAAACTTAAACACAAAAAGCCGCCAATACAGTAACAGTTCTCCAGCAGTTCTTTTCCCCATGGGTGCTGTTAATTCCCAGATCTTTTCCTCATTGCGTTAGTTGTTACTGCTCACTGCAGCTGTGGGAGCCACTGTCTGTCACCTACACAGCTGGGATCACGGCTGACTTTTAGAGTTACTTACTGCACTCCCTTATGTGTCTGGCAAATGTGTAAGGCAGGCAGGCATAGACCCTGGATACTGAGAGTGGTGGGTGCATGGTTGTTTTACCTAGTTCCTTCATGTCAGCTGGCCAGCATGCTAGATAGTGTAGAGCTTTATAAGGCTTCCTCTTAGTGAAGACTCTTTATATCCAGTATTTTTAGGTGTGTTATTTTTTCACCTTAGTTTTTGTTTTCCTTTTTCTGCTCTTGTGGTTGGCACATTTTTAAACTTGCAAGTCTTCTTTCCTGTTAGTATTTCCACACCAGTCTGACTTGTTGCAGTGTAAAAGCACAAATGATTAATCCTGAAATATCTGTGGCCTTCCATATAGTTCGTGTCTGAGATCATAAACAACATGGAACACATTTACATAGCCTTACTAGTTGTAGTCTGTGACAGTGTAGTATTTTGTAGCTCAGTATGCAGTCAATATTGACACAAAACACTGTAATCAGCCAACAGCCCCACACACTGTTAAAAGCACTATTCTTAAAGTACATAGATTTATAGCTAGGCCAGGAGCAACCATTCTGAATTCCTAAAATGATCTCTGGTATAACTTCAGTTAAAGAACTTCATGCAGTAGCTGCTGTGTTTGGGTCCAGTAACATCAGGTGCAGAAAGATTTCTGCTCTTCATGTAAAAGACTTAAGTGATAGGGAGGATATAAAGTATCTAAATGTTCTTCCAATGCTTAATTATTCTCCTTATTTGCTTTTTTTTAAGTGCCCTATTTATAGTTTGAATTAGTCAAGCTTCAGTTTCCAACTATTAGATCTCATTATCTCCTTTCCTGTTAAATATTGTCAAAAGACTACTCCTGATATAGGTGCTTTTAGATAGTCACTTCTTAACCTTTTCTTGGCTAAACTGGATAGGAAGAGAGGTTCTTAAGGCTGTCAGTCTTCTGTTTAAGCTTCCAGATTTTAAATTCTGTTTGTATCATCTCTGTGAACTGTTTCCCACTTCAGATATCCTTTTTAAAGAGAGGACAACAGAAGTGAAGATAATATTCCAGGAGTAGTGTTCCTGATACCATGTATAAAACTAATTCAGCACCTTTTGGATTTCAGGTCATGAGGTTTAAGATGTATTAATAGGAAAATTTTCAGTTCCTGCATGGACCCCTCTCATTCATTTTTTGTTTGTTTATTTATTTTAGAGATGTGTCTGAGCCATGGTTTTCATCCTAAATTCAAACTGCCTCAGAAGTCAGGCAAGGTAGCCAACTTCTAGTCCAGGCTGTGGAGTACTGTGTGTGGGGATTTGGTTTAGAACTGCAAAGTCTGAGGATTTTCTAGGTCTGAGATTTTTCTTCTAATCTTACTGTTGTTTCTGTTGATGAGTAACAGCCCTCACTCATTCCAGTGCAAAAGAGAGATACAGTAAATTTCTCCATTCATACACAGAGCTGATGGGTTGTCAGGCCTCCACTTACTCTGTTTTGGTGGCATTCTAATGGCATTTACCAAAATAAAAGCAGTGTTCAGACCTGACCCAAACATCTTCTTGTAGCTATGCTACAGGTGCAGGTGAAAGCAGCAGTTGGCCCAAGCAAAGAGTGAATTAGAGACAAACAATTCAGTTGGATGAAGTACACTCTGTGGATTCAGACAATGTTTTATGCCTTCCTGTTAGAAATGTCACTTTTTATTGTTTAAGAGCATTCTGAAACTGCTAATAGCAATAGTAGACTATCAAGGCAATTAGTAGAAATATTTCCTTTGGTGCAATAAATTATTTCTCACTGTTTGGTGAGCAAATGGGTGTCAGTTATGCTGAGCTGATTTAACCCAGAGACTGGAAAATGGAGAAGTGCAAAGTTTGGAAGAGTGGAATGCAGATCCCTCTTTGCTACAGTCTTGCATAGGAGGACTCTTCTTTGACCAACACAGCTAGATTCTATAAACACCTTTTTCTGGGGGTGGTATGAGGGCACACTTCCCTTCTCACACAGCCTTTCTTGTTCTAAGAAGCTGCTTTCTCCCAAGGCAGCCCTATTCCTATAGTATAGAAGTTCAGTGTGATTAGTCTTAACTTTAAATCTCTGGGATAGGAAGAATAATTTTCTGATAGAACGACCTTTCTCTCATGCTGCACTTCTCTGTAAGGCACTTTTGACCTGTACTTTTAAACATATTTGTTTGTCTATCATCCACTTCCTACGTAGGAAGAGAGTACTGGGGGCATTGTAAAAAAAAAAGGATCAGTGGGGAGCTGGAGAATGTACTTTCCTGCACTATAAGTATGTAGTAATAAAAGAGTTGCTCTTTGTCCCTGGTGTGTCTGCTGTGGTAGCTTTTGGTGCATATCTGATTTCAAGTAGACTACACTACGCTAATGTCAGACAGAAGGAGTGTTTGGAAAGTAGAGGTTTTTACTGAGGATTGAAGAGAAGCAAGTTCAGCTCTCACACAAGGTTCTGCCTTAGGTGCCTTCTGTGACCTTGGACATCTCGTTTTAATTTCTCCGCTGTAAAATGAAAATAGCCATGAGTGCAAAGACTCTGAGATGTTTGGAAAATTAGCACAGAAACTGCCCAGACATTGTGGTAATGAAGAATGCAAAGATAGATGGAAGTCCTAACTGTTTGCATACCCTTTATCTCTGGAGAAACAATATTGCCACAGAGAGAAAGTTAATGGAGTTTTTTAGTGGGGTGTATATTTTTTTAATCTATTTATTAAAGCAAATCTCTTTGTGTCATCTGGTAAAATGTCGTTACTTGCTTATTTTATGCCATTGCTGATACCTTGTAGAAAAAGTCCTTGGAACTTGATAGAGGATGCAGCATTTAAGAGATTGATATGAGAACCCTTCCCTGTGTCTATTAATACACTCTGAATCAGGGAGAAAGTAGCTTTTTCCTCTTTTGTAATACACAAGATTAAGGTGGTTTGCCTTCTGTAACAGCCACTGCAAATAAGTACTAGAGACTTCATGATTTTCTTTTGTCCTTCAACAAAAAATTTGTTCGAGATACAGAAGAAATACCAATGCTGAGAAAGGATTTGTTGCATGCTCTGATCCTGTGCAAAGCATTCCCCCTGCATGTTTATTTGTATGTTTGATTTTATCTCTGAAGGGTGTGTTATCTTAGGAAAGTGTGTATGTTTGTTTACAGAGATGGATCTTATGGGTAAAGATTTCACAGTTTTCTATTGATACAAACATGAGCATGAGTTTCTTTCTTCCTCTCAAGTAATTGCTCTTCTCTCTTCAGGATTGGCATCCTTCCTGTCTACAGCCCATTGTCATAGTAAAACACACTGATCATACTTTTTGGTACATATGAAGAAATTATTGTTGTCATCAACTAATTCTTCTTACTGTTGCCTTTTTAATGAAGCTCCCAACAGTCTGCACTGATGCTCAGAGTGAAATGATACACTCAATGTGTCAGCCCATGCATCACCTTATAGGGGAGAACTTTTTCATGGGGACTGCAGTGTTGTTGTTTTCTTGACTGCACTTGCTTTTGGGGGTTGCGGTGGTAGGGAAAGCTAAAGACCTATTTGTAAAATTATTTGAGTACTTGTTGTTTCCAGTATAGTCTAGGTTTCTGGTCTTTGATTTTCCAGTGTGTGGTAAGTTCCAGACTGCAGGTGATTTTGATGAATTTCACTGTATGTAGACCTGGTTGTACACAGCTAGCGAGATCACCCTGTGGATCTTGAGATATAGTAGGGTAGAACAGGTAGTTAGGCTCTCAGTTGGGCAGTGTCTTTAAGGCACCTGTTATGTCTGAAGGCAGTCTGTTAACAGTTTCTTTCTCTTGATCACACATTATTGTGTATATGTATCATTTGTGGGTTTTGTGCTTTAAGGACACCAGTTTTGTTTTTCCCTTTTTTTTTTTTAATTATTATTAAAGAAATGCAGGAAACTAGACGAGGAGGGAGCAACAACACTCTCAGGTTTGCCAAGTATCTTTTTTTTTCTGTATAATGTCTGTTAATTATGATGCTCTTTTTATTAATCGTTTGCCACCTCTTAATTGCTCTGCAGTTTCGGCTAGCAGTTGGAAAGCTACTTTGAAGCATTAAGCATATTGTTATTTACTTACTAGAATATTCAACGCCCTGTGAGATGGGAAAAAAGCCCTTCACCCTAAGCCACATTTAGAGCAGCAAGCAGTAAAAATATTTGCTTTGGAAGGATCTTTGTGGAACAAAACTGTCTGACGCACATACCAGGAAAATAAAATAAAGCTTCGTATGACAAAGGGACTGTGAGAGGTGGCCAGAATGTCAAATTAGTGACTCTGAGAATAATCCTGGTCCCACTGAAATGAGTGCTTAAATCCCCACTGATTTTAGTAGGACCTGGACTGACCTCTTTCCAAATGATTGGCTTCTTCTAGACCCCTCTTTGCTCTTCTCTGATATTATGACCATGTAATCCTCATTCCTCCCTCTTATTGTCCTTTATATGCTTGCCTTTTCTCCTCTTGCTTATACATCATTCTCTTTCTGGGTAGCTAGTCCTTTGCTAGTCAATGCTGACCCGCTACCAAAAAAAAGTAATTAAGCCTGGACAGTGGCACTGCTGGCTATCGTCTGACTGCGGCATTTAATATTGATGTTCCATCTTCGTGTTCTACCATGGGCTATTCTTGCATGTTTATATTGTGAGCTATGCAGGGCAGGGTCCATCTGCTTCCTGTGTTGAGCAGTGCCTCTTGGTCTTTCAATTTATAACTCTTAATAATCTACTGACAGGATGACTGGACTGTGGAAATCCCAGCCAGCCATCCTGTCAGCCTCAGTGATCTTTACTTTGGTTAACCCCAACAAAGTGACTGGGCCTGGCTCCTTCACGATTGTGAGCTGTGTCCTGTTGTTAGACAAATAGGATGAAAACCACGAGCAGGGGAGACATTGGTTATGCCTGCCTCTTCCCTAAGGTGGCCTCTTCCCTAAGGTGGCCTCTTCCCCAGGCATGCTCAAATGCTCAGCTGTATTTAACTCATGTACTCCAACCCGTGTCCCAGGAGTTTCTTGCAGTCAATCTCAGTCCAGCTTCAAAGCGACCATACAAACGGGAACTTGGATGGATGGGAAGCCCAGTCTGAGTCACTCTTGTACCCTGACTGGGCACAATAAGGATGCTACTGTTTTCTCTGGAATATGTTGGACTGGGGATAGTAAAACCCCCTTACTGATCCACATGGGAAAGCTGTGGCCTTTGGCCCATGAAGATCCTGCTTTGCACATTTCTTGCGTGGTCTTTGTTCATCATCTATAGAAAACTAAGCCCCTTGTCACTGGGATAGCACTGGAGTGGCACAGGACCACTTCAGTTGTCACCTTTGATGTAAACCACTGGTGAGTTGAACCTTAAATCTGTTAGCTCCTGACTGCCAACTGGTGACTGTGGCAGAAGTATCCAGGTTAAGTGTGAAAAAAACTTGTAAGGGAGCTCACTTGCTGGTTTCTGTCTTGACAGATTGTTCTTGAGCCAAGTGCCTTTTTTTTTTTTAATGTGCCTAGTTGTTGCCCAGGCTTAACAGCAGTTTACTGCACCAGTCCTCAGTGGAAATGTGTAGAGGGATAAGATCCTTCCTGCCTCAGAGGGAACTTGCAAAACAGTCCTGAGGTGGGAGATCAAGAGACCTGTGCTTCAGGGTACAGAGAGCTGGCAGTGTGGGAGTCCCAGTGGTGCTAAGCCAGTCTTTTACCCTTCTGGGAAGCTTCATTTTAGGGTTTTAATTCTCCAAAACACACACTCACCTTTATTCAGAGAGGAAAGGAGGCTGTGTCACTTTAATCTGTGATTCAAGCATGATCCCTTGAGGAATTCCCCTGGAAAGTGTTCAGAGGAGTAAGAAGCAAAAACAGCAGGACATTTATGGTATTGCTGGGTTTGAAGCATTTTTAGCTTTGTCTTAAAGGGACACTGTCAAGATCAGTGAACCTAAAATTAGCTTGCTTTTCTCTTTCCATCCCAAAAGTATCTGATTTTTCATTTGTATTAAAAATGCTTCCATGTTCTTTTATTATTTTTTGTAAGAAATACAGTGAATGCAAAGAATGCAGCATTCATAAACTGCCTTACGATTAAAGAAAACACAGAAAAGAAACTGCATGTAAGCCATGGCTAACAACTCCACAATAAGAATCCACTGTGTGCTGAGAGCCTTGCAACAAAACACAAGTGTGGCAGAAAACCCTGCAGAAACAGCATAGCATGTATGCTGGTTTTATAGAGCTGAGCTGCTGACTATTGGAAAAGAGCAGCGCTGTCCGGCATTAGATGGGCATGTATGTCTGAGGAGGAACCTGCTAGTAGCTTCAAGGTGCCAGGAATTAATGTGAGAGGTCATGGTGTATACACACAGGAAGAAAACCATTATTTAATGCCCTTTATGAGAGGTTGGGTTTCCTTCTGCTGTACTTCTGTGCCTTCCCTCTCCTGTGCTGGCACTCCTGGTGCTTAACAAATACAGCCTAGCAAAATATCCATTAAATGGAATTTCATGCCATTTTTACAGCTTCCCATTTTACTGCTGGAGCAGAAGGGACCAAGTTTTGGTAAAATGATTCCATCCAGATTTGTAGGGCCAGTCCAACACCTCAGCCAAAAGCCTCTTTTCAAGATCATTCTCCAGAGATACTTGGGAGGGAGAAGCATTTAGCCATTCCATTAGCATGAGCCATTCCATCGTTGTGGAATGCTAGTGCAGTGTCTTTTATGGGATGAATATATTTAAATGTGCTTGCTCATTTAAACTGTTTTGTGCAGGACTAGCATGCTGCTATTTATTAATGTAGTGGTGATCCTTGTTCAAGAAGTTATGCATTATATATTTAATAGGCATATGGTTGGTGATGCTGTGAGTTATTAAATAATTATCACTGATGGGTTTCAAGAGTCAAAGCTTTAGGAAATTTGCATAGCTCCAAATCTTTCCTTATAAGTTTCTGTGCATGAAAGTCCTACCCCAGAAATATCCCTAATCACCCTTCTTTGTTTACCTCATCTGCCTGTCCAGTTTTGATCTCCCTATACTTTTGTATCCCACTGGAAAAAAAAAGTGTCTGTTCTGCACTGGCAGCATGGTCAGGTAGCTCTATAGCAATTATACAGACCAGAAAATGAAAATGTTAAATGATACCATGACAAGTAAAAATTAAATTAATGTCTCTAATGATTAGTCAACGTATTATTCCTGCCTTTAGAGTCCACAGGCATAGTGGGGGTGTTCTGCAGTCAATGGAGATGAAGGATAAGGGACTCTGGCAAAATTATCAGTTCTGGGGGTTGTTTTGGGGACAGTGGAAGTCTTCCCTTTGGAGAGTTTACTGAGTAGATCCTTGTAGCTGGAGTTTCACTATCCAAGTCCAGAGTTGCTTGTAGCACAGGATGCCACGCGTTGCAAGAAACGACCTCTCTTGCAGGCAAACAATATTCTGCCCATGTCCTGCATGGCCTTTGCCCTCTCCTGGTGTTGTGACATGCAGAAGGGTGTGGTACCAGTGTGGTACCCCCTTACAGGCTTTTGCATTACATACTTCTCTCTCAAAATAAGAGAGGTAGTTTCATTGGCTTTTGGACTATGCACCACCCATGCCTTGGGTGTGGAAGTGGAAGTGGAAGTGGCAGCAGTGAATTGGGCACCAGAAGTTCAGTCAGGAGGGTCTGTCAGCCACATTGAAGACCTGGTCTGAACAAACCAGCTCTAGTTAGCACCGTGACAGTCAGCTCTTTGCCAGTGATAAATTGTGCAAGTTCATTACCAGCATTATAATAGCTTTCTCCAAAATTAAGCATGTTCCTAGAGCTTATCCTTACAGAAACCATTTGCAAAATATCTCAGCGTCTTGCAAAAAAAGGGGTTTATTTTCTTATTAATACATTCGCAGCATTCTTCCTCTTTCAGTTCTGTCGAAGCATTTTTTAATGTTTCTCTCAGGTGTCTGAAAGCTTCTTGTTTGCAGAATAAATTTCCCAAAGGGGCTGTGAGCTGGTCAGAGCACTGACATTTTATTTTAAACCCACCAGCAGCAAAAAACCAGAATGTTTTTGAAGGGAAATTTCCTTTTTGGGTTTTTGTATCCCTCAAAGAATTTCCGATGCAGGCAGATAGTAATTCCCAGCTAACATTCTTCCTGATAAGGAAACAACTCCAATAAATGCAGCTATAAATAGCTCCCTTTTTATTTTTTTTAAAATGTAGGAAGATCTGTTTAACTTTTTTTTCAAACTATTGAAATAAAGGGACAGCGTAGAGTGGAAGGCTTAGGGTTGGCACCCATTGGCTTTCCAGATAAATTAAGATTTTATTCTGCATCAGTACATTTCATTATGTAAAGTTTAAATGTCTGCTTATTTCTGCTCAAGCTTCTCACAACACTGTAAAAGAAAAAACCCCACTATTTATACAGTAAAAATAAATTGTATTTGCCTTCCTTGCGAGGGAAAAGTCTTACCTGCTTTAAGCAGAATTCTTAATGCTTTTGCTATGTGCTTATGTGTTAGTGCTTCCCTATATATACTTTGTTAAGGCCATCTTGGAATAAGTAACATGGTCTTTAACTGCTTTTTTTCACATTTACTCTGGATATTCTGTATCAAATTCAAGGCTTAGATGTAAATTCCTTTTTCCTGAAAGTAACATGCTAAGACAATTTTGTGCAGTTAGTTTATAAACCTTCCAAGTTTTCTGCATTGTCTTCCCCCTTTTTACAGTTGTGTTTCATGTATTTGTAATTTCACGCCTTTCATTTTGGACTCTTGCTAAAATTTTCACTTACCATTCCTGGTTTTCTTTGTTCTTTAAGAATGATTGCCAAACACACAGTACCTTCAGAAAAACAAATAATTGTTTGTCTACACAAAAATTTAGAGAGATGAATAAAGTTGGTGTAAGGGTTAGTGTCAAAATATCTTTACAGGCCGTATTTCAAGCCAGTCAGAATCACAGAATATACCAAGTTGGAAGGGACGCATAAAAACTATCAAGACCAACCCTTAGTCCTGCATAGGACCATTCCTAAGAGTCACATCATGTGCCTGAGTGTCATCCCTATGTTTCTTGTACTCTGTCAGCTTTGATCCTGTAACCACTTCCTGGGGAACCTGCTCCAGTGTCTAACCACCCTCTGGGGGAAGAATCGTTTTCTAATATTCAACCTAAATCTCCCCTGACACAACTTCAGGCCATTCTCTCAGGTCCTGACACCAGTCACCACAGAGGAGAGATCAGTGCCTGTCCCTCCTCTCCCTCAGAAGGAAGTTGTAGACTGCAATATCTCCCCTTGACCTCCTATTCTCCAGCTGAATAGACCAAGTGCCCTCACCCACCACGTGATGTGTTTAGCAGTGAGCTGGACATTTTGTCCAGGAGGATCCTGTGAGAGACAGTATCAAAAACTTTACTGAAATCCAAAAAGATTATATCAGCTGGCTTTCTGTGATCAGCTAGGTGGGTTACCTTGTCATAGAAGGAAATCAGGTTTGATCAGCAGGACTTCCCTCTCGTGAAGTCATTCAGATTACAACTGAAAATAAATACATGTTCACTTCCTCGATGATTTTATAGAGGATGAGTGCTTTTGTAAATCGTCTTGAGCAGCGCTAAGACCTTGGTCCTTGGTTGCTGTCCTTGGTTGCAGGGAAGGATCTGTGGCTCTGCTTGCAGGCTGACATGTCTGACATGGCTGCTGATGAGCAAATGTCTCCAGCATAACCCTGAGGCATGCCTGAAGATGAGCTTCTTCACAGAGGTTTTTAGTGGCTGGATCCTCTTTTCTATTTGATCCTGTTGTGAGCATGCTCCCCAGTTTTCCTCAGGGGTGGGTGAAGTGATCACAGTGGGCTCCCTGCCATTACAGCACTAGTTTAATCATGGCCAAAGCCCCTAGAAGGTGAGGGAGCAACTTCCTCAGTGCTGGCAATCAACAGAGAGCTGAGGCCCAGCACAGCAGAGAGGAGGTGGAATAATCTTTCTTTTCCTTTACTTCGCCCTCCAGCGATTTCACAGGGTCTTGTGACTTGTGGCCAAATCCTACCTGTGAGGTCACTCACCTGCCATGGGCTGCTCCTTTTGCCAGCTGGCCCAGAGCCAAACAGATTATAGAAGAATGCTGTTGGTGGAAGAACCCCCCTTGCCCATATTGTTCACTGTTTTCTGGAATGACATGCCAGGACTCAGCATGTCTCTTCGGACATTGGTTCCATAGCTCTTGAGCACACTGCCTGTACACAGTTTTCCTTTGTAGGTACCTGAAGGGGTTTTACCTCCTGTGTCCTGTGCTCTTCTCTTGGCTGCACCAGAAAGGTTTGATCTATGTATACAGGTCTGGCCACACCTCCTCAATAGGCCTGTGGAACAAGCACAATTAATACAGTATTAATTAATTATGGGGAGAAGCTGCTGGCATAAGAACCAAGGCTTGCAGCTTGAAAAGTGAATGCTTTGATGCTGAGCTTTAAAGAACATTTTCATCAACTCAAGCCAGCAGAGAGATTCTGTGATATTTATACCCTAGCTCTGTACAGACTCCAGAGCATGCATTTTGGGCACCCTGAGCACTAGGAGGGGGGGTAAAGGAGGAGGATTCAGAAAACATAGTCAAGGCTTGACCCTCATGAGTAAAGTTGCAGAAGTCCTAGGTGAAAACGTTGGGGCTGAAACAGAAATTATTTGTTGAGTTAGCTTAATAGGTATGAAAAGTGGCCTGGACCTGCTGAAATGAACAGGAGTTGTCTCACTGAGTCCAGTAACTCCCACAGTTTTATTGAAAATGCGTGTGTGCGTGTCAGTAAATGTGTACATTTGAGCTGTGCTTCTACTTATTTGGCCAATGTTTGGGGGAAGAGAGATGAAAGAACGAGTGTGCCTCTTTGGTTTATGCAATACTGAGAATTTCTCTCTTTTTACTTCCTCCTTCTCCGTAGTGCAGAAGGAAGTAGCCCTGGTCTCTGCTGGTCCACAAACCAGTTACTCATTTCAGTTCTGCCACTGGAGTGGGTCCCTGTGTATTTCCTAGTGGGGGCAATCTCTCTTTATGTATATAAGTTCCTCCTTCTTATTCTCTCTTTTGTTCTGATTTTTTTCCAAGCAATGTGTCTCCTTCAATATTTAACCTCCTTGCTGGCTTTCACTTCCCTTCATGGATCAGTGAATGCATTTTGTCAGAAAAAACCCTTTGTACACAAATACTTCTGTGTTCCTTTTTTTTTTTTTTTTTTTTTGCATTATACTTCTTTGTATCTCACTTCCTTGGAAACTTCCTTAGTAGTCTTACAACCTCTGGGCTTTTAACTTCCTTACTCTGGGTAGTCATGATAGTGTTGCTGGGTGTGGAATTGTTCAAGGCACCTTGATCTTTTTATTAGAGGTTTGGGGCTTTTTACTGCTCTTGAAATATTAAAAGGGTTTGTCTCATCACTGCTCTACAGCTTGTTTGCTGGTTTTTCATTTGTTGAAAGTGAGTGTAACCAACTCACAGGAGTCATTCTCTACTTCCACTTTATGTTCTCAGGGAGAGGCAGTGCCTTGTGTGGGGGTACTGATGAATGGGCCACATGCAGTAGAAGTTGTTCGAGGTTTGGTGCAGGATTTGAAGCCTTGGATCTCAGCAAAATAGGAACAGGAGATAGCACTTAATATCTGTAAGAGCTGGAATGTTTATAGATCTTCAATTTTTACAGCCTCTCTGAGTTTTAAAATCATGCAGAATGAAAAGCAGAGGAGCTGGGAGTGAGAGCAGAGGTTAACAGTGATGGTGAGATGAGCTGTGTTTGAGATGGACAGACCTGGAGCATCTGGGTTGTAAAAGGAGTCAGTATTTGCTGTTGGCCTTCTGCCACACCTCATGTGTGGGCAATAGAGATGGCTGAATCTCAGAAAGTTTGATGCTGATTCAGTTCAAGAAAACACCCAGAAGTAAATCCAGATGTCTTGTAAATTGGTTGGATTGGTAGTGTTATGGTGAATTCTCCATAATTATGATTTTCTTGTGAGAGTTCTGGGAGAATCTGGCTAGTCCAGAAAAACCCTGAGACCACAGCTTCTCACCCATGGCCTTTCTGTTGCTCCATCATTTGTAGAGAGAACATGTGTGCAAAAAAAAGCCACTGGAACTCAGACATGAGTTAACAATCAAAATTTATTTCAAAGCTGAGAAGCTTTGATTTTTTTTTTTAATGTGATACATGGATCTCTGTGTACATGTGTATATTTAGATCCTGCAGAAAGGAGGCTCACTCAAGCACTTGGGGTTTATATGCAGAGAATGTAACCTTCCTTTTTTCTTTTGTAGCTAATAACAATTAAATGTCTTATGACCATTTCTTTTAGGCAGAGTTGTAAAATTGCTGCCTATGATGGAAAGAAAGTGGATGCAGAAGGCAGTGGAAGGTGCTTTTTGTGTCACACGCATTGCCCAGCAGGCTTACAATGCCATCCCCATGTCTCTGCAGTGCCAGGCAGGCTCAAGAGGGTTAGGCTGTGTTTGAGACCAAACGCCTGGGTTTGAACTGATCTTTTGATCCGTTTTTCCTGGATCAAGTGTACAGAGTCAGCTGTACTAGATATGTTTGAAACTTCTAAGTCGGCTTAAAATTGTAGATGGAGCTCAGTCAGCTGCGTTTAATGCTTCTTACTGAGTGCACTTCATAAGCCACTTCCCAAAGAGTACTAATGTGAAATGTCATCCACAGTCTTAACACCAGTTTGGAAGCTTAAATAATCAGAGTAGTATAACCCATTGTAAATAAAGGTAGCTTACATGGATGATTTTGTCCTGAAATGACTTGGCCACCACTCTGAAGTGTTTTCACAGTACAGTTTTATAAGTCAATATAATATGAACAGTGTAAAGGCTGTAAAAATACAATTTGTGGTACCAAATATGTCTCTTGACCAGCTCTAAATTTGAGCATCGGGACAGTTGCATTTTAATAGAACTTGACAACTGGAAGAGCAGGGACATTCTCTGTATGAATAAAATGCCCGGTATATCATTGCAACTTGAAGTTATGCTCATCTACTAAATTAACTGCTCCCAGTGTCACTCACAGTTAGGATTAAAGTAAATTATTGTTATTTTAATAATGTTCTTTCTTTTTTCTTAAGAGACAGCAGCTCATTTATATAGGACCACCGTACAGGGTTATCTCATTCAGAAGGATGTTGTGGTTGTTAAGCAGAAAACAATTATTGATGTGAGTAGCTCATAACTTCTTCATGTGATTTTACAGTAAGATCTGTGAATGTCCCTTGACTGTAGAGTTAATCAAAGATATTTGTCAAAAATCAGTCACAGGTCTCAAATTTGTACAGCAACTCTGCATTGATTTCAGTTTTACACTAAAATTGCTTGGAAGTTGAAGTTCTGGCACAGTCTTGTTGAAGCTCATGAATTTCTGGAGAGGTGTCTTGATGCCTTGTTTTTGTTCCAGCTCCCATTCAGGGTGTGGTGGTCTCATCCACATGGTCATTTTTAATGTGCTAGGGAACCTTGCTAGAGCAGACTACTTCCCCAGTCCTCCCATTCCCAGGAAACTAGAGGGAGAAATAGAACTCTACAGTTTGAGGAAAAGGTAGTTTTGTAGTTTTATAGTTGAATGGGTTGGCAGGGAGAAAGTTACCATGTGGCTATGAAATCATATGTGGTACAAAGAAGGTGACCAGGAAAATTCACAGCCTTAGAGAACAGCAAATCCAGGGATCCAACATAAATCATTGGGTAACATGTCTAAAAGAAACAAGAATGAGGACATATCACTACATAAATCACTGCAGGAAGATGCAATGAAAGATGTTTTCAGGGCTGAAAGTCTAAATGGATTTCTAAAAGGAATCAGATAAACCTGTGGAGGGAGGGATAGGCCGTGGGGTCAATATGGAAGCAGTGGCCTGAGTGCAACCACAGCTCATGAAATCCTTAAACAACAGAAAACCAGAGGCCGAGATAGATAATATGTATTATAATAGAAATTGCTTCATGTTTCCTTATTCCTTATACTTTCTGTGGATGTATCTACTATTGTAGATGTTTGACTAGATGGCTCAGGGATCTTTTCTAGTATGGCAGTTTATATATTTTACCACATCTTGTAACCATCTCCAGTGATTGGACAGTAGTGTGGGTGTCATCCAAGCAGATATATGTTCTGTGTGCATATGTGATGCCAGAGGGCTCTTTTAGGTGATAACTAACTGATCAGCTAGAGGCCACAGAAAAGAGTTAAGTGGGGGGATTTGCCTTCAAGTAGTTCTGACAAAAGTCTCTTTACACAACAGTTGTCCAAATCACTGAATGTAACACCAAGAGCAGCAAAGAAAAAAGTCTTGTAAATTGGGTGGTGAGAGAACAGGGCAAAGCTAGCTGGTGAAGAAAGGAATAGGAGAGGAGGGCAGGAAGAGCCACCTCCTGGAGCTTCAGGTTTAGAGACCACATTTCCTCCAATAAGTGTTTGAAAAGGCAACTTTGAAGTTGAAACTGAGGGGGAAATGTGCAGAGCCTCTCTAGCATGTAGGTGTCCAGTGGATTTTAGTCACCTCAGCGATTCTGTTCGATATTTTTTCCCTCCCATTCACCTTCAAAAGGACTGCTTTAATTTTCCTGCTCTTGTTCAGTCCTAGCTCCAGTTCAGCTTGTGCCCCTTCTATGACCCTGTCTCACATCCATTTAATGTGTAACACAAATTTCAGTTCTGTTTCCTCTCTCCCCCCCAACAACAGGCATAGTCATTTATAAAAGTTATTCAGTATTACTTGTGATTAGAAATGGTAAATTAAAAACTAACTGGAAGTCTGGTAGCGCTTCTGATCTGTGTCGCCTTTTCTAAGGTGCTTCATAAAATACTGTATGTTCTTATTCACTCTAGCCTGGATGTTCTTGGCCTTCTCACACTTAATGATTCACAGGATGTCTGTGAGATTCGTTTTTGTAAATGTAGTTCCCTCCCTTCTCCTTTGCTTTTGAGTCTTCACTGCAAGAGTTCATTAAGTAAAACCTGGAGTACATGTAAGGGACAGACTTCAATCTCCAACATGCCATCAGAAAGAGATCTAAGAGTGCAGAATTTCCCCCCTTATTTCCAAGCAGAAGATCAGAACAGTTCACGAAGCTTTTCTACAGCTGTTTCTCAGTTATGTGTGTCCTATGTCTCTCTTATGAATAAAGGTATTTTTTTCTAGCAAAAACTGAGCACCTTGTCCCCTCTGAATGCTCCTGCCTGTCTTTGGGGAGAAGGGAGCAGGAGCAAACTCTGCAAGAGCGGAGCTATGGATCCTAGTGTGCTGGCTGCAGTAAGCAGGCAGGGGTATTTGCAGGGCTTGCATGCCAGAGTCTTCAAACATCTCTGCTCAAAGGCATGAGCTGGGCTCACTTCTAAGGGAAATTTCCTTTTTGGGGAAGTTGCTGCAAAGGAATTTCCTGTGTGGGCAGACAGAGCTTCCTGACTTGAAGGCTTCTTGGAAGGGAAACTGTTTCATAATGAAATGATAAATTAAAGACATACCAGCCTGGTTTGCTTCAAAACAGTTAGTGAGAGAGCTTACCATGTATTCCTGCACAGAATGAAAATAAATTACATCCTGACAGGAATCTCCGTTATGGAGCATATCCTTCCCCCAGCCTTCCTCCCTGTATGTCTCGCTTTCCTACCTTCCATCTCCCTTTACAAACCCTGCCCTGCTATTTGCTTCACTGTCATCTATCTTTTGCTGTCCCCTCTAACCAACAGGGCAGGGAGTGTGGTGGTGGAGATTGTTTGCTCCATGGAGCAGGCAGCTCAGGTTTAAGCCCTGCTGTGCTGGCTGGAATGGTGTGAGTGGCCTGATATAAGTCATAGAAGTGGCATGGGCCTGCCCTGAAAGCTGGGTGCAATGTCTGCTGATACGGTTGTGGCAAGGAGAAATGAGGGGTATTGATAGTGAAAGACTTTAAGTCACTGCTATAAGGAATGTCTTGGTGCACTTATGAAAATATCTGTGAGGAGGAGTTGCAGATAACTGTTTCCTGCTACATAAGAGTCAGAAAGGACCTTTACTCCATCCCTGTCAAGACACAATGGAGGGAGAGCATTGCCAGAGAGCTCAAGCTGTTTTCAGTAGGCACAAACCAGCTTATATATTTCCTTGCTCTGCCCTGTCCCAGTCTGTTGAAAAGGGAAGGTGAGTGCTTATGGTTGGCTGTGCCCTAAGGGATGCATATGGCTGTGAGCTCAAATGAGCTGGGTAAAGAGCTTTGATTAGACTGCTTGGTTTGCCTAACACATTGTACATGCAGTTTGAGGATATAATTTCGGATGGCATGGGGTACAGGGAACAAACAAACAAGAGTTTCATGTTACCTTTCTTTGCCTCAACTGTATTGTCTGTAAACTTGATGGGTGATTTGCTCATAATATGTCGTTCCACAAAGTGTGGCATCAGCATTTTTTTTTCTCCCTTGAGAGAAAGTCTTTATTCCCTGCCTGCTATTTGGTTGGCAATTAAAGCTGTTCTAATTCTTCACAGAAGTCTCCAGAATTGGTGTGTTTTATGTGCCTTCTCCTGCCAAGGAGGCCTTATCCCTTTCCATTGCTTAGTGGGTTTCTTAGGAGTTTTGAAACACTGAAATTGCTGGCAGAACACCGCGTGATTTTATAATAAGTATTGTGATTTGGGGAAGTTTTTCTTAAAAATGTGTATGATGGACTGCTATGAAAGTGAAAGAATTTCAGGTTTTATTTGTATTTTTTAGAGGAATTTTCTGGTCTGTATAAAGACAAACTAGAAAAGGTTGTTCACGTGGCTCAAAAGTCAGATACAAAGTGCTCTGAAAAAAAATATATTCATGTGATCACATGTGTATGTTTTTTATAGGTTTGGTAGTTTTTACCTTCTCTTTGTTGAAGGTGTGTTGCCTCGTTTTAAAATTCTTGGAATTGGTAGTTCTGGAGGTATTCAAGAAAGGGGTCTCAAGTATTAATATGGGAAGTTATCAGTAACAATAGGTAATCATTCCTCTTATTTTGCAAATCTGCAAAGTGTAAAGTCTGAAACGTAGAACCTGGCTCTTTGTGATTGATATAACACACCACATCACATGCCCATGGTGCATGCCAGCACCATGAAGGCAAATCTGATTGTGCAGTGGCCAGGGCTGTCTTACAGCTGTCTGAGGAGACAAATGTTGCTTAAATGAAAGTTAGGAAGGAGCTGTCCTAGGAAGCCTGTACTAGGGACATGCCAGCCTCCGAGTTACCGTGTACAGGAGGTCATCAGAGGAACAGATTTCTGCTGTATGGTACTACACTCTCTTCTTCATTCAGGTGTAACATAGGGCCAGATTGGGTTGAAACTAAAAATGGTTAGTAGCAGAAAAGTCATCAGCGTGGCTTGCATTTTGAGGTATTTACTTTCCTAAACAGATGAAAGTTGTGTGGAAATGCTCAAGTGGCAACACTCAATATAGTTTTAAGTAGTTCTAGTTTTAAGGAAGCAGTTTCTATAGTCAAGGTGTAGTGTAGATCAGCAGAGAACTGTATGAAAATACCTACTTTGCTTTAAATCTATTTCATAAGACCCTTGATAATTTTTACTTGCAGTGTTTTTGCTTGTAGAAGTAGATTTGGAGTTGAGGATGGTCTCTCAGAAATAGCTTCAGTGCCAGACACAGTGCCTGTTCAGCCCGAAAGGGCTGAGAGGGTGTATTCTCAACATTTGCCTAGTGGGGATGACATACCATGGATGGAGCTGTGTGCAGGCTTACCATTCAAACTGTTTTGTTTTGAGCTGTGAGGCACCCAGAAGTGTACTAGGCAATGTGACTACAAAGGGTGGATAAGCACACACTGGGCTCGGGGCTTTTATGCTGTCACACTTCTTGATAGCATTAAATTAATGATTAAAATCAGCATGTTACATACTGTTTACCCGAGTTGCTCTTCTTTTCCCCCCTGCTAATATATTTTGTTCAGCTAATGTCCACCTAAAGAAACATCCATTGCATCTTCTACATTGCCAGCCTCCTTCTTAGGCTAAGATGATGTGCCCTTCTCTCTCTGTGTGATTGATACAGCCCCAACCAGTTATGGGGTTTGTCATCCCTCCTTTCCAAACTGTGAACCCCCCAGTATATAATCTTTCCCCTTGAAGAACATGGAACTCATTTCTGTTGCCCTTTCTGTTTTGAGCAAAAACTAAACAGAATTACTTCTAATCTACTCAGAATTAAAATCCAGGTAACATCTTATGATGGTAGCAGCTATGGCCATGTCAGGAGGCAATCTGAGTGGGAGCACTCAGATGAGCCGCTTACAGAACCGAACAGTTTCACCAAGGTTCTGTCTACAATAGAGGTTTGCGTTAATCAGGTGCCACTCCAGCCTTACTGTGCAGCTTTGTGATGGTGAGTTCCAGTAAAATGTGGGTGGGAGGACACTTAATTTGTAGTTGTTTTTCATTGCTTTAAACACACACACTGTTTGTTCTTGGCATGATATCAAAAGAGTGCTGGAAGAAAACAAGGTAGAAAAGGGATGTGAAAATCGCAACCACATGACTGATCTCTAAGGGTGTTGTTCCTACTTCCACATGGAAAGCCAGGAGGTTCCTAGGGCCTTATCTTGAGCTCTGTCCCTCCATGTAGTATGTATTTCTTCTTGAAATAAGAACTCTGGACTACAAGACATGTCTCTACTCCAAAACAGTTCATTTTGTTATATGTTCGTCTGTTTTAGTGGAATTTCTGTGACTTCCTTTGTGAGACAATTTAAGACTTGCCTGTAGGAGGCTGACATTCAGCCTGTTTTCCTTTGAACAAGCTAAGTTTCCATCTTCTGTATTACACTTAGTCAGACCACACTGAATCTCTGCTTGTGGGGTGCTTATACCAAATATTGCAGGCATTTCTCTCGCTAAGCTGTTTGCTTCTCCTACAGTGCAGCATGACGTATGTGAAATGCTTCTGGAAGCTCAGCAGGTTTGGTGTGCTGGAAAAGTTGGGGAAGGAATATGTGAGACAAAGATCATTTCAAGGTAGCTGTTCTTAGTCTTCTTCCTCTACTACTCTGACTCACAGGTTGTTGGGACAGTAACTGATATTTTATCCAGCTGGATTTTGTCCTTATCATCTGAAAAGTTTCCTTTTCCATCTAAGTGTAATTCATAATCATATATCTATTGCAGCAAGAAACATTAACAGGAAAGTAATATAAACACTCCAACTGTGTTTTACTTCCTCTAAATATCTATATGTTTGTATTGAGAGAGTTAGTAAATTAAGAATAGAATAAATCTTTACAGTCAACCCTAGGCGTTGAGATAGGTTTGTCTCCTGGGGATCTGGAGGGAGGGAGAATTATGTGTGCAGCAATGCTAGTTGATATGTTGCCCAAGCTGTCCCTGTGTGACAGCATTTCTACATGGTAACCAGTTCTACACCAGCTGCATTTGCTTCCCATGAGAAAGTGGATTGAGTTGAAGGGTGGAAAGAGAAAACTAGGGACACAAGTTTCCTCTCTTGCACAATCTCTATTTAGGGATTTTCCGTCACTATGCCAGATTATATATGAAAATGTTTAACTTCTTAACTGCTGAAGGATGTAATGATTTTCTCCAGGAAATCTGTCTCTCAGTATTTGAACAAATGTTACTTGAAGGGAAAAGGTGAAAAAAGGGTGCAGCTCCCCACATAACTCCCTTTACTAAAGCCTGGGTAACATGGTAGTGAAGACCTGAATTAAAATTCAGCATAAAACACAGGTAAAATAGGCAAAGTCAAACTCTTCACAGTCTCTAGTAATTTGAATTTTTTCCCAATGATCCTCCTTTAATTTTTTGCAGGGCAGATTGCAAGCAGTGTCTGCCTAAGCAAGGGGAATTCACAGTAGGTTTACTTTTTCAGTTACCTTTCAAAGCCTTCTTGGAGGTAGTTCGAAAAACTGCTTGAAATCCAGAAACTAGAATTTGAAAAGAAAATATTTTTCCTTTTTACAGAATGTCTTTTCAGTTCAGCAGTCTTGAAACCATAATCCCTTGAATTTCCCTTGTCCCTTTCACATGTCAGAGATTCAGCTCTGCCTAGTTAGACTAATGTGACCGTAGCTGCTTGGTTTAAATGCTTTTGCAGGTGGAGAGTTGGCTTTTCTGAAGCAGGTAAAAGGATGTGATATGTCTCTTCACACTGACACTAAAATTGCTTATATTTGGGAAAAACTGCAAGATGCACAAAGGGATATTTTTCTTAGGGAAATTTCCTTTCTACGGAAGTTAGTCATATGAAATAGCTATTGTTATTTTTAAATCCAGTATGAGCTGAGGGAGTGCCCTGATTACACATTTCCTGGAAAAGTCCATTGGTGACGTACCATTGACTAATGAAAATCGCTGGTTACAAGTAGCTCTTTTGTATTAACTGTTTGAAAAGGAAAGAATATTTTAAAAGTACAGGTAGTGACATTTCCTTGTTCTTCCTTTTTAATCCACCATCAGGGACCCTGTTTACATCATTAGTGGCTACAGATTCATGATCTCAGTTGGAAAACACTAAACTATTCTGATATAATGAAATAAGTAAAATCAAAGCCATGCTTGCTGTTACATGCCATTAATGAGTCTGTGGATCTTAATGCCACAACCTCAAAATGCAGGGAGGAAGAAGAGAAGTACAAAGGAGGCACAACAAGCATGACAGTAGATCAGTCAGATTTCCCATGAAACTCAGTATGATGCTTTATCTACTGGTGAGCAGCAGCCTGCAAAGAGCTCTGTAGTACCTACCTAGGGGTTAAGGATGGACTTTAGTGTATGTGTGAGAAATTCAAGTCAGAAATGACAAAAGCGATAGAATTGAACTTCAGCATTTCAGTGCAACTAATTCAGGTTTTTCTAGCCTGTGTTAAGCAAGTGTCCAGGAAATCTGGTAGTGAATGAACAAGAACTTGTAAGTACCGTTTTAGCTGTTACATGTAAGACTCTGGGAATTGCGTTGCTTATGCTCAGAAGAGCATGACTTGTGATTGCAATTTGTTCAACTTAAAATGACCTTCAAACCTTACTGGAAGGCAACCTAAAGAAACAAATAAAAAACCCCAAACTCAACCACCACAAAAAAAAAGCACAAAAGCATAAAAGTCTGCCCCCCCCTACTTCTATTGTAAGAGGTGGGGGTTTTTTGTTTAAAATCGTCATCCTACAACATTTTGTTTTGAGTTTAACCCCAGCAATATTAACATGACAAAATTATGCAAACAAGGAAATTTCCATGGGCTGAATTGCACAATTTCAAGAAACAGTCTGTGTTATTAAATAAACATGAGTGCTGATGCGTTAACATTGAAGGGCTGTGCACTCTCTGTAGCTGCTGGAACAGAGAGAATAAATATCCCTTTCTTCTTCCCTGTTCATTGACTTCACACACAATAGGGTGTGAATAGTACCTGGCTGTGTCTGTGCAGTGCCAGAATACAGGGATTGTTGGGAGTGCATAAGATTTACCATTCAGTTGAAGAAGTAGCACTAAGAGAAGATATGAGCAATGCTGCTGTAAGTGTTAAAGCTATGCAGTGAGAGTCTAAAGTGTTTCCTAGTGCATTACAGATTTTCCTTTTTATTCCCATGGGATTCTGTATGGCCTGTGACAACAGCTAAATCTGGGATATAGTAACAATTTCCAACACCACCACCAATATTTCTGTGAAAGATGCAATGCAGGCACCAACCTGGCAACAATATACCTTTCAGCTTTCAGCAACATGCTGTACTTAAATCAATTAACTTTATATTCTTCCCTAGAAATTTGAAGTTTGCCCACCAGGCTGCATCCTAGGTGCACTTCCATAAATGAACTACTAGGCTGTATTGTTTTTCTGCTTTTTCCACTGTATAAATTCACATATGGCCCTGTTATGCCTGTAAGGGCAAAATACCTCTTTTGTACTTCAGTCTATAGCTTCCATTATTACAAGAGTGCTTGGCCTTGGTAGGGATGAGTCTTACATCAATTGAGATAATTAAGTGATTAAGGTACATGGAAACTCAACACCAATCTCTGCCTTTGGGTGAATGAAAACCAAAACCAGTAATGGCCATGAACAGATTGGTCTGGGATATGTAAGGTGTAGCTGTTGGAGGAGTGAGACTCTAGAAAAGTCATCCAACAGGATTAATGGCTCAAGCAGTCTAAGCAGCTGATGGAGCTGGTACTCTTTAAACAGCATTGCTGTGGAGAGGATTCAATTTGGGGCACTTTAATGAAGGGTGATCCTGTAATGCCCTGGCCTGCACGACAGGTTTAGGGAAAGGTAATTGGATTTACCCTGGGCAGTGTGGAGGAGAAACAACCAAATTCTCAGGAGGTTCAGTAACAACTTTCACTTGCAAGTTTTAGAACATTCAAGTAGAATAAGATACTTAACAAATGTGAAAACATCCAGGCAAAGTAAGGCACTTCTCAAACTTTAACTCAGCAAACTTTAACTTACCCAGATGCAGCAAGGCACTGAGTGGAAGTTTTTTATCCAGCTTACCATATATTTTGAGAAGAAGAAGGTAGGAGAAGAAAGAGAGAGAGAGAAGATAAAAAAGGAAAAGAGAGAAAGGTAGATAGTCACCACCCAGCATGGTCTCAACAGCTTCTAAGTCCCAGGCAGTGGAACATGCTGCTTGGCATACGTGTCACTGTCCTTTTATCTGCTCCTGTCTGCTGGGGCCCTGCTCCACACGTGTGCCTTCGCTTTAATATTTCCCACAGGCAGTTGGCCAGCACCATTTTGGTGTGGGCCATGCAGTCAGCCCACCTTTTTGGGGCAGGCTGTCAGGTTGGCTGCTGCCATTTTGGTGTGGACCAGAGGCTTACTAAGGCTCCAGGGGGCAGGGATGGGAGCAGTGGCCATTTCACCTACACCGAGCTTGCCCTGTTTCCTGTCCCTCCACTTCCCACCTGGTGGTTTTGAGCCAGTCAGCCATTCCTTTGGTCTCCTACAGATCCACTAAGAGATCTCTTCTAAACCAATGTGTTGTGGTCTTTATAGTTCTGTGTACTGCTTGCACAAATCTGGAGTTCGCAGTGAAGTTTTCCAGGTCAGGATTTATGAGAGGCCTAAGATGGGTGCAAAAGCAGAGATTTATTGTCATTCCTATGGTTATCACATGCCACAAAACCCCTTGTCCCATGTAGGCTGAAGGTGTGTGTTTATTTGTGAAAGGGATTAGAGTTGAGACTAAGATGATGGCAGAGTTGATAGGAGCAAAAGGATTGCATGAGGAGTTACAGAATTATAGAATAGGTGTTTTCAGTGAAACTGAGAGTGGAGGGGTAGGCAAGAGCCCTTCAGTCTGCTCTGTGAAAAAAGAAAAATGGGGATCCAGACATAAGATAAGCTCCCTGCATCGGGACAGAAAACTGGCATATTTGGCAGCATGTGACTTGCAAATGTGTGCAAAACATATTATTCCAGCAGAAGTATTTTTCTGAAGGCTTAGTCAAGGAATATAGATGAATGCATATAGTCTTGCATTTTATTGGATGATCTTCAGCTGCTGAGACTCATCAGCCAAATGACAGATGTGATTTCTTTGTCTGACCATCAGAGTCAGTGTGTCATTCTTCACTTACACACAGTTTGCCCAGTGCTTGCATTATTGGTAAAAACTGTCCCATTTGCTGCATTTAATGATCTACAGGTTATCAGGCCTTCTGCAATCCTTTATTGGCTCTGACACTTAACTGCATAAATCTCCTTATTTCCCTACCTTGAAGAAGGTCCTTTACAAGGATAAACACATTAGGTCTTAGAAAATATGTTGAGATGTGTTGATGAAACATGCTTTCTTCCACTATTCCACAGTATTAGCAATAACTCTGTCTTCTGAAGAGGATAGAAGGATAGGGAATGTGAGTCAAAAGCCATTGATAGATAGGCATTTATCTAACAGGCCTGCCTTTAGAGTAGAAGAACTGGGAACATCTGAGGGAGGATAACTGCATGCAGCAGGATGCCTCAGCACTGAGTATTGTGGAGAGAAGCTGGAACCCCATAATAACCTTATCTAACCACATCTGTGTTTCCAAAGTCAGTTTTAGATGGATGTCAAGTCTGTAGCATACAGCAACAACTTGGAAGAGCACAGAGAGTGAGCAAAACATGAACGTCAATTGTAGCTATCAGGACTTGAATGTAGCTACATTGTTGTTGACACCTTAACTCTTCTCTGTGGTCCATCCCCAAAATGACCACAAGGGGCTGTGAACACTGACAAAGATGAGGGTGGCATTTTGGAAAATGTTCTGGCACTCTTACTGTAAGCAAGACCAGTTAGCTTGTTTTTTCACTTCTAGTGGTGAACACACATGCTGTGAACTTCAAAAAGAGTATCTCTGACATATTACTTCTGTGAGATTTTATTTCATAATTCTCTTCACATAAAAACAAAAGCAGATTTCGTGTTTTCCACAGCATTTCTGTAGTATGAAAGGCAATATAATCTTAATTCATTTTAAGTGCATTGATTTGACTGTGATGGTAAAAAGAGTTTTGGTCTTCTTGATGTCATTTCAGAAGGACAGCAATTGAACAGATCTTCAGCAGCACAGAACCTGTGTAAAAGGAAAAGAGAATTAATCTTCAGTATCTGAGCCCAGTACCAATATTTGTCTTATTTTAAAGGCCTTGGCACATGTTGCACTTACATAACAATAGGGAAGTAATTCACTTTATTGGTGGTTTACTGACCTGGGTGGTTTCTGTCAGTCATAGACTTCCAACTATTTACTTTCTAGGAAAATAGAAAGATGACTACTAAACATGTCAAAGAGATGGCTCTTAAAAGACAGTAACTGTCTTTGAAAGCCCATGTTCCTTGGCAGTGCCACAGAGGTGTCTGCAAATACAGAAGACTGAGTTAGAAAGACATAAAGCTTTTGCTAGTTGAGAGCTGTCTGATTGTTTTAAGTGAGTCTCAGCAGAACTAGTCCGATAATGCAGAAAAATTTCCAGCTACTCATGCCATTTTAGGTGGAGGAGATAAGCTTCTTGTTGTCCAGGTATCTTCAAAAGCTTTAGAAAACGAAGAAACAGTATTGCTAGAGTTGGTTCAGAGCCAGTATTTCCAGTCCGTTCCTTCATGTGAGACTCTTTCATGCTCTTATTAAAGTTAAAGGAAATAAGGAAATTCAGTCTGAGTCTATTACTCCTATGCTTGTGGTTGTTCTCAACCAGATTCTGTTTCATCATATTCTATGCTTGTTGTGAGAGAAACAAGGTACTGAAACAGGAATCTTCTTTGCAGAGATAATAAAGAAGATAGATGAGGAAATCTTAGGCTGCACTGAAGGAATTGTTCCAGTGAGGTGATCCAGGTCCTCTGACTCTAAGCATCTTGTGCAGCCACAGTCAGCGACATTGAACAACTTCAGCTGTGTAAGATCTGGTTGCAATACATGAAGCTGCTTCAACAACTTTCCCCTCTCTCTTCCCATATCCTCAAACACACCAGAATTCAAATGTTTCAAAGACGGAGTTCATTATGCCTTAGAACTCCTATCTGTTGTGATTTGGGTTTTTTTTAACTTTTTTTTATTGTTTCTTTTCGGTATAGGCTTTCTTCGCACAGAGCCACGCCATCTTTACTTCTTCTAAACCCACAAGTACACAAACCATGTAGCGTGTCACAGACCTGCTAAACATGGTTGATATTTGCGTCATTGATCAGTCTGAGGGGAGAAATGGGGAAGAGGGGCCAGTGAGAAGGGAGAGCATGATGGCTAAGGGGAGCACTAATAGATTTGGTTTGAGTCCAAATCATGGTAGCAGTGATCATCACTACACTTGGTGGTGATTCAGTGTTTTCTGTTAAATGAACGGATTGTGTCTGTCCTGTCCTCAGTGAAGAACTGGCCGTGCACATCCATCTCATATCATTAAACCAACTGTAGGTTTATCTGTGAGCTCAGGGCTAATATTTCAGGCCTGGAGGAATCAGAGAGCAGAAGAGGCTCTCAAAGCTCAAAGTGGCTGCTCTGTGTCAGGATTGTCCCATGGCTGAGGCAAAGTCATGTAAACTAGCTCTTCTATAGTCTACCAGTGGTGACTTTGTTGATGGCTGGTGCTTCATGCTTTCCTGAGCACTGACTTCCCTACTGATACAAAAGTGTCGTGGAAAGTGTTAGAGAAAATGTAACTGGAGAGTACAGCATCAGAAGGGAGAGGGAAGTCAAGAAAAATCCACTTTTCAGCAGAGCAAATTAAATTAGAAAACTCAGCATTTTGTCAGTCACTTCATCTCCTGACATTTCCTTCACAGTTAGGACTTTAATAATCAGTAAAACAATAATGCCAAAACATGTACAAAGATTCCAATCATCAACTATCATAAATATCTTCAACACATGAAAATGCTCTTCAGCAAATAACCATTAAGAGATTAAGTCTCTTCAGTGAATAAATTGTTTGGTATGCTGTTGACAATTTGTTCAACATATTTCACAGGCTTAAGGAGTCGAAGACCTTGACAACATGCTAATTGTCCATACCTGGCATGGAGGCAATATTAAAGCCTTGGTAGTATTCCATGCCATTGACAAAAGTAGCATTCACTGGAGGGGGTTTGCTAATGTAGTCCTTGATTTGCCTGCTAATAAATGTGAGTGTATATTATGATGATGTTTTCATACCAAGATTCTCAAATACCATTTTTGCTGAGGGTCTTTCAAAACCTTTATAGTTTCCCAGAGGAACTTGGTATTGATGCTATTACTACTGTCCATTTTTGGAGAAGGAAAAACAGGTTCCAGTTTTGCTAAATGTAGTGAACCAGGGTAATGTAGTGCCTGTGCTGGAAAATGCCCGTCCTACCCGTCTGTTGCTCTGGCTGTTATTCTCAACTGCATGCTGGTTGCTGGCAAAATCTCTTTTACTACTGTTCAAATATTGAGGCTGAGAAACTCTGGATTAAAACTGATGTTGGGAGAAAATAGTTGAGGTTCAGTTCTTTTACCTTGTTAATTTCCTTGATCAGAGTGTTTCAGGGAGCTGTGTGAACACTGGAATGTGAGATGGGAGTAGGTGGGACTTATTTATTGTGGCAGTGCCACTTTAAACCAACGTAAAGTAATCGTAAAACTGTGGCCTGATGTACAGGTAAATAGCCTTTTGAAGGTGCTTGGTCATGTCACTCTTGTGGGCTTCCCCAAGACAGCTTTACTCTAATAAGCTCATATGCACAGGGTTCCAGTCAAATCGAGTCTTTTGCTGCTACATCTGGTTTGTAGCCAACCTGGCCTAGCCCACATCAACTACAGATGAAGTGGTGAGTGCAGAGCAGAGATGCAAAATCCAGTAATTCTCATCTGTATTCTCCAAAGTAGTGAATTGGTTATTGATGTTCTTCCCTTTTTTTCATAACGGGAGGTTTACAGGCATGAAGCCTCTACTCCTCAAGTGTAAGATCAGCCGGGGAAAAAAACAACAAGGAAGCAGTTTTTCCTGAACCTTATTTCCTGGCAGGGTATGGTTTTCAGCTTTAAAAGGAAGTATGGGGCAGAGAGAAGTCCTGTAAACATATTCACATGTGCCAAAGCTCCATCAGCTTTTGCCTTAACTTAAATCTCACAGAATATACTGACTGTGATTCGTTGTCTTCTCATAAGAGCTTGGCATTAAATTGTAAATTCCATATACACACAAAGAAGAAAAAGAGAGAACAAGTGAGGCTGTGTCACATCTTTTAAGAAAACCCTGAGTCTTCATTATTTCCTCTCCCTGCTTTCTGAAATACTTTGAAGATTATGGAAGCTGAGATCGTCCCAAGGAAAATTAAAATAAATATGACTGGACAAGGTACCTTGAGAAAGTGTCTTAATCACCTGCTGCTGTGACTGCAAAAGCCTTCCACCTCACCTCTGCAGCTGAAAAGGTATCACTCAGAAGAATGAGACTTCACTTTCTTAGAAGCATGATGGAGATCAAAAGTAGTCAGGTGGTAATAAACTCTGTTTTGCTCTACAAAGTAACAGTCCAGCATCTACTTCCTTGTTTTTAAAGTATACTGCAGAAAAACAACTGCTACATTGCTTCATTCCTGCAAGGTCTTTGTTTCATTGCATTATAAAAGCATTGGTTGGTGCACGTATGAATGGTCTCTATATGGGCATGTTAAACGTTGAGTATTGTGTCTCAATATTCTTACTTTTGCTGATGACACTACATAAATAATGTCACATCTCTCTGAGCTGAATGTAAAGACAGACAGATACCACACACTTAGGTAGCGCAGGGGATGTCCCCTGCAGCATCTTAAAGGAAGCTCATCCAAAATTCAGTTCTTATCCATGATGCTGGTCATTGCTTTCCAGTCAACCTTGCCCAAGCTTCTGCCACATAAATGGCGGGCATTGTGATTTTTAACTGCAGAGCTGACTCCTCTGCTTTGGATACCTACATGCTTTTACCCTACATGTACTATCGGGAAGATGGCACACCTCCTCTACTAGTGTGATTTATGGCCACTTTTTGGTTTAGATTAGAGTAACAACTTTTAGGAAGCAGAGACTAGATCGCTGACTTTGAGATTACAGCAAGGAAATTATTTCCAAGTGATGTCCATCTGTGTCACTCATCTTTTGGAAGAACCAGGCCCAAGAGTCTAGAGGTTGTGGATGTTTCTCCTAAGCCCACCTAGGACTGTTGGAAGGCCACTGCAGGGAATGAAAGAGTAAGGCAAGGAGATCTGATGGTACTGGTCTTCTGCAGACACCTGCTATTCATCTAGGGTTTACAGCCAGTGAACGCTCCTGTTTGTCACTGTCTGGAGGACAGGTCAGTTGTCTAGTCTCACCTGTCCGTCCTCTCCTACTGCTTCATTCTGAAACACATGCAAGTCCCTAGCAAAATGCTGTTAGAAGCAGAGGAGAAAAAGCTGTAATATTTTCCTCCTACTGGCCCTGCTTCCTGGTGGTTTTCTTGGAAAGGCATGTTTTGGTGGTTGCAGGCTGTTATCTTCTAGGTTTTACTGTCCCCCACTCTGAGAGAGCTTCTTGCAACATGAACGCTGCTCACAGCTCTAAGCACACTTAATTATGTCTTGGGTTTTGTTTTGTCTTTCATTTCAGGGACTTAGAAATACTTAGACTGTTGATAGTAAGCTTTGACCATTAGGGCTTCATTCTAAGCACCAGGAGGCTTACATTTCTAAGCCAGAAATGAGGTGCTGAATGAGGTCACCATACCAATAACTTTTCTTGTTTATTGTTTGTCTGATATATGCATTTATCAACAGCTGATAAATAAATGAGAAGGTTTTTGTTGTGATGTAGGTCACTGGGTCGCAGAGTTAGTCAGCACATTTTTGTCAGTGATACGGAGCGAAAGGGTTATCAGTATGTGCACCTAATACATCCATGTTCTTGTTTTATACTTGGGTGTGCTGAATGAATTAATTAGATCATTCTGTGTGTGTGTGTCTATACATCTCCTTCATCAACTGCTGGTGATTTGCAGAAATTTGTTGCTGCCTACCATGGACTTTAAAAGATGAATCTTGAACAAATAGCCAGTCATCATCCTGGCTACCTGCTGTATTTCTTCTTCACTATGCACTATGTCTGCTTCAGAAACTACAGTCCCTGTGCCACTTCGCACTAGATTTTTCTTTCTTTCTCTGCGGTTACTTGCAGATGAGTGTGTTCAAGTATGTGTTTAAATTTCAGTGCTTTAATGTCTCACTGTCTGAAAATGGGAGGATAGGGAGCTGCCAATCAGGAAATCATATCTGAAAGCTAGAAGAATGGAAATAGTGAGAAGCCAGGCACATTTTTAGAGAGGTGTAATGAGGGAAACAAAATCCTAACACAAATCCAAATGTCCCTAAAAGTTTTGGAATCTCAAGTGGAAACCAACCCCAGGTACTTGTACATGTCCAAACAATTGGAGTGTCAAATTACAAATTCTTTGTAGATTCTACAGTGCCCACAGCAGATTTTTCAAAATGCTTAAGGGTAATGGCTTTTACTGGGCAGGATGTAACACTGGCACTTTCAACAAAACAAATCGTCTGGTCCAGAGAGCAAAAATATTCCAGGAAATGGTGCAATTGTATACTCAAAATATAATAAATACATCACTAAAGCTTTTGTGGCATAATTAGATATTCAGGAGAAAAAGTAAGCACTAAACTCACTGTATTGTCCAGCTGTCAGTCATGGATGTCATGGTCTAACCTCTGTTGTAAGACAGCTCTGTCACACTGCTTTCGTGGAAATGGGAAACGTCTTTTGTAATACCTCCTGTTTTAACTCTGACATTTCTTCTTTACTGCCTTGAATGGCTGAGTATTTGACGAGCAAGCTCCAGCCATCACACTGATGTGAGAGGATAGCTGAAGTCTTGGTACTGTGCATAGTCCATCATGGCTTGCTTGGTGATTCACTGAGGAGGCTTTGTCTTGCAGCAAAGTTAGCTCTTAAAGTCGCTTTATTGCCTTGGGGATTTTTTTTTTGTTTTCCTGATTGCAAAGAACTATAAAGCAAAACACCTCTGGAAAAAAAAAACATTGACTTGTTCTTTATTCTTAGTGATCTGTTTTCCTTAAAGACTAAAGGAAGTGTTTTGACTCTGAACTTATGTGTTTGAACTCTGGTGATCATTAACCTGCATGGAAGGGCATCTGAAAATCTTACCCAATGTCTCTTGGGCTTCATAACTTTATGAATTTGGAAGATTGAAACTGAAATCTCTTTCCTTTCCAAAATACTAACTTTATTATGTTTATGAGCAATTATTCAGGATTTGGAGAGTCTGATTTACAGGAGGGGTATGTCTGGTGAAATAGAATGAAAGCAATTCTTTTTAAGCATTTCCTTCTGTTGACTTTCTTAGTGGTAAGATCAGAACTTGGGCCATAACTACATGAAGTTCACAAAAAGGGGAAAGATCCAGAATTCCTTTTATACCACCTATCACATTTCCACGAAAATGTATCAGCAAATTGTTTTAAAAAGGCAAATATAACTTGTGTGTGGAATCTTAACAAACGTTGCATCTGTGTACATCAAACAGACTTTATTTCTGAACAACATTTAAAGTAGAAAACCTCGCAATTCAGCTCCAGTAGCATATATTTTCATGTTGTGACAGGGGCTACTTTGGACATGCTTGTGACTCTAACCGTAACTTCATTTTTTTTCTTTGTGACAGTGTTTGGTTTTGCTCTGTCCATCTCTTCTTGTTCCTAATAACAGATGTTTGCCAAAACAAATGTATGTGAGTGATAAAAGCCAAGAGGAGTGTCTGTTGGACCACAGGAAATTTCCTGTGCAGGAAGAGAACTTAGAACTTCCTGTGGAGCAGGGCATTGTGGGTCTGTTGGCAGAAGTCCCTTTTCCACAGCTGCTGTTAACCAGAAGAGTATGGAAAATAGTCAGCACTGCCTTTTGCAGTTACACAGTTCAAGGGAAGAGCCTGAACTTAAAAAATCCACAGCATAAGCAAATGCTAAATCAGAGTGGGTTTGTAGATGATTACTCTCAAAACCAAAGAAAATAAGAATGGTGCAGAATTTCAGGTCATCTCTGCTCATATTCCCATGCTTCATGCTCACCTTATAGACTGACTTGATGTACATGGGAGGATCCCAAAGTTTGATGCTGCTAGAAGGAGAGCTCTTCAAGCTTGGTCCCCTGTGCCTGAGAATGAAATATGTGCTTGGTACCTGCACCGTGTACGCCACTGTAGCCTGGTAGGTACCTTGCAGGATTTATGAGAAATTACTAGTCAGCCTGTACTCTCCAACAGGGTTTTCCCCTGCCAGTACTGTCCCTGCCTGAAACTTCCCGGTGGGTACTTCCAGGCAAATCATCAGGTGAGCCAGTATTTCAGTATGCAATACCCTTCTTACAGAGCATCTTTATTTTTGCTTATAGCAGACCTGCATCTCTTTCCCCAGCTCTCTGAAATAACATTTAAAGGCAGGGGAACTGCTCCTGGAGGGAGGAGTTAGGAGACAAAAAATTAGGAGTGGCACAGGATGGTAACATAAAAAGCTATAGTAAAAAGAAAGAGATAACTGAATAATAGGAGGAAAGTTGTGTGGTTCAAAGGGCAGAAAGAGTAGGGGACAGAGAGAAAAAGACACCAGGAGCACAGATTTTATAAACAGGGAAACTGGACAGTCTAGAGACAAATGTATTTTTTCTGGCAATATGTACAGAGCATGATTAGATCCTGCAACACAAGAGGGGATTTGTGAGCCAGGGACTGTCAAAACTGTTATTAGGTGATGGCAAAGTGAGCTTGATACAGACACTCAGCAGTTCATGCTAGACTGCAATCCCAACTTCATCTGTGACAACAGTCATAAGGCCTCCTCCTGTAGCCAGTCCTTAACTGTGCTGGAGAAGGTGCCACTGAAATGGTGCTTGAGGTTGTTGTCTGTGCTCTCTGTTGTAGCCCTGTGTTACATGTGGCATTAAGGCTGTTGACTCTCTTCAGAGAAGTCAAATAGAAGCTGAGTGTAACATTTGAACTTCAGCCTTTGAGCCAAGCTTCAGTATAATGGTCTCACTTGTTAATTTCTAAGCCTCTCGGGTAGGTGATTCTTCTCACAGAGTTTGAGTCCTGTGACCTAGTGCCCTTGCCTATGCTGCTTCAGCATTTAGGTTTGCTCTTACAGCTGTATGCATGTCCACTTTTGTACCAAGAAACATTTTGTTTGCTTACTAAGTGCTTCCTCACAGGAAATTTCCTATGATGGAGAACTGTGGGGAAGCTTCCTGTCAGAAGAGAAGCTGCAGGGGGCAGATAACAAAGGCATTCGAGCCTGCAAACCACAGCAGCTGAAGAAGCTTTGTCACCTGGCACTTACTGACAGTGGAGGTTGGGTGGCAGGAAGAGTGAACCACTATCTTGAGTGATCTGGGATTGATAGGACAGGGGAACTACTCACTGGAAAACCCACAACTGCTGTTGACTGGTGAAGTCTTCACTGAGGCTGAGCACTGCAATTTGGTGTTGTTAAGCTGAGGTCTCCAGAAGCCATGGATTAATTTTTACCACAGGAGACTCTCCATGAGTCAATTAGGTCTGCATTTCTCAGGCTATGAAAAAGACTGTGTCTCTTTGGGTTGTGTCTGTTTGGGTACCAGGCCTAGCTCTGATGCTCACAACCAGTAGAGGAAAAAAGCCATTGCCTCATGGAAAAATACCACCTTTTGGTAATGTTTTCCATCTCCTACCAGTTGCTTTCCTGAAGAGAGAGGGTCCTGCAACCATACCATTTTTGAGCCCATGGCTGTCCCTGGCAGTCTCTGGAGAACAACTTTGTGTCACTCACTGATTTTATCTCACATTGGTACAAAAAGAATGGTCTGGCTGTCAAGTAACATACTATAAATGACACTCAATACTCCTATAAATGGCACTTAATACTCCATCTGAGACCTCTTGTCATTTTGGGCAGCCATTATGGCTGAGCAAGACTGAAGCCTGGTGACCTCGTAGGAACTCTGGCATGCAACTGTGTAACAGTAGTTCAGTCAGTCCAAGGCTGACAGTACTTACTTGAGGAAAGTAAGTACTCAAGTACTTGAGGAAAGCAGCTGATAATAAGAGAGTTCTTCAAGGACACACAGTGTCAATGGTCATTATGTCATCTGTGCAGTTAGGTGGGACTTTGGAGAACACTAAGGCCAATAAGGTACCTGAAAATTACCTACATCCTTCCACAATGCTTGCCTGCTGGCCTCACTGTGCCTTATATTCCTCATATATAATGTTATATTCATGTTAAAGCTTCTTTCTGACCCTGTTGACATCTCTGTCAAGATCAGTGTAGGACTTCAGAATTGTCAGTCTGTTAACCTAGAGTTGTGCCTGCCCCATAAACCATAGTTTGAGCTTCCCTCTCACCAGGCACTTCCCAGTGTAAGAACATGGCTTTGATAGTTTGTCTACTTTTTAGCTGCTGTGGCTGATAATTTCTTTGCCAGAACAGAGACCAGTACGTTGGTATTGACCTCTTAAAATGTCTAGTGCCCTAAGATCTGGAACAGACTTGAAGGAAGAGAGGTAGTCTCCCTTGTGCTTTTGATACTGAACTGTTGGGCCATGTGGATGTTAACAGGCAACAGTGAGAACTCAAACTTGGGGTGGGGCTGGGGCAAAGGAGGCTGGTCAAGGAGATCAGCACTGCACACTGGCACAATTAAAATTCAAGAGAGAGGGATGTGAAGTTGAGCTAGAAGGATGGCTTTCCTAATCTAGCCTTTGCTCTACTGTCATGTACGTAGCTGCTGCTGCACAGGCTTGCTGGAAAAATGAGCCATGCCAAGGTGTCTCATGCCCTCCTGACAGTGTTGGTTCATATAAAAGTTGATGGTATATTCCTGCTGTTCTCAGTTGTCCCTTTAGCAAAAAGTTGCAAAGGTCTGTAGGTTGGATGTAAAAGTGCTAACGCTCCTGTGGGTTTCATTATGATGCCATGATGGAATTTGTGAGGGGTTTTTTTACCATTCCTGATACTTCAAAAACAAGAGAAAAAGTTACACTCAGTATATTTATTCTGCATTATAGCTACTAAGGTTTTAAAGATGAGTAAATACCAGAATTAACACTGCTGATGTGTACATTGATCCTTCAATTACATGAGCTTTGCATATGCATCAAACACGGGCAGCATCTCGCAGAGTATGGACCCTAGGGGCTCCATGAATAACTTCACTGAATACTGATAAAGAGAAAAGGGAGTGAACCTTAGTCAGTAGAGAGTATAGTTGCAGGAGAAAGCTACTAAGTCTACAGGGACTCTTGATCTGCTCACTGATATGTCAGCATGAATTGTGTTTTTGCATCTCACAGGTTGTCAGTAACCACATCAGCTTTGGTGACTACAGCTGCACTGTAGTGGTTGTCTTGAAGTATATGAGAGTTTGTTCCTGCCTGCCTTCAGGACGTGTGGGTGCTGTTTGGTACCCAGAAGTGATTTGTACCTAATCACATAAGGGACCTGCAGCTGAACCTGGATTTTCCTGGTCCCTTGACCAATGTCTTCCTTGCTAGAAACTGCTTTCTTTTGCAACAGTGCACAGATCTACCTGTTCTTCCATTTGTATTTAATATCTCTGTGGCAAATAACTCAGCTGTTTACATGGGATAGTAGGGATAGTAGATAGTAGTTTACATGGGATAGTAGATAGGATAATATTTTTAGCAATCTGTAATTTAATTTACTGGATGAAAAAAATGAGGACAGTGAGCATACATTCAATATGAGCCTTGCAGGCTGGAGCTGGAGAATTGGGAAGCTAAGCTGACTGAGACAATGCAAAGATTGCTGAACAGAAACACATGATTCAAGCTGGAAATGCATTCCTGAGGAGACCTGTAGTTAATACTACTCATATAGTGAGTAAACTCTTCCATTGACTTTGGAGGTTGAGTTAAACGCCCTTAGATCCAAAGATGTTTGGTTCAGAGATCTGCATGGTATGGTATGTGCTTGTAAAGTGTGTTTGTCTTGATGTGGAGATAGACATTACCTTCACATGTACTTGGACAAACTGAGGAAGTGTGCTACATAAGCCAAGGATAAAGCACTGTATTTTTCATTCAAAAAAATGTAATTTGTTTTTAATAGTTTATAATGCTAATAACGCACTAGGAAATCTGTGATATATTGTGTAAACACAATAAAGTATTGGGAACACTCAAGTTCACTACTGATCGACTATTAAATATTTTCAGTGAAGTACAGAGAAACAGCCCAAGGCTGCAAAAAGTGATCCAGCTGGCAGATTATTAAACTGAGAATTCGCACTCTTAATTTGTAAATACAAATATTAAAGCTCAGAAGTGAAGTCACTAATAGACCTTGTTTGTCAGTAAACTTTCTTTTTAATACTGTAAGAGTAGTGTCTTTAAATCAAATTCTTAGAAGAGGTCAACAATGTAATATTTTTACTGTTATTCCAGTAGTCTAAGTTGGAAAAAAGAGCTTTTAGAACTGGTTACAAACCGATTCTCCTAACAATTATGGAAAATTTTGCTTGCCCCAAAATCTGTCTTGCCCCAAAACTCAAAGTAGACCTTACAGTAAGTGTTATGAAACCAAAGCACCAAAAAGAAGTTGCATCTTGAATGCAATGGTTTAATGCCAATGTTGAAATATTCCACATTTTTTCCATTTTACTTTTCAGTGAATCTGATTTTGCATATTCAGCCAAACTCTGTTAGGGTCTCACCGTTCTCCTGAGTATCATGAACTCTTGTTTTCTTTGTCCCGCAATTACTGCCTGTGGAGACCAAAGTCCTGCCTCCTATAGCAAAATCCTTGGTGTTACCCTTTCTTTTCTGTTTTGTTTGGCTTTCATGAACTGGGGATTTGGGAAAAAATACCAACAAAATACATCCTCTTAATAGATCTGCATAGAGACTACAATCCAAGGAAAACTCTCTCCTTTTTGTGCATTCCAAGCACATTGGGGCTCTGGTTTATGATTTCAACTGAGACAGTACAATTATGCAGAGTTGCAATGCAGGCACATTGAATTAAATTATGAAGATTGTTTGATTTCAACTTGGAGAGCATCTCCTGGCCCTTCATGTGGACTGGGGCCTTATTTTATGAGCTGCTGTAGTTAGAGAAATAACTGTGTCCTGTCTTTCTATACAAACAGGGCATCAGGCCCACTGGTTTAAAGATACTACATATTTTGAAGCTACTGTGAAAAACAAGGCAAGGGTTTGTATTGTTATGAAGAACCTAAAAATGTCTCTAAAATTCAGCATAATCCTTTTCAGAGTAAAAAAATTGGAAATCATGAGACACCCCCACCCTCCAAATTAAAAATGTGTATTTAACAAAAAACAAAATAAAACAAAAAAACCCCAACCAAACAAAAAACCTGAAGAAACTTAACTAAGGACAGGTTTTTCAGCCGTTTCTTTCCCTGAATGGTGGTTATCCAAGGAAGACATCCCATTAAAATCACTGGAACTGCTCACAGGAAAATGGGTTAACTCAACTCCTGCAGCTTTCAGTGTCTTGTTCATTACTTCAATGATATATTTACTTAAATTAATGCACTTGGATACTCAATCCACTATTTATGAGGCTTTTTTGCAGTTTTACATTTTTCTCAATTTTGACAATGCAAATATGAATATGGCATATACTTTTGTTTAGAATTGCTTTTAGTTTGAACAAATGTCAATTGTTTAACTTAAAAAAAATAATTAGGAGGCTTTCATTTAAAAGCAGAAAAACCCACACACAGCCACATTGACAGAATGTGAAAGGAATGTATACAGAAAAAGCAGATCTTTTGCACTAACACCACAATTTTTTTCACATTGTGTGTGTAAGAATAGTTATCAGGATGTACACCAGCTCTTTACAAGAAATAAAAATAAATCAGTAAGTGTATAATAGAATGAATGTTGGGATTAACTGCAGATATGGTTTTCACAGTGCTTCTCTGACACGTGGAGAAATGCCTGAGAACTTACAGAGCAAAGAGAGAAAGGAAAAAAGAGGGGAAAAAAATACACAGAGTCACTTGGATAGCGTTATGCAAATGACCTCTCCACCGTGCCTACCAATTAAGAAATAGCAGCTGTGGACATACCCAACTCCCACTTCCTGTGGAAGATGCAGCTTTTGCCTGTGATGTTGGCAACCACACTGTGAAAGGAGATTAAAAATTGTCTCTTTTTAAGAGTTTGGCAGAGATATTAAATGAATCCTGTACAAGATAAGCACCCTGATGGTATCCCAGTACCATTTTTTCAATTTCCTATGGGTTCTAGCAAACAAAGGAAGCAAAGAAATGACTCTGGTTTGAGAGGGGTACAGAAATAGTGCCAGATTTCTTCTGAAGGTACTGCTGTCCTGAAGTGAGAAGGGAAGAAGAAACACTTGTTGCCGTTTCAGCCCAACTCAGTCTGCCTGCTCTAGGTGTGCTGCTCTCTTCCCTCTTATGATTAAATTCATTTTCACGGTTGATTGTGCCAAAGGGAAACACAGAAAAGCAGCACATAATCTTACATAGATATTTTCAAACACCAAAGTGTCAAAATTTATGAAGTGGTTTTCATATTTAACACAAAAGGAAGACATTACGTTCAAAATTAACAACATGAACCTTCTGATATTGTGAGAAACTTTTCTCTCCCTTACAGTGCCTTGCATACTATTAGCACTGCAGCTAGATGGTCAAGATTACCAGTTGCCACTGATTTTCACAGGAGATACAGAGATGCTTCTCAAGTTTGAAAGCCAGTGCTTTCAAAACCTTGAGCAGGCATTAACTGGGCACTTGTTTAAGATTCAGCTGGGTGGATTAAATTCATGGTCAATATGACATGTTGATGAGGATTTTTAATTAGCTAGGGTTTGACACTGCCTCAGTTGTCAGAAGGCAAACCAGAGGGTAAGGTCAGATGAATGGTTTGGCTGAAGTTTTAACTTTGGATTGGTTGCATGCCCTGAGGGTGTATCCAGTGTGTTAATGCTGGTTCATTCAAGTCACTGCTTCCCAGGCTTAAAAGATAATCGTAGGAGTAGAGTAGCATTACTTAAGCCAGAAGGCAAAGACTGAGAAAAAACAGTGTGATCTTTCTGCATGCAAAAAGAAGAACCCGAATGATTTTGTCTTCCTCTCCTTATCCCCGTAGTGAGGAGAGAAAATGTTCTGAGGAATGTCGGAGGAACAGGATATAGTGGAGATGAATAGAGTCAACAGAACTATCTGTGCATTGGAGCATCCAGGGTGCAGGGCTGTGGGACGCACCAGCCCAGTGGAAAGCTGCAGGGAGAGGCTTTGCTCAGTACTCAGCAAAAGCTGTGAGCCTTGAGGGTTGTTCATGTTGCATGGAGATGGAGGCTATGCCAAAAAAATTTAAAAATTCAAACATTAACTCAAAATGATCAGAGGCATAAATTTGAGAAAGAAGTAGAAATTTTGATGCAAGGGAACTGTGCTCCTGTCCCAGTCAGGGTCAATGCTGCATCTGCCTCTCTGACCAGTGCAGTCTGGGCACTGTGTTCGTGTGTGCATCTTTGGCAAAAACAAAACAACAGAAAAGGAACTATGTCTTGCTAAATGCAGGTGCTTCGTGTGCAGCTTTGGGCTGAGTTCTCTGCTGATTTGGTCTGTGGTGTGAAAATCCCTTCTCTGGATACAAAACTGAAGCAGAAAGAAGCACAGACATGCAGAAAAATCTGTATCCACTGTTTTGGACTCTGGCCTTAGTAATGTGTTTCTCAATCCATTCTTCTAGATCCTGTCTTTGTTGTTAGGTTTTCAAAACTTCTTTGCTTCAGAGCTAGTTCCTTTTGTGGCGTTGTACTGCTCCTTACTGAGCACAACTTGTTTCTCAGTATCATTTCTCCAGGTTTGCAACGGTCATAATTGCTGCAAGGATGCCGTTTAGCAATGAATGGGGGAGGCAGTGACATGACAGTCGTTCTGCATGCCAGCCCTTCTCAAACACATAAAGGCTCACTTAGAGTCCTGCAAGAGAAAGGGGAAACACAGAGTAACAGTGCTGTGATTTTTTTTTCCTACAATGCATGCTGCTCCCTCCTTGTTTTCTTTCTGGTAACACCACGGTATTTAAGTGAAAAAAAAAGTTCTCTTGCCGACTACTCAGCCTCCTCCTCTGCCTCCTACTTGATTCCATCAGCAGAGTTACAAAAGCATGAATGTGATAGTGCTAAATGAATAAGGTTGAGCTTGAACTGAAAAAAGAAATGTCTTCTTCACATGGTGTGCACACTTCAGGGTTAGTGGCAGGGAAGAGGATACAGAAAGAAAATCAAAACCAGGCATCACAAAATATTTTGTTAAAAAATTAATCTCAGTGCTTTCTTTTGAGAATTAATCCTTAAGGGAAATAGGGTTTCCAGGACCTGAATTAACAAATTTGGTCATAGCAGGGAAGAGACAATATTGAACAGGACCAATCTAAAAAGTTGCCTGTTCCAACTGCTTCAGAAAAAGATATAAAAAAAGAAATGCTGCAATTTATTAAAGAATAAGCCAGCTCTCACAAATAAGCCATTTTTTGAATTTTCGTTATTTGGTTATCCAAACACCTGAATAGCAGGACTATAAATCCTTTCTGAAATTGCATTCATAACCTCAGAAACTGCATGGTGTCCAACACAGAAGACACTGTTTTCATGCATATACTGCATTTGAGTCCATATGCTCTGTGTTTATTATCGTCCAGAGTGGTGTGAGACCCTGATTTTCTCAGGGTTTCACAGGAAAATTTTTGGCACTTTGCATTCCCTAATGTAATTTTGTGTGAAATTGCTAAAGAAGGCTTCTCCCACTCCTCAAATTGACAGTGTGGCAATGTCTGCATTTCTGCACCATGCTGTCAGTGCTGAACTGGTTGACCCCAGTCATGTGGGGGAAAAAGGATCAAAATCACATTAATGAGCAAAGCATTGTTAAAATGTTTTCCACTTGCAGCTTGCTAAGAAGAAAGGAAAGACCTGGTAATGTCAACCTGTTTTGCACTGACATGCATCTGGTAGCTTAGTAATTTCTGTAATGTGGGAATTATAAAGACAGGTGTAAAGGGAAAAGGCTAAGGCAACCTGAACAGTTTGGTTAGAAGGTATTCTTTTTTCAAAATATAGTTCTCTATCCTTTCCTCATGTTCATGTTTGCTTCCTACCATCCTACTTCTCCAGTTTGTCTTTCTACTCACTCTGCTACCTGCCGTCTCCCACTCATAGGCATGCACACTTTGATCTGGAGCCTGAGAGGCTTTTAAACTGTGCAGTCCTGTTTCAGTCTTGATTTTACTCCTGTGCTCTATTTACTAAGAAAACTCCCTCCCTCTGATCTAATACTGAACAGCATTTCCAAAAATTGCTGTTGCTGCTATGGTTGACAAAAACAGCAACAGCAATGGCTACTTGTTTGTGACACAGGCAATTTAACCAAAGAGGGATATCCAGGCAAGCAGGACAGAGTATATTGCTTCAGGGATGCTCAACTTCTGACAAGTTCAAGCACAAGAACAATAGGTCCAAATGGTGGATTTTAGAAATGATGTTCCAATTTTTGCAAGTTGGTTGTGAGTCAGTTTTTCTTCAGATGATTTGGAAGTTATGATACAGAAGAATGAAGCAAAACTGGTTTGGACTTTGTAAATCAAGCTAGTCTTGAACATTGGAAGAATAGAAGACAAATTACTTCGAAGACACCTCTGTTGCTTTCCTGACTGCACCATCATTGTGATCGTCTGAGTTTCTGTGAATGGAAGTGATGTGTGAACAGATGACCTATAAATATGGATTTCTGCAACAGATAAAATATTCTTCACGGAGCTGACTGAAACTTGCCAATATACAGGGGAGCACTACTATGAAAATTTTAATTGGACAACTTGGTGAAAAAGTATTTCAACTCCATTTTCACAATAGCCACATAATAAAGTGTCTGGGGATTCCAGTAGTTTGGTTGGTTCCTGGGAGACCATCATGCTGTCACTTTACTTGCACATTGATTCGCTTCCTTCTCCTGTCTGTTTATATTGTAATGTCATCCAGGCAGGGACTCCTCCATATTCAATGTTTTATACTACCTGGCACAACTGTGAGCCATGTAAAGCAGCCATGAGATGTTACTAAGTATTTCTGTCACAAGTCATATAATTTGATTCTCTTTCCCAATACTTATTTAGGTTGCTACACCTTACCCCTTCAAAAGACGGACTGAGAGAGGAAAGTTTCTCACTCCTCCTGATGTCACAGCTCCACAGCTAATCACAGCTCAGCTCTGACACTTAGAGCTGCAGCACACAGTCCCCCTCTCAAAAGACAGGGTCCCCTTTCCCCTTGCACATTTGCAGTAGTTCATTTGCGATAGCAAACACAGGGGTGACCATCCTTCCTGTGGGAAAGGAAGGGTGGAAAGGACAGAAATCCTGAGATAGCTTCACTGATGTCTAGGTCAGTAGGCATCTGTACTAGCACAATAGGCTTAAATGGTATTAAGAATTGTGAACCTGTGATGATTCCAGTTACCCATCATTGCTAGGTAGGCAGTCACTCCCACTGCACCTTTAGCGTGGCAAGAAACTCCAAACCCAGGATAAGACAGAACCTCCCCTTCTGATTCATCTCATATATTTGTTTCCCTTTTAATTCAAAACTCGAGTCTTTACTGGAACTGCATGGGGAAATTATTTGCCTCTACTGACTTTGCAGTAATTTTTCCAGCCCTGGAAGCAAGCTTTTCTCAGTGACATCATCAAGATTAAACTCAGGTAATACAGCAAGCCCGTGCATTATTTTCCAGTGACGTGACACATTCTATGACAATACTAGCTGAAGCATTTTCTCCCTTTTCCATTACCACATCCAGCTGTTACTGTTTTTGCAATTTGCCACCTCCGTGCCAGTTGCGTTGACCTACCTGTTAGAGCAACTGTGCTCTTAGTCTGCTCAGAAAGCTGATCTGGCAGAAACTGATGTACACATATACTTAAATTATCTCTCTCATGGAGATCACAGCATAGCTCCTCCGCCAATTGCACTGGCACATCAAAGTGCTAGCCAGATAATATTCCTAAGTCAACATTGGCGTGGAACACTGCGTTTTGTCCAAGCTGTCGCCTATAGTAAGCTAGTTTGAAGGACACTGTAGTCGTTGCAGACATCCCAACACTGACAAATTATCATCTTTGTTCTAGCTCCTTCACACCAGACAGAATAAGAGAAAGGGATTCCAATACACCCATTCTAGAGAGAGGCTGTTTCCTTCAAGCACAGCACTCCAGCAAGACACTTGAAGCCAGAGAGGAGAACCTATACGTGTGTATTTCTGAGATCTGAGGCTGTCATGGAGAGGTAGCCATAGCTCACACAACTATGTATCTGTGCAGCAGTCAGAGCTGTGTTCATTTCACAGCAGACCAAGGTTTGGCTGAAGCCATAGCACTGACAGACCTCAGCATTAACTGGCTACTATAGCTGTTATGCTGAACATGCAGCATGTTCTTAGTTGATGGCATCCTAGGGATGACTGCAAATGCTGCAGCCATGGCTCTGACTGCAGGGTGCTGTGTGTCTTTGACACACACAGCGCAACATCCTAGCAGCAGTCTGACAAGGATCTGACAGGATTTTGCATGCTGTCCCAGTTAATAAAATTAATTTCTTCTTTCTTGAACAGTATTTTCAAGTGGTCCCAAATCGAAGTAGTAATGCCTCAACTTCATATGACTTGCATAGAAATAGTAAGTGGAAGCCAGTTTTTTGGGGGGCCTAATATGAGAAGTCAGTGGGTATGCTGACTAGTATCAGAGCAAGCAGGAGTTAAATGCTGGGAAGGAAGCAATTCTCAAGCTGCAGCAAAGGTAATCATGATAATTTATCATCTGATAATCAGAGAGCACACACTTAATTTGTTCTCATTATCAACGTATTTCAAGCACAAGTACCTTGGTACAAGAGGCCTTTCTGTGCCCAAGTTGCACTGGAAAGTTGAAGGGCTCCATGCAAATGTAATGCACTTACTTCTCCTGTATGGGGGATGTGTTGTAGTGGAATTTGGAGTCCATCTCAGTACCCTCCATGTCCTCAAATATGAGAAGGACCCCCCAGCATGTAAAGCTGTTGTTTTAAGTGCTTAGCCTTTCTCTAGAACGGCAGTGTGTCAGAAATGACTGACAGTTTGTAAGAACTGTGGGGATTTGGTTCATTAAGGAACCATCAAGGATTGAAGCTCAATCTGGAGTTTTTAATCATGTCAGAACTCTGGTTTGCAGTATCTTGGGAATGGGTAATGTCTGCAGCATGCTAAGAGTGAGCTTTTACCTCCAAAGATGTGGTTCAAAACTAAGCCCACTGTGCAGTCTCAAAAGTTGTAACTTGCATCACTTCCACCAGTAATTTAATGTCACCTGAAGGCAAGTTTTCACTTGTATGCTGGTGGATTGAAGTGGGCTGTTATAGCCCTCCTGCATGAGCACTCTGAAGGAGAATGCATACATAACCAAGAGGTCCAAAAGCAAAAACAGCTACAATAGAAGTATGACATACTTTTAACATGTGTTGTTGGTAAATTTCTTTTCTCCAGTGATTTGCTTAATGGTGGTTACAGGCAAAGTAACCCATGATTCTGGCTGTGCTGCCAAAATTGGCTTTTACAGTAGTTGTGTGAGTACAGCTGCAGCTCACAAGTCTCTGCCCCAGTGCAGAGGAAGCCAACAGATGACATCTTGCTGTTATGGCATAGACTGTTCTTTGGTGAAGCTGGCCTCACATTCCCTGGAAACAGCCTGGAAAACATGCTCTTCGTATACAGACTCCTCCCTCGCCAGATCTCCCAGTCGCAGTTGAGTTAGGAAACAAAGTCCCAGCCAAAATTCCTTAAGGGAAAGGGACCCTCAGGATGTGAGCCTCTGAGAACAAAATTTCCTTGTGAGAAAAAGGCAGCTTCTTAATACAGAGGGTTAGAGTGTCTTGCTATGTTGGTGGTGTTTTGTTGATCTGTGAAACTGAGATTTCAAAACTTTCCACTTGATTCAGCTGTACAAAAAGGACTTCCTAACCCCTCTCTGAACAGAATGGTAGGATCTCTGCAAGTCTGCTACCACTGGAGGATCAAGGTGATGTAGCTGATGGTAGATTGAAGTGATCAATTGCTAAAAAATTAAGATGTAGGGCTACATCTTAATTATAGGTAGCTGTATTCATTTGCAGCTAGCAACTATTTCTTCAGTTTTTCACATCTTTCAGAAGTGTTGATCAGATGGCTTTCAGTTCTGTCACCACTATAACTGCCACATACTGTAAGCATGGTAATAATCTGAGCACTCTGCTGCACTGTACAATTGGGCAGCAGGCAAAAGATTTAACTAAAACCATTATGTAGTTCAAGGCTACCAAGATCAATTTATTTCTAATTACTTACAAATCTTCCCCACCCCAGCCAGGTAGCAATGCCATATTGTGTTATAAAAGAAACAGCACATATTGACAGTTCATTCTAGTATGGGGTTGGGTTGTTTATTTTAGAATTACTAATGCCAGGATGCATCAAATAATTGATACACAGAGCAGGAAGGAAAAGTAGATGTTAAGGATGTAAAGATGTTCTGCATTTGTCCAGTTGTAAAGAGGAGCAGAATAGAGTTCCTGAATTCGATCCCTCTTATAAGAGATTCATTGTATGGGCAGGCATTCAATGACTTTGTTCCTCACGTCTATAAAACAGTTATAACAATCTGATTCATCTGCAATTGAGAGATATTGTGGCATGTAATGTGCAAGTTTTACTAATAGTAAGTATCAGCACTGGCCATAACCAATACAGAAAAACTGTAAAGAATATTTATTAGACCTGAATTTTTGACCTGGATTAAGACATTGGTTTGCAATAATAAAGAGTTGCTGAGAAGAAAATTAAAGTTTTTATAATCCCTTGACTTCTGGCAAAACTGTTTCCTTCTGACAGCACTGTCTTTTGAGCTGCCTACTCTATGACATTGTCAAGGCTCAGCTACTTTTGTTTAGGATGTAGTTTTTGCACATACAAGGAGAAAAACAAGAGAAGACATTTCTTTCAGCTGCTTTTGCAGCTCCATGGACTATGGCCAAAAATTGGTTGAGAAGGCGGGAGTGAATTAACACGATAACAGGGAGCAGATCAAAACTAACATTTCCCCAGTCCCCAGTCCACTGCCACTGCTGGTGTGGCACAAACTGCTCTGGTAGGAATATCATAGTCACCTACCCTCTGCCTATTGGCACAGCATGAGCAAAGAGAGTCTGCAAGTTCTTTCCTGTGTGTGGCAACCGTGGTAGTGGCTGAGTGCCTGTAGTCAGCCAAATGGCTTTATGCTGTCCGTGACTCACTGACTTGCTGTTACACTCTGGCCTTCCCTGAATGGGTCAGCCAGATGCAAATACCAGCCTTCACCCTGCCCTGGAAGGAGACCTTTTGTCAGGCTTCTAGGAAAGTTTTGCAAACAACATGAAAGGAGCTGGAGCCGTGTGCAGAGTTCTTGAAAGCTGTTGGACATGGCTCATGGAATGAGTTCCTAGAAAATCCACTGGTCTTTTCTTCACCTCTGTGATTGCTTGCTTCTTGGTAGCTTTTCCCTTTCAGAACCTCTAACCCTGGTGTCTCAATTTAAAAGAAAACTAAGATGCCTATCTGGACTAGGAAGGGGGCCTCCTCCCAAAAAACCACCACAACCTTTGAAATTAAGAGATTTTAATCAGAAAATGTATTTAAGAGCATAATAGTCCTTTACTACAAATACTTTTATATATCTATATATTTAGATGTACATATACATACATATACATATACACGTACACATATACATGTGTGTGTGTGTGTGTGTGTGTGTATGTATATATCTATATATCTATATATATCTATATCTATATATCTATATATCTATATCTATATCTATATATATATATAACAAAGCCAGAACAGAACAAACAGCAACACAGTAACCAAAACTTTCGAACAAATCAAGTCCTATCTTTGCCCCTTTGGTACAGTTATATCTACAGACAGCAGGAGGCGATGCTGTGCCTCAGGAGGCAGCAGCCACCATAAGACACTCCCGGGCACCAGTGAGGCAAGGATGGGGAACCGAAACCTTTCCCATGGGCAGTGCGAGGACTCTATCCTACTGTCCTTAGTCTGAAAAAAAAGCATTGTGGGATCGAGGGGAAGGGAGCAGCAACTCCTCTGCAGCTGTGTCACAGCCCCTTCAAGGAGTCTATAGTGAATCTAGGAAGCAGTGACCATTCCCTCAGAAGAACAGCACAAGATATGCAGAGTGAGGGGGCAAGCCAGAAGAAGGACCCCCTCCCAGTGTTTCCACCAGCGCAGCAAACATCAGTTGGAACCCACACAGACTGAGGAGAGATGTGTGGCTAGCACCAGGAAAAAATTCCCTCTCCTCACACCTCCCCCAATCATCCTCTCAGCCATCAAGTTGGAAAGCAAAGCCATCCCCTTTGTTTAGCCTTTAGCTGGCTCGGGGAGCAGGTAGTGGGGGCCTAGGCTGGACTTCACCAAGGCCATCTCGTCCTTTGTTGGTAAGGGAGAGAAAAAATTCCATCAAAGATACTGAAACTCTGAACACCTGGCCGCTTCAACAAACATACCAGCACCATTATCTAGACTGATCTGTCCTGTCCTGGGTGAATTCTTTTATCTGGCCACAGACTGCCTGTCAGCAGCTCAAGTATTGTAACATTTTCTGACTGATCCCACAATGGGGCAGCTCACAGAGGATGCAGGGCTACATCCTAACCTCCACTCATTCTATAGGGTAGCTCTGGATGATTCAGTGGAAACAGAAGGGGAACAAGCAGCTGAGGTCAAATACAGATCTCAGAAGAAATGCGGCACAACTGGCCACATTAAATCACTGGGATTGCACTTCTTTATTCTGACATCAGGTACAACTTTGAGGACTTCAGGGATTGGTCAGCAGTGTTCAGGGACTTTTCTGACTTGCTGGGGCAGGGGGTCTTTGACATAGCTGAGTAATTTCATCCAAGAGTTACTTCAGTTACTAACCTCTCTGTGCAATGAAAATGGTTTGGCTGTAGAGTGAGAAACAGTATGGTCTTCATTTTAATTTCTGTAGTGTGTGGCCTTTCCTCCTTCCTTTCCTATTTACACAGACTTCAGATTTTGTGGGGCTTTTGTACCAGTGACTTCATCTGCCATCTTTAATCAGTGAGCTGTCTCAGCTCAGCAAGCTAATTTAAAGTCCCATTTGTGCATTTGATCAGCAAATGCAAACCATGTGTAATGTCAGCAGGTCAGATGAGGTGATGGAACATGGGATTTTCACTTCAGTTCCAGAAAGGGCCATGGTTGCTTTCAGGAAGCTGAGCTTGGCACTGGGTGTGGGCAATTGAAAAGATTTATTTCCCTGTATGAGAGCTTAGAGCTTGATCATTCTAATCAAGCATTTTCCGATCAATATGTTTCTTACAGACCTTCCAATGGCTGCATTAGGAAAGCAGTTTTATTTATTTTATTATTCTGAAGCCCTAAAGGGTTTGGGTGTGTCACGTTCCAGGGTCTCTGTACAGACAGTGCAAGGAGAAGGGCTGGGTCACAGGGCACGACACTAGCAAAGTCAGGATGGCAGAAGCCCAGCACAGAGCTTCACTGTGTTTCTGCAGATGTCTGCAAGCATGAAGGCCCCAGAGCAGGCACAGTGCACAGAGCATTACCTGCACTTTTGCTCTACCTCTAATACCCTGTTCAACAGGATACATAAGCCTATGTCTTTTATTTCAAATTACTACTGAAAAAGCTGTTTCACCCTCTGTTCCTAGTAGGAGTCTGCCCAAAGCGTTGTCATTCTGGTTACAGGCAGTTTCAGACCTTTTTAAAGGACATGTAAGCATCACTTGTGGCCTCTCTTCCTGCCCATCAAACAACTCCTCTGTTCTCTGTTCAATCATTTTTTCCTCAATGAGACCTGTTAAGGTGCATTTTCGTGTACTGCCATGCATTTCTCTGGTACCAATTTGTACTCGCTTCCCAAATAATTCTCTCTGAGGATTAGCCAGGATTAATCTTTTCTTCATTTTCTACCTTTGCTTATCACTGGACCTTGAAACTGCAGTACAGTTTCCTCTCTAGTGTAGGATGAGGCAATCCCTGCAACTCAGCAGCAGTGAATAGTCACTGCCTCTGCACTACATGGGTCTAAGTGGCACCGGCAGGAAAGAGCAAGTGGTCAGGCACATCACTGCACACTGGACCTCCATCCCCTACTTGTAACAGCAAGTGTACAGACCACCAGGGATACAGGGTTTATCCTATGGTAGGGCTACATCTTCCACATGTCTGCCAACTCAGGAGCAGTCCCAGAAGGCACTTACACTATCCATCTGCCTGGAAACAGCTAAGCATGCCACAGCTTGGTGTCATGCATTTCCCTCCTCTGAGGAGTTAGAAAGACTTCCTGAGAAAGCCTTAACCTCCCTGCCTTTACCTTCCATCGCAGTGAGAGTTCTGAAGAGCTGCTGAGCACCCTGTGGGTTGGATCCTGCCAGTGCTGGGCACTATGGGGAAGACATTTGTGGTAAGAGATAGGTGCAGCAGCTCCAGCAGAGAATTGCTGCCTCAGGAGGAATGCAGTGCCCAAATTGGCCTTAAATTTGAAATGCCCTTCAGTACTGAGCTCAGTGCAGCCCTTCTTGGGGAGCAGCATGTCATGTTCTGTCAGGTTCGAGCATGAACAGGGTCCCTGGTCTGCCGCAACAATCAGTACCTTGAACGGGGAATCGGAGACCAGCAGACCCAGCACCATGGGAACATTGAACCATAATCATTTGAAGAAGCTGTGCAGCATGGGAGGAGGATTTAAATCTAATCACACATTCTTCTTTCAGATTGTGTTGCCTTTACGCAGAAATGAAGAGAAAAACACAACTTCATGCCCCTCTTCTCTTTGACATACATCATCATACTCAGAGCCACATGTTAGGCTTTATGGGGACCATGGGTGAATTTTGTTAATCAGTAACAAAAAAAAGAGCATCAGTTCCCTAAAGAGTTAGTTGATAGCAGATTTTCAAGTCTTCTGAACTTCTCCATCATCATTTTTCCACTAACAGCTCAAAACTGAACTGGTCTCTTTCGAGCTGCCAGTGATGATGCATCTGGCCTTGGGTGTTTGGAAACCAGCTGCTGATTTGCATACACTGACCCTTTTGCTGTTTGCCCAACTGTGCTAAGTAGTTTTTGGCGTGGGATTGTGAACAATTCTGTCTGCCCTGCAGAAAGCAGGAATAAATGAGAGGTCTGTCTTTACTCTGTTCTCACATCATCATCCTGCCTGCCAGGCAGCCAGGTGTAAGGATGGAGAGCCTAGCTGAAGAAGAACAAAAGTTAGATAAAATTTACTGTGAATAGTGCTTCCATCATGCACGCTGTCATGTAGCTATGTCTTCATATTGAAACTAAAACAGAACAGCAGCTGTCATTGGTACTGTACATCACATTTTGCATTGGATTTGTGCCTTCAGATTGTTTCAAAATGAGTGAAGTTGAAAACAGCCTGTGGTATGTTATTGTTCACGTTTTAGATGTATCTGTTATGTACACTGTACATGGCAACTCATACTGTAAAATGCATACATTTTCTTCCAAACCACAGGAGATGCTGAATACGAGTGCTCTGCAAGATTCAAGGTTGCCTACATCTTTTCACAGAACAAGTTGTAACCCCACCAAAAGTCTGTGGTCAGATGCAAATATTGCTGGCTGTGTAGTTCTGTGTGCAGAAGGTTATAATAGGTGAGCAGAGTGCTCATCTTCTTCGTGCCTCTATCGTGCCTTGGTGTAAGTGCTAAACACATTTACTGGCTACTTCAAAGTGTACATTACCCCATCAGCCTGTCTCCATTGTACTTGGATTTGCTGGTTGAGAATAGAAAGGAACCAGGTTAGAGTTCTTCTGCAGTCCAGAGGGTTACCAGGTTGTGCCCTGCAACATGAGAATTGATCATTCCCACCATTTATAAGCTAGTGTAACAGGTGTTAGAAACAGGATTTCAGGTGAGGAATATGCCACAGGAGTAGATAATCTCTTACAACACCAGTGCACCAGCCTGCAGCATTAGAAAGGTGAGCGCAAATTTTGCTCCCTGTTTAATGCATATGAGGCTGTCATTTTATAAACATGTCAATAAGTTATTGTATTCCATTCTGCTGGGAGTGGTGCTTGGAAACTGCAGAAGACAGAATATACACTGCATCTTACAGAAGTGGATTCTGATGGTTTACGCAGCTTTGTCTAATCTGCTTTCAGCTATAGAGTTCAAGAAGTTCTTGTTTATTTTTACACTATACAGATAGGGAGGCCACAATTGGCAATGCTTACCAGATTTCAACCAGCAAAGCAATGTCAGAGATGGGAGCAGAGACAGGTCTGACTCTCAGGTCAAAGTTCACCCTGTGAAGTTGACGGCAACACTGGACACCAAGAGAGCAGGCTGGGAGAAAAGCTGCTTCCTCTGTGTCTGATCTGCACCTACTGAAAGCTGCAAAGCCTTCATGCTGATTTCAACAGTCAGTTCAGCAGGCAAAACTCTGCCCCCATTTTGCAACACAGCTCTCATTTTCCCCACTTGATTCTGCCTGGTAAATACCTTTGTTAGTTGAAGACAGTGCTGTTGGCTTTTGCAGAGAATAAAACTTAGAGAGATAAAAAGAGCCCATTTTCCTCCACTGTGGACATGACTATAAAAGAGAAGATGGAGAGGAGAAAATAATAAACAGCATCCAGTGAAGAAAAATAGTGTGAGTGGGATTAAGTTTTATGGACAGTACAGGAAAGCATTTTCAGAACCTACTGATAGCAATGTACACTGTTGTAAAACCCCTTCTGCTGCAAAGCCAACCCTCTCATGACCTTGTTTTCACAAAACCAAGTACTTGTTTTTAAGAAAGGGGCAAGAAAGTGGCATACGAGTTCAGTACATGCTGTACTGCGCATGAAAGAATTGTTTTTTGAATGGCAGTTTCTGCAGCACTTGCAGCAACACTGATATACTCCCCTAGGAAAGCCTCCTGTGACTGAACTGGTTCAGCCTCACAAAACAAAAGGGCATGCAGTGGAGGCATGTGTTTTTGAGAAACTAACTTCCCAGGAAAGCTGCAGTGCAGGAAGGGTGGGAAATAAGAGAAGAAGCTGTCCATCTAGGAAAAAGCAGTAAACTTAATTTATGGCACCTTATGTCTTCCACACAATGTAAGTATTTAAATATAGTGTCACACCAGGGGTGGAGAGATGTGGCCAATACACCCACTGGTTTTGGTGATAGCTAAACTGAATTAGACTGGCTGCTTGCTGATTATCAGTAATTTCAAGCCAAGTGGTCATAGGTCATATTACTTTGGGGCTTTTCTCACAAGCTTTGGCAATGCTCCTGAAATCCAGCAGAGACCTGATTTACAGTGTGAAGCGTTGGGTCTGTTTCAGAGTTGCCAACACAGCTCATGTGGCTTGTCCCAGTCTGTGACTTACCTGGCTGTTCTGGGTCTAGTACCAATCTATCTAAACCTCTCTTTTAAAATGGTACTTTTGTATTAGTTGGATGGATAGCGAAAATACACTGTCAAGAGCACATGGGAAATGTTGATCTGTGTTTGTATAGGGAGTGATTTATTTACTATGTTGTTATCTATAATGGAGCACGCACCTCATGTGAAGTTAAACAACTGTCCTTGTCAGCCTGGTTTTCCCAGTGATGTTTTCTTTTGTTTCATGCCTCATCTTGTGAAGTGCGCATCAGAAGTCTGGTTGGATTTCTACCTGACAGTTCTCATTTTGGCAATTTATTATTTGCATGGCATGGCAAAGAGGGAGACAAAAGAAACTCCACATGAGTATTTCAAACACTCCTCAGATGGGCTTTTAAAACCCTTTTATATGGTGTGATCTGGCTGCATTACATCTTACTTCTTTTTCTTTCTCTTTTAGCTACAGTCAATGTGTGTGCTGCCCAGCAGCAGCCTGGGGTCTAGAGTGTATTTTCTGCAGGAATAACTCTGTATTCAGCAAAAGATGAACTTCATTCTGGGATTTTAGATGATAATTTCCATGTCTCTGAGCAAGTCTACACCTCACCTCAGTCCAGTCCCTTCAAAAAGAAAGGTCTTACAGAAAACTCTGACCCTGATAAGCAGATCCTAATTCATAGGAGGAAGAGAATTTAAATACTTCAAAAATAAATAAATGCTACTACTTGTTTCTGTGTGGCACATAATATAGTGCAGTTGAAAGCCAGAGGAAATTCTTACTACTGCCATGCAGAGTTCCCTTCCTTAGGTCAGCTCTGATCCTTTCTCAGGCATGATCTCAATTCCTTTTCTGACAGATACAGTTCTGTATGCAGCTGTGGTTCTGGGACTTTCCAAAGCAGTTGTCTGGGAATCTGGCATAGCAGCAGAAAGCAATTCACTGCATGTTACCTCTTGCTAAAACAGAAAAAAGAGGTTTCCTATCTGTTAAAGAAGTAAAAACAAACAAAACAGGAGTGGTACAACTCTCCCAGGTTTCTTTTAGTGCTTGGTAGAATGAGGGTAATCAGAGAATGGTGTGCCAGGAAGGAAATTTCTTCCCATGTGCAGCACACAATCAGCCAGGTGCAATACAAGGAAGGGAGGTTCATCTTCCTCTAAAGCATGAGATATTAGCTCCTGTCAGAGTCTGCGGACCCGAGATCTGATCAGATAAGGCAAATTTTATGTTCCTATGCACAGTAGGTAAGCTTTGTAGCAAGTCAAACAATGAATCATCTCATGAGGGGAAAAAGAAAAAGCTTTTATCATCCAGTGGATTGGAGATAATCTCTCAACTTGGATATAAACAGCTGCTTCACCTTCTCTTGCGAGGGAAGGAAGCTATTTTAAATTTGTCTGTAGAACAGATGCTGAATTGTTGTACCTCCCAAGCTTCTCTGCCTGGGCCCAGGAAAGGTAGCAGGCAAAATGTCTGACTTTGATGGTAACTTGTTTGGGCCCCTGTGAGTAAATGTATATGGTGTATGAGCTGGCTGGAAGAAAGGGAGTGCCAGATTGTCCTTGGCATCCTGGAAAATCTGTGTCCAAACAGACTATCCCTGCTATTTTACTATAACATGATAAATCCCCTTATATGGACTGAGTTACATTGGTAGCAGTGCTAAAGGTGCCACAGTCTCGGTACTGGTCTTTAATCTGCAGTGTGGCAATAGCATCTGGAAACGTAACAGCATCTGAAGGAGAGTGGGCCTGTCTGAATACACCTTTCTCAACCATACACATGCTGATAACCAGTTACAGATACACTGTTACAGAGGCTGAATTAATAAGCCCTTCCTTACAAACCCCAGCCACCTATAGGGAAGCCATAGCTCTTTTGCATCTGACAACTTCTCATTATTCTTTATCCATGAATTTACAAGGGGCATGAAGAGAGACCACACCTCTCTCCCATGAAATAATACACATCAAGGATGGATGGGGCCAAGGACTTTGCCTGCTGCCAGCTCTGCACATCAGGAGAGTTGGAGGAAAACTTCATTGCACAGTGGAATCATGGAATGAAATAATATCTTAGGAGCTTTTTTCCCGGATGCTGAGGCAGTTCTTGCTTCTCATTTTTTCACAGTTCAACCAAGGTGCCTAAACTAATGAAGTATTTCACAGTTCAGTGCTTAGAGTAATTCTACATCAATATGACAGTCCTCTCTTAAAATTTCCTTGAGAAAAGGGGGTTCATTGGTATTTACTGACATTCCTATGCTTTGTCTCAATTTGGTAACACAGTTATGGTCTCTTCCTTCCACAGGTTTGCAGCCCATGTACTGGAGCAGGGATGATGTGGCACAGTGGCTCAGGTGGGCAGAGAAGGAGTTTTCCTTGAGACCGATTGAGAGCAGCACTTTCGAGATGAATGGCAAGGCTCTGCTGCTCCTGACCAAAGAGGACTTCCGATACAGGTCTCCTCATTCAGGTGAGGATTTTTTTCAGAAGCTGTGATTGAAAAGAGAGAGGAAGCTGCAGTGAAGGCTGAAGAGGATCACAGGACAAAATGGTCACTTTTGTTGGGGTGAGGAGGCGAGAAGGAGAACAGGGGCACTTGTATGAGTCAAGGACAGAAAGGACAAAGAGGGAATGAAATCCTGATACACCTGAGTTGTGGGCATATTTGGATGCAAATCCAACCCCAAACGTCTAACCTGTTCATAGTTAAAACTCCCTGCAGAGCTCCCAGAAAGCAAGCTTCTCTGGCAGCATTTTCTGACTTACAGCTCTTCCCTGTAAAGGCTTATCTGTTCACAGACCCAGCTACAGCAGCAAGTTAATCAAGTTAATCTTTAAGCAGCCCTTTTTAGCATTTTGCCTCACAGTTGTCTTGGCTAAGGTGCTGATAAAAGTGACTGCAGAATTCCTCCCTTGGGGACTTTGGTTCTATTTAACAGCCCCTGTGGTTTTTTCTTTACTTTACCATAGTCTCTCATGTGCTGGAATCCAGCCTAAGGCACAGCACAGACAGGTGTGTGAATCAGTCTGCCAATTGCTCAAATTATGTCTTCACTTTTTCACAAAGGAGATTTAGAAATGTGTATGTTGCTTGCCTGTATTTATATCCCCTGCGGTCTGTCTGCTCCACTTTTACTTTCAGTGTAAGCCTCTGCCCTCCTTTGTCAAGGGTGTTTAACTAAATATGAGTTGTGAGCTTCTTTTGTGACCACAGAAGGCCCTCCTGTTAAATATAAATACTTGTAATTCAATCACTGTAGCTGATCAAAGAGCTTGGACTGAGTGGTGACAGAACTGCTGTGAGGAGGCTTCCAGTGAAAGGTGCTGAAGTACAGCTGGTGCTGCTTGGATCCAGCTGATAATAAAGCTGTGGTGCTAATTCTGCACCAACCTGCTTGGAGACTCTCCACAACCATCTTCCTGCAGAATCTGCCTCACAAATTGTTCCTTAATGTTTAGTGTATATGAAGTTTTTAAAGCATGTGCTTATTTTGTAAGGAAGAAGAGGCTAAACATTACCATCTATTATCAGTGAGAACTTATGCCTAGAAATGTCTTTTTTTTCTTTTTGTTAATTCTGGTACACCACTTGGAATCAGTGCCGTAAAAAAGTAGCACTGCTTGAAGCAAAAGCAGTGTGTTGAAAGCAGGAGTGTAGGCAAAGATGACAAGGGACACCTTTATGTATGTTGTCTGCAACTCCCCTTATTATCCCTTCCTGCTTCAAAATTATGAAGGTATATTCCCCTCCTGTGTTGTGAGGGCAGTTGAAGTCAAAAGGATTAAAATGAATATAGCTTGGAAATAGAGTTTTCTCAGGAAAGAACCTCTGACTTGCAAAGTCTTATTTTATGCAGAAGGTGAAACAGTTATTTACCTGAATTTGGAATTAAATAACCAAACTAAAGGCCTCCTCCCTTGAATTTTTTCTCTTTTTTCTCCATGTATTCTCCACTGATAATAAACCTCGTGGAGGATATCTAAGTCCCTAAAAATTTAGATGACTGTAGGTAGGACATTAGCTCAGCATTTCCCAGAAATTAATTGTACATGAAATTTAAGAACTGTGAAATAATGTTTGCCATAGAAGCATTCAGTCTTTCAAGAAAAGCTAAATGAAAGCCGTATTGTTTCCACTCATGATTAAACCAGGAGAACCTCATGCACTGCATGCAGTCCTAGCAATAAAGTGGGCTCACAGCCCCACAGATGTTCTGTTCAGGCCTGACCAGGGAAGGGGAGCAGCAGAAGAGGGATAAAAATGCTTTTCGCCATCTTAACTAGCATTATTACATCTGGGTGGTGCAGAAGAGCAACTGGTTTATTATGTAAAAAAAAAGAGAGCTTTATGGACATTGTCACTAGCCTGTCAGGTGAATCAAATCAAAAGAGGTACAAATTTGCTGTCTTACTGCTTGGAGAATTACAGCACTAGTTATGATTATGCCACTGTTGCATTCAGTGATGGAAATTACGTGGTAAAGTCACTTTTTAGACTTTCATGTAACTGGGTTCTTGAGACTTTGTTTTTATTTGAATTTTCAGGTATCGCAATCACCTTTTAAAAATGCCCTAAAGTCACTGCTGAGACAGTAAAAGCAGCCAAGATGTTAAAAATAAAGGAAGCTGAACTATGGAAAGAAGTATGGTTTTAACTGTTTCACACTGAGAAACTAAACTTGCCCACAACTAGAATATTGGCAGTTTAGAGAGCCAAGGAACTAATGATAGGCAGTGTACAGTCTTGTAGAAACAACTACTTTGAAAAACCCCATGTGCTGGAGAAAACTCCCAGAAAATCTGTTTTCTTAAGTGAAACCCAAGTTCCTTCTCAGATAATATGTTATTGCTGCAACCTGTTCCTCTGTACTATGAGCAGTGACAAACAGAAGAGAGCAAGCAGAATTAAAAGTTGAGAGACTTCCTACTCTAGGATGTACATTTTCACTTTGAAATGTTCAACGAGTTACCAGTTATAATGCCTGAGTGCCTACGTGTTTTGTGTAGATGGTTTTGAAAGAAGGGCATCAATATAAGTTGTAATTTATAAAAGTCACAAAATAAGCACTTAGTCCATTGGTCTCCTAGATATTGTGGTGGTCTCTGTTCCATTGAGGATATAAAAATTATGGTGCCAGGGAATGTTGTTCTCCCATTTTGCCACAATTGCAGAGGTGTGATGTGCCTTTTTTTCCTTTCAGAGAAGAACCTTGCAAAGCAGTAAAATGCAGGATTTTACTGCAAGAATTTTGGAGTCTGAAAATAGTACCCAGAAGGCATGAATTCATGCATGACATGGCTAAATGAGTCTAAATGAGTCTTCTCATCAGTTATCTACATTTTGGTTTCCTTTTTCCTGCTGTTTATCTTTCAGGAGATGTTTTATATGAACTTCTTCAGCAAATCCTGAAGCAAAGGAAAGCTCGTATGCTCTTCACACCTTTCTTCCACCCTGGGAACTCTATCCATGCTCAGCCAGAGGTCGTATTACACCAGAATCACGATGAAGGTAACTCTGTCCCATTCTAACAGAAGCTGCCATGGGTAGGGTGAGGCTGTGAGGAATTGTGTCATTTTCTTGCTTCAACATTACTTAAATAAAGCTACTCTCCTCCCTTTGCGTCCATAGCTTTAGAACAATCAAATGGTCTAGTGAGTGAACTAGACATTTTCCATTTATCTTCTATTACATTTTTATCTTTCCAAAGCCTCTTTAAAAGCTATGCCAGATACAGATTAAAAATCAGAAAGTTTTATTGACCCCTTTGATTTATTTTTCCTCACACCCAGTTAGGTAGACAAAGTTGCTTCATGGACTTTTGCTATCCTCGAGATACAACTAAATGCAATTGTTTGCACAGCAAGGAAGAAGGCAGTCTCAGAGAGGAATATCTAACTCGAAGTCACTTCAGCTGGCCATCTGTCGTAACATTGTCCCAGAGTTCCTAGCACTGAGCCTATCATATTGCTCAGCTTTTGGGCTAGTTGAGCAACTCAAGAGGGTTTCTGCAGGTTTTTTGTCATTTTTACTTTCAGAATTACTTGCTTAGATCTAGTAGTGTCTACACATAGCATGACTGTCAAAGGTGATAAAGCAAGAATAGTTAAGTTTGTAGAATTACATACTTGGGCTTCTACTTCTTATTAGATGTAAGTCTGTTTCTTTCAATAAAAAATTGAGGTTTTATTTTCTTTAAAAATACAAACACTAAAGTACTTCCTGGGTTTCTTAGGTATATAACAGAAAAATATAAAGCATAGGACTTCTCAAAGGTCCTTTCCATGACAGCATCAGGCAAAATTCACTTTTTCAATTAAAAAAATCTAGGAAAAAGTAGTGTTATACTCTTTTTTTAATTAAACAGAAGAGAACATAAGTGAGTTAGGATGTCACCCTAGTTTCGGCTAACTGGATAAAAGATGAACTAATTCTATTTGATATGTGCCTATTTGAAGATTGAACATGGGATTGCAAGAGAGGATTCAGGGGTACTGTCAGACCTGTACAAGTTGCCTATGGCCACTTTGACCTAGCCAGAATCAAATGGCACCATCAATACTCTGAAACATCAATACTCTAAGAGCAGGGAGGACAGCAGCAGGTGAAAAAAGGACACTCCAAAGTGTTTCTACACAGATGTGTAAACTATTCCAGTTTAGATGAGGATGCTACAGGTCAGGATGAGCATCAGTTGCCAGAGTTGTCCAAGAGACAGTTGCCTCTTGTATTCAGTCACTTTCCTGAGACTGTTGGTAAAATCTCAGTCTTTTCTTTGTGGCCTTCCCCCACAAGTGTTCCCATTGTAAATTTCAAACAGAAATACTAGCTGCTGTCTCAGACACTTTATCTTGAACATACAGAGCAACTTCCACAAGAGAGTATTTCACAGGGATGATCAGTTGGCCTTTGATGTGTGTCATTTAAAACTTAAGTCCTTCACAATGTAGTGATTAAGAAACAACTGATTTCTTCCTTACAACAATACCACTGGTGATAGTGCCACTGGTTTTGTTTAGAAAAATATGTGCTATTACTTAAAACTTTTCTTTATAATGACAAAAATTAGTTCTTCGTTTGCTGTGAGAGGAACTTCAAAACAGACAAAAGAAACTACAGCTTGCTGCCACAAGACTGAGACATCAAAAATCAATATGCTTAGAACTTATAGGCATGTGAATTCATTTATTTTGACATTACTTCTTCCTGTTTCACAGAGTCACTCGGGAGAAACTAGTACAATTAATTTTTTATTTTCTCTCAGAAAACGGCAACTTAGTAAAAAAGGGAAAATGTCTGTGAGGAGCAGAACTTAATCCTGTCTAACTCACAAACTGTGACAGAGGGGACAAGTGTTATCTTGGCACAATTTTGAGTGGTTAAACTTAACAGGTGATGTATCTTTCTTAGAATCCCTTCATACTCCAGTGAACTTTTTCAGTTTTCTGGCTCCTTTGCCTGTGATCCTGCTTCTAAATGCTTTCATTTACATATAATGTCTTTTTACTAGGCTTGAGAACAAAGGGGGTTTGGCTGTTTGCAATCAATTGACTGCAGTTCAGAATATCTCCAAGATGCACTGGCTTTGGCTTGGAATTGGCTCTGTCCCTATAGAGGGATGACCAATGGAAAGTGAATTACTTACATCTCCATTGGCCCTTTTGACAAAGCTCTGAGTAATTTGATGGGATGCCATACAGGAAGGTTACACTGTTGTTCCCTGCAGTTTTATGAGTAAGCAAAGAGTAACAATCTTTGGTTTTGTCATGCCAGCAATTCCTCACTCCCAGAGTAAGTGCAGCCCCACCCATTCCTATATGGATCAGACAGGTCAGCAAATTTCCTGGGAGGTCAATTTGTTTTCACAGCTTTCTCTTCAAGAGAAGTGTTGATCCTTCAGAGTGAAGAGCCAGACTGATGAGTGAATCTAGTGCCGCATGAAAGAATATTACCGTAAGTGCTCAACTTACAGTCATCAGATGTGCCAGGAAATAAATGATGAGGGGTTTACTCTGTTAAGGGTCATTTGTGGCAGTAGAACTGATTGGAGTTGAATTAGAATTGTTTTGTGGCAAATAGGATCTTTGGCCCTGAGGTGATTCATTTGTTAAGTGTTTAAAGAGAAAGATCTTTTCGGAAAGTGAACCTCTAGTATGTATCCATTTGTGGTTTTTTCTCTTGCTGCTTTTTAAACCGTTCCTTCTGTCCACTCTGTCCAGGTTCAGTATCACCATAGTTTGGAAGCAGACAGGTGGGTTCACTTCTGTTTGGAGCTTATCAGTGCCAACTAATGTTTGCAGTGAACTTGGTGGAAAGCACAGCAAGGCATTCCTTTCTGCTTGGAAGATAGCTGCTCCCCTCAGCCAAGGCACTTTAAATCAGTAGGATGAACAATACAATATTCTACTCTATATTTACAGGCCAAGAATGAGCACAGTGGATTTGAATATACAGTGATGAGGGTGGATGGTCTGTAGAAGACAGGATGCTGAATAAAATTTGGGGGTGTGTTTACTTTCTGTGGTGGCAAAGAAAGGAGACTTTAAGAAAAGACAATTGCAGAAGTAGGTGCAGTTGTAAATTCATTCTTCCTTGATCTTCTCTTCATTTGGGCTATCCCATATTGGCTGGCCAGATTGTACTTAAAACTGGGTTTAAACAAGGACAGTATAGAGCTCTGATGTTTCATGTCCTCCAGCTGTTTCATTGTATCTTAAATAGCTCTACAGATACATTTTTCTTGTCTGGGACCACAAGTGTGTGTAATAAATGTTCTAGAGCTGTGTAGGTTCTACCTAAAATTTCATGTTTTCCTCTAGACTTTAGGATGAACAGACTTCTGAGTAGGCAGAAGTGTTGGTGCTATGTCAGTGTTTTGCACTACATTTTCTCAGGACTTGAGCTTTTCCTGTTCTTACTTACGACCCAGTATTTTCCTGCAGACATTTTTCCTTTTTGTCTTTGCCTTCTACCTTACAGTGCTCATCGTGGTACAGTAACAGGAGCCACACATAGAGACATATATGGCAAGAGATAAATTTCAAAGCATTTGCACAGAAACACAGTACAGCTAAATCAGATTTTACTCTTCACATATGTTCCAGTCAGCTTCTCAAAATGGGATTTTTCTTAACATGTTTCTCCAGGAGCTATACTTTCATGGTGGTGGAGGGAGATTGTTTCACAGTACTGATTTCATTCCATGTAGTACTATCTGCATTCCTATGGTGTTTTTCTGGGCATCTCTGGGTCACACAAATGAAAAGATTTTCAAGCTGACAGCAGTACCCAGTAAACCTGGCTAGGAGTGGGACAGTTTGGTCACATTGTAGACAATCTGTATTTTTGGGACTTTTATTTTCTCCACAGATAGCTTTGTCCAGAGACCCTCAAAACCATCTGCAGAAACAATCCACCACAACCCCCCAACCATTGAACTGTTGCATCGTTCTAGATCACCCATCACCAACAACCATCGTCCATCACCAGATCCCAATCAGCGGCCTCTCAAGTCCCCTATGGACAACACTATCCGTCGCTTCTCCCCAGCCGAAAGGGTGCCAGGAACAAGGCATCAGCATGAGAACAACCAGCAGGAGCCTTATCCTCTCTCAGTGTCCCCAATAGAAAACAACCACTGCCCACCTCCTTCTGAGGCGCTCCAGAAGCCCTCCAGCCCACGCCAGGAGAACACCAGGGTCATCCAGCTGATGCCCAGCCCTATCATGCATCCTTTGATACTGAACCCCAGGCACTCCGATTTCAAACCACCAAGGTGGTCTGAGGATGGGCTGCACAGAGAAGTAAAGCCAATCAACCTGTCCCACCGAGAAGAGTTGGCCTATATGAACCACATCATGGTGTCTGTATCCCCTCCTGAAGACCATGCAATGCCAATTGGGAGAATAGCAGGTAAGTGACCTTCTCTAGGCTGCACCAGAGTTGATGCTCTTTATTCATAACTAACCATTAAGAGCTTAAGTATTAAGAGCTTCTCGGTTTGCTGCTCTTTGACCTCAAGTGTTTACTGGCATTCTGCAGATTTCACTGCATCTGTGGCTTAGACAGTTAAATATTAGTAAACCAATTTCATGACAGGTAAGCAGAGGTGCAGAATGACTTGCCTGTGACTGCAGAATGTGTAACTGGTATCGAATCATTTGCATCTTAACACTTGCTGCCTCTCTACCCACTAGCAATCCATTTTCCAAGATACCTATCTCCAAAGCCTTGTCCTGCAGAGAGGTGGTTTTCCAAAAGTTACATTCACATTAGTGTCCAGTCCCATGGAAAGGGAAAAAAACCTGTCAGTGTCCTTTGAAATAATGCAATGTCAAGGCCATTATGGAGCTGGCAGGACTAATGAAATACTACCTCAGAGTCCTACTTCATAGCCTTTCCTCTGCTGCTCACACTAAGATTGTCTCTTTTTACAGAAACAGGGTTGTCTTTGTCCTATGCAAACCACAGGCATTGTCTCACTTTTGTTATTATAAATAACTGACATCACAATAAACTGAATTAGGAAGCTGAAGTTACAGAAAATGTTTTTTGTACTCAAAAAGGAACTGTAAACATACAGGAAGAGGGCAAAGGGGAATCCAACCATTTCAGAAATACACTGAATGCCTCAGTTACCAATTTCTTTTAAGAAAAATTTGTAAATACACACCACACCGAAAACATTCCATACATTTATATACGCAGTTCCTGTGGGGCATTACACATGTGGGGTATTACATGTCCACAGAAGTACATTTTAAAACACCTTGTTCTTTTTCGTCCTTACATGCCTTAAATTGTTTACAGATGTAGTGCTGCATCAGCTTTAATGAGGAAGATTTTCTATTTTCTTAAGACCTAGCACTTAAAATCCCACAGATATATGTCTTACCATCTAGCCAACATCAAGCACAACAAGGACTGTGATTCTTTCACATAATAGAAAGATGAGTTAAAGACATTAATCTTTTGATGTTTTTGGCTGGCTAACACTTCTTTTTCTCATTTTGATCTTTATTACCCATGCTATTCTCAGCAAATTAAGAAATATCTTAATGTTATGGCAGAGAAGATACCCTACTGGTTGCATCATTGGAGATTTCCTTTCCATGAAGTATTATTGGAAGATCAAGTGGGTTCTTAATTTTTATTTTTCAGAAGGAAATACTCTCTAAGAATAAAGCCTTATCTGAAAGGAAATAAAGAAAAATACAGGGAGTAGGTGGTGGGGTAAATTTTTAATTTTAACCCAGGAGTTTTACTACAGAATTGGGCATCTTTGATTACTGCACTTTGTGCATTGGGTCCAGTGACACCAGCCCTGTAACTAGTCCTTTCCATTCCTGTGTTGTTTGCAGGGCAACAGAGCCCAAGCCCATGGATATTTGGGCCTAACACTTGTTAGTTGCTTGGCAAGTATGTGTGGCTGTTCACAGTGCTACACACAGGCTGTATTTGCAGGCTTAGGTGCTTTCACTTGCAGTCCCATGGCTTTGCTTAGCCCCACAGCACGGGTGGAATGCCTTAAACAGCTTCTTAAGTATTTCATGACAGAAACACCTGAGGTGTATTCAGGCATTCAGTTCAGATGAGGGCTGTGTTTTTATGGCCAAGGGTCGGGGAAGTATATAGCTCATGATTAGATTTATTATATTTCTACCGATGAATTTGCCAGTGTACTTTTATCAGTTTTGCCCCATGTCCTTTAATTGTAAATGCCAGCAAGGCTCACTTGCTGTACAGGCACAAGCTGGTGCTATTCTGGTTGGATTGTAATGGCCCCTAAACTTGTAGATACACCCTCAGAAGAGCTCACAGCCAATTTAAAGGTGACAAAAAATGGGATTACTACCAAACGTTTAGACAGCTCATGTTTCATGCCTGAAGTCAACTTCATCAGAGCTGCTGAATTCAATGGCAGCATACTTAAGCCTCCTGGAAAGAAAGTACATACCTTTCTACCTGCTTCCCACCCATCTCATAGCCTTCAGTTTGGAGCTCTTGCCAGTAAGTTATTTTATTTCTTTTCTTATATCAGCATGAATCTCTGGACTTCTTGTCAGACAAAACAGTGACCTCTACTCACTGGCTGATTAATTTTTCCTACATTTTTATGTAATACCATTTTTCAAAATATTAATTTTAGTGGTAAAACACTTTCCATTTTACAGCAAAGAATTTGAAGGTCTTATTAATTTTTTCTCTAAAGCTATTTAACACTTTTCTAGCAAAGCCAGAGGCATAAAGTATCTTTATATTACTCATTAAGGTCATATATATTATTCATCATTGGCTAGAGTTGATTTTGAAAACTACATTTAGCTGTTTTCTCAACACAGTATGTACAAGACTTTTCCATAGCTTTGTCAGAACATTGTGTTGGAATGATCAAAAGGCAGACTTGCATCCCCTGTAAATACATCAGGCAAGGGATAAACTAAGTAACTCAGGCATCAGCTGTCTATCTAGTTAACAGCATGTAAAAATATTAAAAATCCCTCAGAAGTCAAGTTTAGTAGAGCAGTGTAATGGACAGTTTTCCTCACTGTAACTGCTAATTCAAAGCAACAACACTGTTGGTAGTCGGTTCGTAACTTGGATTCTAGCAAGTGGCTTAGTTTTATCTCTGAATTTTTTAAAATAGTCAGTCTTGGTTTCCCCCAGTCTCCAAGGATTTCACTCTGTGAGGGGAAAAAGAGATATTTTTTTTTTAACACAGTGTCAGTTTCACTCAAGAGGAGTACCTGAAAAGAGCCATTTTGCAGACTGAAAATTCTAATCCTCATGAACCTCTGAGTATGAAGGTTTTCTTAACAAACATTTTAGGACTTTGATATCTCGTGAAAGGTACTTCCCAAACATACAAGCAGAGGCAGGGGTTATTGCATTTGCAGGCATTCATAGCACATCATGGCTGAGGCAGGCTTTGCAGCCTTGGTGGAACCACAGCTACCACAAACTCTCACTGTAGCCATCCTGAAGTTCTGCTCCCACATCCCTCCTTGGGAGCTCTTCTGTTGACTTTAGCCAGGGCAGATTTTCACCACAGAACTTCATATGTATATATCCATGTTCACTCAGCTTGTTAGTATGCAGGAAAATGGGATCTAACATACTGGAGCTCACCAGAAACCTGTCAGTGGCTTAAAAGAAGACATAGGAATCCCTCCAAGAGGCTGTTACGGAATTATCCAACTACAACAAGATTAGTTTCATCCTAACTTTTATCACATAGAGATTGTCTTAGAAACATCCAAATTAATCTAAAGACATGGTAGCTACCTCACTTTTGATTCAGTCACTTGAAACTAATACAATAGGGAATTCTTGTCAGGGGAAATACATATACTGAGCAGGTTCCTGGGATTTCAGCTCCCAGTGACTTTTTCTGTAATAGCTCTCTGGGGCTGAAAGACTTGTTCATAATCCACAGCAAACACTGGTGCTGAAACTATGGGATAGAGACATAGCAACTCCTTTGCTCAAGCATTGCCCAGTACAGATACTAACAAAACGACTGCGTAGGTGTGAAAGGCAGAGTGCTGCAGAGCATGGGTAGGTTCAGCTGGACTCCCTTCAAGGGCTGCTTGTCCTGCTGGAATTGGGACCCAATAAAATGCTCTGGGTTCACTCCTTGTGTCTGAGCAGACTTGTCCCATTCGTACAAGCCAACGTAGAAGGATAAGCATTTCTATTGCTCTGCAGAGCCCCACCCTGCCTGTTGCTTTTGATTCTGCACTGCATTAGATGGGGAAAAAATCTAAAGACAGATGAGTCCTGTCTCTGATATTGTCTGTTGGTATGCTGTTCTTACCAGCTGGTTTATCGTAGAAACTGGGCCATATCTGATTTTATAAGCTGCCAGGTTTGTTTCTTCCCCTTCAGGATGCTGTGGAAAACCAGGTAATTTTAAACTGTTCAGAGGCACATTGTCTGGTTTGGCCCACAAAACTATTGACTGCTCTTGGAATGAAGATTCTTACCCTGTCAAAGTCATGACAAAGAACTACCTCCAGCTTTGCTTCTGGCTTACTTCAGTCTCTCAGTGTGCCACATATACAGAGAGTACAGGGACATAGCACAAACCCCACACATCTGTAGAAAGCCATGTATAAGTAATGTCTCAATAAAAACAGTCTGATGGCTGAAACCAGAAATGTAGTCTCCTGTTAAGAGCACATCAGCTATGAATGACTCACGTTCTACTAAAATCTGCAGAACAGCACTTAATGGGCATAGACTGTGTGCTAGCTCTGAGCATGGGGAGGTTGTCTGCCCTAAAGCTCTGCAGGGATATGAGTAGTTTGGTTATTTTGTGTAGGGACGGTTTGGAGAGGGAACAGAATCAGGGATTCTCCTCTTCCTTTGTTTGAGAAACTTAATCATTTATGTGGGAGGAGAGGAAATAGGAGGGGATAGTTGAGTGAAGCTTTCACAAATATAGCGCTTTAAAAAAGTGTAAATCAGTACACTGGGTGAAGAACTGGCTGAAGGGCTATGTCCTGCTGGCAACCAGTCATCAGTGGTGCCCCTCAGGGCTCAATTCTAGGACCAGTCCTGTTCAGTGATCTGGATGCAGAAGTTGAATGCAACTTCATCAAGTTTTATGATGATACCAAACTGGGAGATGCTGCTGACTTTTGAGGGACAAGATGCCTTGCAGGGGAGTCTGTATGGATTGGAGCATTGGGCTATGACTGATGGGAAGAAATTTAACAAGTCCAACTGACTGATTCTGAACCTGGGGTGGAGTAATTGCCAAGCACAAATATACATGGGGAGAGAAGCATCGGGAGAGCAGCCCTGCAGAGATGGATCTGGATGTGCTGGTCCAACACCAGGCTCAACATGAGTCAGCAGTGCCCTGGCAGCCAGGAAGGGAAACATCCTGGGGTGTATCAAACACACAGCTGTTTTTTAAGACACCACATAACATTGCCTACCTGTATATACACCTGAGACAGCCAGTGCATCTTTACCACTGTCACGAGTCATGATCTCAGCAGGACTTGACAGAAAAGTTGTGACTGGTGGACTCCTGTGAAACGCAGACTATGGAGGTAGCTTTTACAAGACAGTTGCAGCAGCTAAACAGTTACAAGTTACAAACAGGCAAACTATAGAAAATCATGACCGTGGTTCACTTTAGTATACTAAATTTTGTAAGTGGTGAGGATTTCGGTGCCTTCTTTCAAGGCAACTGAGCCTCCTTCCTGTAGGGCATCAACTCACAGAACCTGAAAATCCTGGTGTAGTGCTACCCTGTCACTCCCATTTGAATATGACAATGATAATGTCACTGGCCTTGTTCAATCATTTGCCCTTGCAGTAGTGTACACTTTTATATTTTCTCTATATATTGTGTCTATTCTGTGCCCCTTGCGAAAAGCCAGATTATTGCAGAGACTGAGGTGTGGATGAGAGTCAAGCTCATAGACTTCATATTCACAGGAGAAGTTTTCATTATAACGTATTATAACATGGCATTAACAATTAATTTCAGCATATAAGTGTGCTTTCCCTGCCAGTTTAACTAATAACACTCAAACTCCCACAAACAGCTGAATGGCAGTAGCTTAAATAGGTGGTTGTAGATATTCTGTGAAGTGTCGTGCTCCACAGCCCCATGTGTTCTTACTGCACAGGTACAGAAGCAGAAATTTGCGGTTAGCGCTTGTTTGGGTCCACTCAGCAGCCAGGACTGACCAAGACACAGGAAAGCTTCATCATTTAGATTTCACTCCATTCTTCTCATTATTGTACTGCAGCATTTACATACCATGGCTAGATATAAGTGGGTTCAGAGTATCCTAAACATCCATTGGGGTCAGCAGGATGTTACACACACTTTTTTAAAAAACCTTGCCTTCTAATGAAAAATCCCCTTATTTTCCCTACCTATTTGCACACTTTTTTCAGGCTAGAGTTGTGTTGGTAATTCACATTTTCTTCTACAAAGCAAACTTGAATAATTTTGAATCCTCTTAGTTAAACAAGGAGAATGCACTGTCATGTTTACACTACAGTGTCTTTAGAAACATGTCTATTTAAGTTTGGCTTTAATACTAATCAGTTTGAAGTGGCATACATAAGTTTCTATCAGTTTACATTAATTCAAATGCACAGTGTTAACTGGTGAGTCTACTGTTTTCCATCTCTTTTGAGGGAAAGGAAGGAAGAGAGGAAGAGTTTTGCTATGTCTCAGTGTGGAGATTTAACCCCAAGAAGGGGAGTTCACATTTCAGTTTTCTCCAAGGAACCTATGAGAAATTGTTAGTTTACAACTTATGCAGTCCCTTCAGGAGGGATCTGCTGGGAACACACCAGAAGCCATGTCCTCCAGCCACACTCACACCTCTCAGACTGCTCTGGGCTTTCTAATGGAACACAGAAGTGAGGTTCATGAGTAGTAGTCGGCTACAGACAATGATTTTCTGCTCCTGGAACAAAACCCAAACAAACAGAAGTCTAAAGCCAAGGCTAAATTGTCAGAATATAGTAGAGATCCTCACATTGTGGCATTAAAAATTGTTACTCTTGTTGGGAATGCCTTTGCTGAAGTTAGGTCACTCCTGCTTTTGCCATCTTCCTTTAAAGCACCATTCTAAAGGTAAAGCTTCTTTCTTAATTCTTTAATTCCCATCATTCAAGTGTTTGGCTGGTTTTCTGATGTCAAAGAGTTTGTGAGGTGTTTTAAGATGTGCATATGAGCAGGTTGAAGTTTCCTGTTTTTAGTCATTGCCCTTCATGAGAAATAAAGATGACGAAAAGCCACAGGAGAATCAGAGGCAGGTTACTTTAGCAAGAGTCTTTTCTACCATTGTGGTAGAGCAGGAAAAAGTACCCCTTGAAGATAATACTGAAAATGTCTCTCTGTTGGGGGGGATGGGGGATGGAGCAGAACAGGACAGGAAAGAAAAAGACTTTTTTAATACAACAGACTTTAGCTTGCAAAATTTTTGTCTATCAGATGGTCTGTCGCTCACTGATTATACATATTCTTTGTGAATTGAATGCTCTTTTCTATGACCACGTGAGGGGTATGAAGCTTTTGGATCCTTATTCCCTGTACATGTTTTTATTGCCGAAGACAGAGTTGGGCCTCATCTTGCTGTATTATTTTTACAACCTCACAGCGCAACTGTTCGCAGCATGACAGTCTCAGGTTTCTGCTCTCCTTATGCCTGATCTCCCACTCAGCATTTTTCTTGTAAAACAGAAGCAACATATAACTGTTGTAATTGTGATTTGACAGCCTCTGTCCTCAGCCCCAGCTTGAATGTACTGAGTTGAGCAAACAGTTGCCTGTCAAGAGGTTTCTCCACAAAAAATGTTGGCTTTACTGTACCAGCTTAACATCCTGCTTCCAGCAGCAAGATTCACAGAAATAAAACTATTTTCCCTCAGTAAGCTGGACATGGAACACAGAGTGATGAGCAGGACTGCTCCATCCCAGGGTCATGCTCTTGCAGTCCTCAAAGCCATTTTGACCTCGTAATCTCGAGACTTGGTTACTTTTTTTTTGTAGTTTTGACTGCTAAAATAAATATGCTACAGATAGATACTGAGTCTGGATTATGTTTCAACATAGCAGTAATCCTACTGTAGCATGTCTGTTAAAAAAATCTCCCCAGTCTAACATTCATTCACCAGACTGTCTGGCAGTCACACTCCCAAGGTGAGAGACTTTCACTACGGGGGCTGAAGCCCCTTCATTGAGGGTTCCCGTCCCTGCTTGTCTCCCCACGCACCCCACTCACACAGTCAGACCAGGCTTCCTTACAGGTTTGACCCCAGCTTTCCCACAGTAGATGTCTAGTTCCGTAAAGCCATTTATACACATTGCAACAATGCAGAAACAGCTGGAGGTGGTGCCTCCAAGGAACACCCCCACAAAAGAACCCTTGGGTTATCCCCTCACAGTCTACCCCCACGAAAGTCTCAAACCTCCTTTGAGTTTTCAGCTCCAGTTTTGTCTGTCAGTGTCATCCAGCTCACTGGTACTACCCATCTTCATGCTATTTGTTATGCAGAGGGTTGACAGTTCACTACTGTTGTCTCCCTGGGCTGCCATCCAGAGCTCAGTCTGCATCTCGAACTTGCAGCTTGCAAACCAAGCTACCTGCACCAGATGTATTCCTTAACATGTTTTTCTTTCTTAGTGTGCTGTTTCCCAGTTTATTTTTTGCTATGGAAGAGGTTTTCAGCTAGAATACAGGAGCTGATTTGATAAGGCGTATACAGGTCTGTCTTCTCCTTTTGCCTCCCTCTCTATTTGTGTGATGAAAGCAAGTTAACTAAGTAGGAACACATTATTACAGTATCAACCAACCTGATGAACTGCATGCACCAGTTGGGTAGCCAAAAGATCCATCTGACTTGTCCAGAGAGCTCTGCCTATTGCACACACAGTTTAGGATGTGGTAAAAGTGCAGTTACAGCTCATCTCCATGCCAAGCCTTAGGAGCTCTCTCCCTGTCTTTTTTTATTTTCCATACAACAGCCGATAACTTTTGTGTTTTCTTCATTCTAGCTACAGTTTATACAAATCCACATGCCCCAAAGTAGTGTCTGAGTCTCAAAGACCTACTAACCTTCTCCAGCAAGGGGGATGGTCACAGACCATCAGTGGGAGTTCCTGTGCCTCTGCCTCTTTTCTCCCCATCCTTGCCTGCTCAGCCACTGAAGTCTTGCCACCTTCTTTGCCCTGGAATTCACTAGATCTTCCTGCATGCAGAAATAGCAGAAAGATGACTAATGTTTTTTACACGGTTTTCTTCTGTTTAAGTTATTTAGTCAGCTTAGAGAGAAATCCAACAAAAGAGCTAGCACAGGGTAAGCAGCAGGAAGAATGGAGGATAAAAGGGAAGGGAGATCAGGATCCTCTTGCACAAGCTGAATTTCATCAGTTCATTTTGATACTGTGAGCCATTGTCATGTTAGCTTCACACATGTGTCATGTGTGCTTACAGAAACTAGAGCACTGGAGAACTTCTAGAGAAGTTCTGTTCATTAGTTTCAGTTGTGAACAGCTGTTGTTTGCTTCACTCTAAAACAAATGTAGCTGAAGCACAAATCACCTTGTAAAATAAAGGGGAGAACTCTTCAGCTGTAGAAGTCAGAGAACCATTTAAGTCAAATGCTGGAGAAATTTTAGGCTAACCTACTCAGTAAGGTAAGGCCTCAGCTGATGTTAGAGGGAGTATGACAGCGTTACTTTGGTATCTCTACCTCTATGAAACTGTGATGGGTTCCAAGACAGTCACCAGCCAGATAAAACTCATTTTATATGATCTTCACTGCAAGATGTGTGTGGGTCTTGCAAAACATTTCTGTGGTTTTGAAAGGATTTTGGTAGTTCATACATGAAGAAGGCCAGCTCTGCACCCTGGGCCTCACTGAAACAACAGAGGTCCCAGATACAGTGTATATTTTAAGAAATATTGGAGTGCATTGGAATGTTATATTCTGAGCAAAAGAGGTCTTTAGCATGTATGTGCCTATACTGTTAACAGCATTATTTAGTCCTAGGGAGCACAGATATAAGACCTGTCAATCCTGTGGCATGAAGATGACCTTGGCCAGATGATACTGGAGAAGTCATTTGTAATGGCTGGACAAATGCCAAGATACTAGGAACCTAAGACCCATAATGTATAATTTACAGATCAGTTTGAGACGATATTTCACTTCTGAGGGATACTTATTACTATTATATAGCCATTAGGAAGTATTTATATGTCAGTGTTCTTTAGGTGTATATTCGGAAGACTATGCTTGTAGTCTTAAACAATATTTTAAATGAAGAATCTGTAGTACGGATGCACAATGTCTATTTGAGCGTCACAACAGATTCTTAGTGACAATATTTACAGTATCCCCTTTTATGTAGCATTATCAAACTGTGCTGTAAGTAAATAGAGCTTTTCATCTAGAAAAGAGAAATTTGAATTTTACCATGCCAGAGAAGAGAGGTTGAGGTTTGCACACTTCTGCCCTGTGAAAGGAGGGGTTAAAACTACAGTGAGTAGGTAAGCCTGCTGCTATCAGTAGAACTTAAAGCCAGCAATTGCTGTTTGTGAGAGAGATCTTTTCATATTCTGTAAACCCCAACTACACTATCTCGTCTGCCTCACCCTTTCCAGAGTTGGGTGGCTGCCTGATTTTCTTATGCCTAGTGTCAACTATGGCAGGCAAGCAGCAGCCAAGAGACTGAGTGGGATGGCACCTCCCAAGGCTTTACTGTAGGTCTGCCAACCTTAGGACTGTACAGTATATGGCTGTTGCCAGCATGTGTGTTAAACTGCTGCCACTTGCATGTGTAGGGCAGTGTTTATGGCAGACATTTTGAGAACCAGCCAAGTACTCTACACCTTATCAGTACTTTGTGCATAACTATAAAAGTCCCTCTAGAAGCATTAGCTGCAAGAGGAAAGTTGTGCCTCTCCATTTGAAGGTACAGTTTGCCCTAATTCACAGCTGATTATGTAGTTCAGTCTTGCCTAGTAGTACAGCTGAGAAAATGGTAAGGCATGGAAATTCCAGCATTTAGGAGCCTTGCCACATTGCTGGACCATTTGCCACCTTCCCACTTTGGCTAGGTTGTTTGTTACTGCATCACCTTAAAACCTCTCAGATGCAGCTCTACCCACAGCTAAATCCCTTTACCTTCAGATTGTATAGGGTTCAATCATCTGAGTTCATTTAAAAAAATATTATGTGCGCATTAGGGGGAAATGATGTTTCCTTGTGCTATAGAGGCACAGTTACTTTCCAAGTAAGTTTATTTAAGCCAAAAGGCAGGAAATTACACCATGCAGTTTAGGTACCAGCCCTGACTCAGCTGCCTTATTGAATCTCCCGCATTTTTAAACTTGCTTGGCCTCAGCAACATCCATTGCTTTCTTGCCATTACTCACTATCCAACACACACCCTGTGGAGAGTCCCCTTATGCAGCAGCTTTTTTAGAGGTCTTCTGACAGCCATGGAAGTGATTTAGTCTTCACTGAGTCATTCACACCATCCAGACTTTACTCATACAAGTGATTTATTCTTAAAAAACAACCATCCACATACAAGTTCTCCTCTCCATTTCTCCATTCTTCCTGAAAAAACAATTTTGACCTTCCTGGAGGATGTAACTTTCTATATCATAGAATCAGAGAATGTCTTGAGTTGGAAGGGACCCACAAGGACCAACCATCAAAGTCCAGCTGCTGGCCCTACACATGACAGCCCCAAGAATCCCACCATGTGCCTGAGAGCATTGTCTATCATCTTCACCAGCTTTGTGGAGATGCCTCTTTTCTCAGGGGAGAAACTCTTTTTTTCAAAAGCATTTTCTAGCATCGCCTCTTCTTGGGTTTTGACCAGTTTTATAGGCTTGCAGTGTACTTCAAATAGGCTCTACTATGATCCAAATTAATTTCAGTCTCTAAGAGTTATCAGGTAGTCTTTGACCTGTAGTCTCTAATGTCCTATTAAAGATGGTTTCTGCTAGCCTACTGTTTAGTTGCTGATACTCTCTCAGTCAGTAGACCCCTCCAGGACCTCATTTTTTCCCGTGCAGTCTGTGGAGAAAGATATTTAGGGCATAAATCATCTGTGGTTAAAAACAAACAAAAAAACTGCAGGGTGCCCATGCTCATACTCCTGAAGGTCTCCCATGTGAAACTTGAAAGCAAGCAAGCTGATTTAGGTACTCTGCAAACAAAGCTTATACATAACTAAAGTATGCTGCAAAGCATCAGCTGGTCCATAACTAACACTGTGTATACTCATAGCTCTCAGCTCTGGTGAGAAGAAATGCAGTAAGCCCTAACTCTTTCCTACTGTTGTTTAATGCTTTTTATTTCCTATTTGCAGTGGCTTGGGACTCAGTTACCACAGGTGTCCTGATGTTCATTAAATTGTTGCAAATGAGTCATATATCCATCTAAATTTGCTGATAGACAACTATTCGGTTTGAAAAGGAGTTTTTTAGTGGTTGGAGGAACTAAGAGTTTTCAAGGATTTTCAGTTTTCTTGTTGAAGCAAACAGCAGTCTGACACACTTCGGTGGTTGATTTTTTTTTTGCAAATTCCACCAGCCTACTAAATACTTATGCAAGTCTGAGCAGCTCAGTCAGTTTAGCATATGGGATGGGGCCCTTGATCACTTAGTACTTTCTTGTGAAGATCTCAAGGTGCAGATCTGAGTTCTTCTCATTTGAGGTATATTTATATTCAAACAGCCTAAATCCAATCTAAAAATTAAGTGAACAACAAAACCCAAACCTGCACTTGAATCCTATCTCCTCTTAGCATCTGATGCTCTCTTGTTAATCTAATAATTTGACAGCTAGATATCTTAGACTGATTTTTTTTGTGTTCTTCCTTGGTTTTGTGAAGAAACAGGGCCTAGTGTGTGTGCATGCAAGGAGGATATTAAAAGTAATATTGCCTATTGCATATAATGAGGTGAAAGTAAAGTTTAGTGTAAATCATATCTCTGGAGAACTGCAAATATAAGGCACTATAATCAGAGGCTGTCTGACCCAGGTTGAACATTCAAGAATATGACAAAGCCTGACATTGACTTGTCTCTGCAGGAGCACCATCCCTCCAGTTGACCCCAAGGATTCTTGCACTAAAAAGCCATTTTCTATACATTTCTCACATTGAAAGAATCATGGAATGAATTTCACATGTGTCAAGGAACTGCTTAAGTCAGCCCTTACTATTCTTTGATCTGAGAATCTCACACAATATTAAAAGGCACAAACCAGAAGAGCAATATAATCTCCCTTCTCTTGACTGATAAATGAAGTCTAGAAAAGAAGGTCTTTTCTAATATGTGTGCCTGGGTATGTGTGCAAAAATACTGACAGGACAATGGAAGAACTGTGTTTTTGAGTATAAGAGAGGGAGGACAACAGAAATTAAAGTAGTAGCCTTCCACTTTCATTTTCAGACTGTTTTACAGACCTCCCACATAACCCTGGGAAGTCTAGGGAAACTTGTCCCCAGCTTTTATTTTTTAACTTAAAACCTAGAACAATTTCAAATGGAAGTGAACATTTTTCTGTGGAAAGTGTTTTTCTATGAAAAAATGTTAATGAAAATATGTTTTTTCCAACCAAAAATCTTTCCTTTCACATTTCTCCTCTTGTGAATGTTATGGATGAGATGACCGTCAGGGTAGGTTCAGCTAGAACAGAAACCTGCAATTTTTGCCTGATGTCATCTCCTCAAAACCAAGTGCTTTATTCTTCATAGGACTGGTAGAAAGAGTCTATAGTAAAGACACTGGCAAACTAAGCTCTAGTTTTAGAGACAGTGAAGGTTTCAGAGATACTCCTTACTGTTTGAAAGTGGGAAAATACCATAAATAATGTTAATATCTCTAACAATTTCAGGTGTGCTCATTAAATGAGCTATTCATATCCTTTTTCAAAAAGTATTCTATATTCTCATACTGAACATGTCATCATTCCCATTGTAACACATGCCAGCCCCAGACAGGAATAGAAAGGCTTACAAGAATTCATTTTAGCACTTGTAAGCTGGATGTCTTTGGTTGCCAGCCCTTGAACAACTCTAACAGGGCATCTCTCAGAGGCTGGTATTGCTTTCAAAGAAAAATGCAACCCGATGGCCATCTCAGGGATCTGGACAATTAAGCTACAAAACCCCTGTTGTTCCTGACAGCAGCAATACCCCCAGCTCTGCACCGTTCTCTTTCCATATTTCATAGTTCCCAGTTACGCTGTGCTGCCTGCACACACACATGTTGCAAACAGGAAGTAGTAGCAGCTCAGCTCTTGGCTTCGTCAGTCTCAAGAGACTGCCATGAAACTGAAAAGCACTAAACTCAAGTCTCTGTTAGACCTTTTATTAGTGACCTAAGGAGTGTTTTTCAAGAGGAAATTTGAATTCAGTTATTCAAATAGAAAGTATTTAACCTCTCATAGCATTCAAGTAGTTTAATTAATACTTGAGAGTTTTTTCAGGAAACTTAAGAAATAAAACAAAAATCAAACTTAAAATGGGAGGGGTCAATTTTATATTACATGGAGTATACAAAAGAAAGCTGTAAAATTGCCCATAGTTTAGACCTCATACGTTAGCACAGAAAGGGGCAACCTCAAGCAAGGTGAGCAGGTTGCAACATTCTTGATTTCTCCACTAAAACAGACTGCAACAGCATCAGGGCAAACAGTGGTAGTTTTATGTGCTTCAATACAACAGTAAACATGCAACTAAGATTAACAGGTGATCTTACACAGCTTTTAATGCAATGAAGATGCTCAGTCAGTGTCGGAAGGACTAGGGCACATTAGAAAAGGCTGTATATTCCAGTACATTTTGCAAACATTACTCAATACCAGCCAAGCCATTTGCATTTCATGTTGCAGCAGCTGTTTCAGCCCTGATCCCAACTGTCCTTTTACTAGACATCCACCCCAAAGTTTCCAGAATTAATCCCAAGAAAAAAAAAGGTCAGTATTTTCTTGCTTCTCTCTTCACAGACTGTAGGTTGCTTTGGGATTATGTTTATCAGCTGCTTTCTGACAGCCGGTACGAAAATTTCATCCGATGGGAAGATAAGGAATCCAAACTATTTCGGATAGTGGATCCCAACGGGCTGGCCCGGCTGTGGGGAAACCACAAGGTAGGGAAGCAATGCAGTTTTCCTCTACAACACTTCAACTCTTTTAACATCATGGGATTCACTTATAATCAGGGGAAAAGGAAGAAAGGATGTGCATATAAATTACTGCTGGAAAGCTGTAACCTTTCATCCTGGATACATAAGAAATATAAATCATCCATCTTCAAGCATGAAAACCTCATATACTTCATGTAGAAAACCTCTTGGTTTGGTTTAGAGGCATTTAGTTATAAATGCATGTAATTATAAAATTACAAAGGAGTGCAAGAATTAACAGTCCTTCTCTCTCAAAGCATCTTACTTCTTACTGAAACCTGATGCTAAGGATACTCTGATTAATGTGGTCTACAAGGAGCCCTGTGCTATAATTCATCAGAAGCTTTCTGTCTGTCCCCATTTGCACCAGCATTCAGACTTCACACACTGTCCTGCGACGGACATGATACGCTGCAAGATTATGTATTTCCTTTAAGGAGGGCAATTCTGCTTTGTACTCTGGAAAGCAGTTACTGATTTTTGCAGCTTGGGGCTGCAAAAATACTCATATAGATATATCTATATGAGTATATGTATATGACTATATTCATAGGAATGTATGAGTAGTCAGCATGGATTTACAAAAGGGAAATCATGCTTTACCACTGTGATATCCATCTACAATGAAATTATTAGCTTAGTGGATTCAGGGGGAATAGTGGATATAGCTTATCTTGATTTTAAAAAGGCTTTTGAGACTGTCTCACATAAATAATAGCCTCATAGACCAATTAAGTATGCCCTAGACAAGAGTAGAGTGAGGTAGCTGGGCTGAAAAGATTGTAATCAATGGCACAGAATCCAGTCACTAGTGATGTTACCCTGGGAATTGCCTCTGGAGGCAGTACTGTTTAACGTGTTCATTAATGACTTGGATGATGGAGCAGAATGCATCTCTAGCAGGTTCTCAGACAATACAAAACTGAGAGGAGTAGCTGATACACTAGGCAGTTGTAGTGTCATCCATATGGATCTGAACACGGTGGAGATATGGGCTAACGGGAATTTTATCAAACTTACCAAAGGGTGTAGAGTGAAATCCTCTACCTGGGGAAGAATGACCTGAGGAGTGTGGGACTTCACATTGCCACATACTGTGTTCATGAGATCCCAAGTGTGGGACAGTTTTATTAGGAAGATGGTCAGACACTGGAGCAGGTTGCCCAGAGGAGACTGTGTAATCTCCATTCTTGGAGATGTTCAAACCCCAACTGGACACAGTCCTGAGCAACCATCTCTGGTTGATCTTGTGTTGAACAGAGGGACTGGATTAGGTGATCTCCATGGGTGCCTTTCAACCTCAAACATTCCGTGATTCTGTATATGACCATAGAGACCATCTTATAAGGTCAAGATTTACTCACGTGACTTATATTGCTTCCAAGAATATCTGCCTTAGAGCTGCAACACTGGGAATGGAGAGTTCTACCCTTACCCAACCTGCATGCTAATAATTAGGTGTTGCCATCATGTCTCATGTTAGGTGTCTCAGACTGAAGCTACTTCATACCATTAGCTACTTGGATAACACCATGACCTTTTAGCATATAAGGAATGGAAGAAGCACCCCATAGTATTTCAGGGGGCTTCCCAGTAAGAGTCTAGATTTTGCAGAGAAAACATTGTCCCTGTTAGTGTTTAATTGCTACAGCAGCTCTTTATGTGGCCTCCCTTAGAAGAACTATTGTGGTCAGGGCAAGCAGAGGAGGTCTGCTTTTATGGGGCATTTCAGGCAGGTGGGTCAGTGTCATTTAATAAGACTAAACTCCTCACACGGAGGCTCACAGAGTGAAAGCATGCTTCTGTTAGTTTGATATGCTTTGCCCATGCCAAGGCATCTGCTTTGTACTTGTGCAAACACAGCTTTGCTAGGATAGTTGCCTCTCTGCTGGAAGTCTCCTTGCCAGCATAGTAACCACTGATCCTTGTACCAGAAAAATGCTCTTCATGCAAATGTAGTCTAAGGGGTTGATCCTGCTATCCCAAGTCAGTACTATGGGGGCTGCTCACATACAGCTCTGCCAGTGCCCATCACAATTGGCTTCTGACACTCAACTTCAGCAGGGCCATACCTCAGTATACCACAGTGCTCTGGCTACAGCCTGTTGGTCTACAGCTCGCAAAAAGAAGGGGAGGATCTATCATGAAAGCAGATGTACAACCTAATGGGCCTTTTGATTTACACCTGTATAACAAAGAAAAACAGGCTGTCAAATCTCTACAGTGCTCTGTGAGCATTAACTAGTTAATGCAGGGAAATCTCAGAGGAACAGTCAACTTAGCAGGGATTGCTGACAGATTCAGTCTATTAGCCACTGTTCTTAGGCTTTTTCAAAATGTTTTTTCATTAAGAACAGGCCTGTCACATCCCACTTGGCATGAGCATCTCCCTTCATCTAATGTCTCCTCTTATAGTTAAGGCTTTTGTTCTCTGTGTTTCAAGAAACTGTAGAAAAACCTCACTTGGAATTTTTGATAGATTCCTTGCTTAAATTACCCTGCTTGAAAAAGATGCACAACAATTTGGTGATGAGGGCTGTGGGGGTAGAATGGGCCTGCATACAGCGCAAGAGTGGGACGTGTAATTTCTTGAACCAACCTGGTTACTTTAGCTAGCTATGATAGTTCTACAAGTCCTTTTGGAGCTTAGGAAGGTTTTAATGAATCATCTCACCACATTTTTGCTTCTTTCTTTTGAAAAAAAACCAAAACAGAACAGAACAAATATGACTTACGAGAAAATGTCCAGAGCCCTACGCCACTACTACAAACTGAATATTATCCGGAAGGAGCCGGGACAAAGACTTTTGTTCAGGTAATTTTCTTTCTTTGCTATTCTTTTCTACAGACTGTTAGTTTTTGAAGATGGAGGATGGAATTGTGTATGGGATACTTCATTGCCACAGCTATAAAACAGGTAACAATGGCCATACATTTATAAAAGCTGCCTAGACCACTGCTTGCCAGCTTTCAAGGCAACCAGTTTCCGAAAACACTGGCCTTTTTCAATGATCAGTGGAGTTAAGTCTTTTCACTCACTTCAGTTGGGCTGTGCCATTGTTTAAGACCTGAGATCAATGATTCAGCCAAACTGCTGAAAACTCCACTTCAAACTGACTTCTCAAACACAGCTACCAGTGAAAGCTAAGCAAGGATCAGGTATTTCCTCACGTGCATCAGTTTCATAGAAGAGAAACACTCATGACCATATTTTCAGCAGTGGCCTCCAAGGAAGAGGGGCCTGCAAGAGCTGTCCATAAAACGTGATGCATTGGGTTGGATGATACAACATTAAACCAGGGAGCTACTTGTACAAACTTGAGTACAGCTGGCAGAGAGCGAAAGCACTTCGGTTCTTTTCAGACAAGACCAGCAAGTTCTAGTGCATGTGTCTGACCCACAGAGCACTGTACTCAGCCCAAAGACTGCTTTGATGTGAATGGTCTGGATCTAGTATGTGCTTGGAAATTATACCAGTAGAAAAGCAGTCTCAGAGTTTGTTTTCTTAAATAGCTACCAGAACTGCAATAGCGCTCAAACTAACCACAGCTGAAAAGGTTTCTTTGAAATGACTTATGTCAGCTCTTAGAAGGAAACATAGGTGGGGAAGGAGAGTGAAGGGAAGAAGTAGTCATGGGCAAAAAACAACTGCTTGATACTTCGGTGGAAAGTTAAACAAGGTTGCTCTGTGAGTACTTGGATTTCTGTAGCCTTCTGTGAAGACTGCATTGCCCTGAGGCAATTCGTGATTCTGAACACTGGTTATCTTGAAGTCTTCCTTTCAGTGGGGACATAAACCAAACAGGAGTCCATCTCTTCTCAACCAGGCTGCCTATTTTCTCAAAATCTTAATGCCCTTGGAGACCTCAGTTCCTCTGACAGACTTGTGCAAATTGACCAACAGATTCAAAGGTCACCAGGGAGCATAAAACATGAGCATATAAACCTCATTTCTTTTGGAAACTGGAAAAAAAACAAAGCAAAACAAAACCAGAAAAGCATTTTTTTGCACAATTCCCTAATAAAAACTTTCTGATGTTGTTTTCTTAGACCTGAAGAGAAAAAGAATGGCTCCAAAAAATCAAGTCATTAATGTGCCTTTTTTGGCTATTTCTCACAAGCACAGAAATAATAGGAAGTGTGACTTTATAAGTAACATGCAGACCAGTTGTCATCTGCAGATATTTGTATGGAGCTTTTAAGTCAAATGGAGTTAGAGAAGGATTTCTAATAGGTTGCCTGAGTGTCTTCTGCCACAAAATGGGTCAAAGATATAGTTTCTTAATTAGCTTGTAGGTCTGGGTTGAGTTGCGTTGGGTTTTTTTAGATGTAATTAAATGCTATGACAAATACCCATGCTTTGATTTCCTTGACATGACTTAAAACACAGACCAGAAAGAATACCTGAAGTACTGCAGTACATTTCCCATCAGCCTGTTCCCCACATGGTGGGGAGGGCAGTGGGATCACTCTGGTTTGAGTTCATTCTCATGCAGTATCAACAAGACAATCACAGGGTTTAAATCAAGGCACAGGCCTGTAGGCTTTGGTGCGTTTTCATTGTGTAGCCATGGACTGATTCATCACTTCTGCATATGAGTTTTTCACTGCCGTAACACTATTTGTATCAGCAGCATTCTTCCAGCATACTAATGGGAGTGACACAGAAGTGAGTCATAGCCCCTTTTTTTTTCCCCCTAAATGCATATGTGCACATGATTTCCAAAATTAGAAGGGATAGCAAAAGGTTAGTTCCAGGCTATGCTATGTATTTACTGAGAGACTTCAGCAGTGATTTTTCTGAGTCAGTGATACTAAAGAGGCCCCTGTTTTTACTTTTACTGGGGCAAGAATACTGAGCATATCATCAAGCTGAAATAAAATCAGCTCTTGTGATTAACACATTTTGTACTGCTGAACGTTAACCAGTACGTCGTTAATCAAAGACTGTGAAATTTTGTAATGCTTCCAGATTAAACATCTTTCATCCTAATTTTTCCAGAAATACTTATGTGACTGATTTGTGTTGAAACTAGGATTTCATCCTTCCTGTGCCATTCTCTCTTCCTATGCCATTACATTCAAAAAGAAAAAGCAGTTTTTCCATGCTACCTCTGTGCAGTAGTACCCAAGTATTCTGGCAAATATCAAGACTGCAGACTTGATCTGCAGGCTGGTGGATGTTCTTTCCTACTGCCATGCCTCCCCAGAGGCAGTTTCTGTTTCTAGCCCCCTGCAGACTTGCTGCATTGAGAGATTAGTGCTGGGAGCCATGGCATTCATTTATAGAGGATGCTGCTTCAGTACAATTACACTTGCTACAATCACACAGGAAGAGACCGTCTTTGCTTACAGTTCCCTAGCTCAAAACCTTTTTCCTACAGGGCTTTTCCATTTCCCAGAACTTGTTCTGACTTGGACCTTGGCTTTTTCCACCACTGTTTCTTTAGTGTTTCATATTCTTCTCACTCACCTACACACAGGCCTGCACAAACCACTAGCCCTCTGCGTCTCCATACCTTACAAGTGCTTTTGCTTTGAAATATGTGGATCATAAAGGTCTCTGTTACTGCCACCAACCACCATAAATGAGTGTACCTGGGGCATACTGTCATCTTAGATTCAAGAGCAAACAAAGTGAAGGAGAAGAAATAAATACAATTTTTTGGAAACGACTGTGGAATGTGGTTCAGTTTGGACTTTCAAGGAGCGGTGGTAAATGCCTGTGATTTTTTGCTTCCTTTTAAGGTATGGAGGAGGGAAGACACTAGTAAGCTGGGGAAGATGTGGGAACTACTAAGGCATTGGGAGGATACAGCAAAGGTTGTCTCAGGGACTGTTGAGCTCATGGACCTCAACAACCTGATGAAGACAAAAGCTGAGACCACTGAGAATTCCACTTGTTTCTCTGTTTTGCAGGTTCATGAAGACCCCAGATGAGATTATGAGTGGCCGAACAGACCGCCTTGAGCACCTTGAATCCCAGGAACTGGATGAACAATCATACCAAGAAGATGAGTGCTGAAGGAAACAGGTGCACTGCCTCTGTGGGTCCATGGGAGAAACATCTGCCTGGATGGTTGGCATGGTTTGGGAGGGGAAGCAACAACACAGAAGCAGCATTTGAGTTTGCCGCTTAGCTTGAAAACCACAGAGGACCCTGAAGCACCTTAACAAAACAAACCTACAGGCAGAAGTGGTGCTGGCGGAAAAGCAAAGGGGAGAAGGTCTGGACTTGTGCACTACTTCACTGTTCCTACAAAGTCTCCCTTGAGTTCTTTCTTTCTTTTTGGTTTGTTTCAATTTCGGGGGGGGTTGTTGTTTTTTTTTTCCCTAATAAACATGCAGAGTGACTTTCCTTATCTCACATAGGACAACATGTCAGATTATGCTTTTTTTTTCTTTTTTGGGGTGGTGGGGGGAAGGCTTTCCTATGGAAATAGAGTGCTTTTATTTTCTGTGCAAGTATCATGACACAACACTGCATAAACAATTGCAACACAGAAGGAATTTGCTCAAGGCTTCCAGTTTGCTTGGATCAATTTACATGTGCTGCCACTGGGAAATGCATTGGAGCTACCAAAAGAATTTACCACACATGCTTGTCAAAGGGAGAGACCCTTCACATGTAGGCTGGGCTGTCATCCCAGCATAGCTTGGGCTCACAGTGAGTACTCTGAATGGCTATTAACTGCTAGAATATGGACCAAAACCAAACACCTAAGTGCTCTGGGGAGGAGAAAAACAAATGTGACAAACCTGTGCAACAGACTATCAGTTCACATTTTCCTTCCATCTAGCAAAGAAGTGATAGACTGGAGCAGGGGGAAGGGTGGGCAGGGATGAAGACATATATATGTGTATATATATAAAAGTTTCATATATATATATGTATATATATGTGTGTGTGTGTATATATATATGTGTAACCCTCCCCAATATATTCACAATGCAGAATTTCAGCTGAAAGCTTTCTATAAAAGGGGGAAGACTGAAGCATCTGTAATTAGAAAAGGTAGGGATGTTTCTAATACCTGCTAGCAATTTGAGGGTGTAAGGTGAAGGACTGTTCCTTACATCATAGGGAGAAAGCAAAGGGACTCATCACATGGTTTGTATTACTCAGAAACCTCTCCAAGATCATTTTCTGCTGCAGGAGAGGTAGATGATTCACCAATCTGAAAGCTGATGTTAGAGAACTAGAGACCAAATAGCTATACTTAGATCTTGTAATTCATTTTGGCTTTGTTTTGGGATTTGGGTTTTTTAATGCCTCCTACTACCCTCCCCCATCCTACAGCTCTGTCATCAACAAAGCTTGTCTCAGCTTGCCTGTTTTTAACATCATTTAAAAGACAAAGAAAAAACAAACCCTATGGCCTTGTTGCTTTCTTGGTTTGGGGTTTTGTTCTTGTTGCAAGGTGCTTCGATTTGGTTTGCTGCACTGAGGATGCTTTGCATGAGGCAAAGAGCTGTGCCTCGTTTGGTCACAGAAAGCTCAGCAGTCCCTGATGCCCAAGACAGTAGAAACTGCTGGCCTGTTTCATTTCACATAGCTTGGACCACCATGACATGAATGTCTGTGGTGTCCAGCAATCCATCAACAATGACCTTTTTAATGGAAGGAAGATCCTAGCAGCAGAAATGATGCTTGTAAAAGGAGAAGGTATATAGAGAAACTGTTCAGGAAACTCATGGTGTCTGAAAGAAATCACTTCCACACTAGTTCTGCTTTTAAGCAGAAAGCCTCTTCAATGGGAATATAAAAGAAACTAGACATGGAAAAAATCAAAAGGTCCATCTAATGTAATTCAACCAAAAAAAGAAGGTAGATAAAGCTTTCATCAGCTATAAAACCAACACAACATTTCATCTTTGCACATATTTAACAAGAGGGTTAAAGAATGGCACTCAGCAATGAATAGTGTTGACAGGAGGAAAAGTGCCAGCAAAACCTCAGCTCTGGGACATGAGGAGAGTAGACTTCAGGCTGCTCAGGGAATCAATAAGTACGGCCCCCTGGGAAAATGTTTTTGCAGGTGCTGGGATCTGTCAGTGCTGGTCACATTTTAAACATCACCTCCTAAGGGCACACGAGCAGGCAATTCCTAAAAGTCAAGCAGGCAAGGCAGAAGGACAGCTTGGCTGAACAGGAATCTTCTCTGGAAATAATGCAAAAAAGGAAGGTGTATGCCCAGTGGCAGCAAGGTCAAGTGACATGGGAAGAATACACAGATTCACCTTGCCACTGTATGGAGAAAATTGCCAAAGCTCAACTGGAGTTGAACCTTCCAGAAATGTGGGGGACAGTAAAAAAGAGTTTTTTCAAGTACATTAATGGCAATAGGCAATATAGAAATACCATTGGCCTGTTATAGGAGGAGGAGGACAGAGACAAGGCAGAGGGGTTTAACACTTTCTTTGCCTCTGTCTTCAACATGGATGACAAACCAAGGGCGTCTCAGTGTCCTGAGCTAGAGGACCATGACTGTGAGAATGATCAACTCCCAGCTGAACCTGAAATTGTACAGGGTCTGCTGTTCCAGCTGGAGCCCTACAAGTCTATGGTGCCCGATGGGATTAATCCAGGAACTCTCAAAGAGCTGCTAATGTCATTGCAAAACGTCTCTCAATTATTTTTGAGCCATCTTGGGAATCCAAGATGACTGGAAGCTGGCAAATGCCATGATTTTCAAGAAGGGCAAGAAGGAGAACCCTGGAAACTAAGTCAATCGCACTTCAATGTCTGGTAAAGTTATGGAGAAGATTATTCTAGGAGGGATTATAAAAACACCTGAAAGGGAATGCAGTCATTGGTCACAGCTGGCATGGCTTCACCAGATGAAAGTCCTGCTGATCAAACCTGATTTCCTTCTATGTCACCTAGGTGATCGTGGAAAGCCAGTTGATGTAATCTTTTTGGATTTCAGTGAAGCTTTCGATACTGTCTCTCACAGGATCCTTCTGGACAAAATGTCCAGCCCACAGTTTAGATAAATACATCACATGGTGGGTGAACAATTGGCTCATGGGTCGAGCACAGAGGATAATAGTGAATGGAGTAATATCAGTCTGGCCACCTGTCATTAGTGGGGTTCTGCAGGGCTCCATCTTGGGCCCTGTGCTCTTCAACATCTTCATAAATTACTTGGACGCAGGACCGGAAGGGATACTGAGCAAGTCTGCAGATGACACAAAAGTCGGAGGAGCTGTTGATTCCCTCAAAGGCAGGGAGGCCCTGCGGAGAGACCTCAACAAATAAGAGGACTGGGCAATCACCACCCATAGGAAGTTCAACAGGGAGAAGTACCGGACTCTGAACCTGGGATGGGGGGCAACCCTGGCTGTTAGTACAGCGTGGGGAATGAGATGCTGGGAAAGCAGTGCCCTGGCAGCCAGGAGAGCTAACGATGCTCTGGAGGGCATCAGGCAAAGCATCACCAGCTGGGTGAGGGAGGGGATTGTGCCGCTCTGCTCTGCATTGGTGCGGCCTCACTTTGAATATTGCGTGCAGTTTTGGTCGTCACAATAAAAGAAAGATACTAAGCTACTAGAGAGCATCCAAAGGAGGGCAGTGAAGATGGTGAAGGGCCTTGAGGGGAAGCCATGTGAGGAGTGGCTGAGGGCACTTGGTCTGTTCAGGTGAACAGGAGACCAAGGAGAGACCGCACTGCTGTTACAAATTCCTCGTGAAAAACAGAGGAGGGGCAGACATTGATTTCTTCTCTGTGGTGACCAGTGACAGAACACAAGGGAATAGCCTGAAGTTGTGCTGGGAGGTTTAAGCTGGATATTAGAAAGACGTTCTTTATCCAAAGAGTGGTCAGACACTGAACAGGCTCCCCGGGGAAGTGGTCACAGCACCAAGCCTGACAGAAGCATTTGTACAATATTCTTGGACACATAGGTTGACTCTTGGGAATGAGTGCAGGGCCAGGAGTTGGAGTCAGTGATCCTTGTGAGTCCCTTTCAACTGGACATATTCTGTGATTCTATGTTTAATCAGATAGGCCAATCTCATCAAAGACTTAACTAGAGTCATGGGTCATAGAAAGAACAGCTTTGTTAAGGGTGTAGATAAGCATCATACAAAAAGGAGAGATTTTTCAGAGCCAGTATCAGAATAGGTAGGACAGAGCATCCATCTCTCCCTAAACTTATCCCAGCTACATTTTTTAAAATCATCGTATGTCATACAAGTCTCAGCACACCACATTCTTAACCTTTTCTGCACCAAAATAATAGACAAGGGAGTGCATATCAGCAATGTGTCACCTGTCTCTTTCAGGACTCTGAGGTCCTTAGAGCTCATGAGGTGTGAGACTGGGGAGACACCGAGGGACTTCAGTAGTCACAGATAGAAAACCAAAGGTCCCTTGAAACCAAGGGGACAAGGACTTACTCTGTCACCCTGCTCAAGGGCACTCAAGTTGCAGCCAGGTCTCAGGAGCTCAAGTGGTGAATTTCAATGACAGATGAAGTGTAATCAGAAGTACCAATGTAAAGAAAGGCTCTAGGTGGATCCTTTTGGTTCTTAGAGTGTCCAGTGGTAGAAAGAAACCAAGTTTTACTGCTCTGGTCTTGACAACTGCCTAACTGCATTCTTTTCCTTTGTCTGATGCAGCTACTGTTACGAGATAGTGAGGGGGAAAAGAGACATTAGGGACTTTCTGTATAAACTGCTCTGATGAGTCACAGTTTTTGTCATGGCCAAGGTTCACACTGCAAAATACAGAGAACAAGAGGATGTAAGCTCATTGTTATGCTTCCAAAGTTCATCCTCAGCATTGGGTAAGACAGGAAAATCCCATGTGTTGTCTCATAGGGAAGTTTTGTAGGAGAAATGTTCACATTTACCAAAAAATGCAATCACTTTCACTTGCAAAACCTAAGTCAAAGGGGAAAAAATTGTTGGTGGCTGTTGGAAACTCTTCCCAGTTCACACATAAAGGACATCCTAAGAAAACTTCATCACAATCACGGAGAAAAAGTTCTGTCAAGGCTGGTGCTAGTTGGAATGAAAATAGCCTTTGAACCTTCCTTCCTCCTGCCAGATCTGCATGGTGCCAAAGTGAGTGGCATGGGTGGCACTGCAGCTGCAAGAAGTGTGGGGGCTTGGGACTTATTATGGGAGCTGCAGGATTTGAACTGCTCTTGGGGCCTTGAAGCAAGTTTATCAGCTATGACTAAAAATAAAAAGGTAGAACAAGGCTAGAGCACCACATGGCAGATACATGGGAGTGCAAAGACAGCATTAATATAGTGAGCTATAAGGATGCTTTCCTGCCTGTCAGGCCTAGCAAAGGTAACACTGACACCTGCCCTCCCCCCCAAGATTCTGATTACCCAGTGTAGAATTTGCCAGCAGCAAAACAGCCGAACTTTCTACCTTTGCCACCAAAGCAAGTGGGGAAAGGGAAAAACTGTTTCATCCTCAGAGACGTGCAAAAGTCTTCTGGACACAGTCCTGGGCAGCTGGCCCTAGCTGGCCCTGCTTGAGCAGAGGAGGTTAGACCAGATGACCTCCAGAGGTCCTTGCAAACTTCAACACCCCATTCTTCACACTCTGCAGTTAAGTTCATTGCACTCACCTTGCTACAAGTCTGAACAAGCCTCAAGCTTGTAGGTAGGACATGCTACAGTTCCATATTTTCTTGACTTAAATTTGAAACCTGTTGACTGCCTCTCCATCCAGAGAACACTACTGGAGCCCTTTCTGTGAACACTGAGTTACTGCCATCCTCCCCAAATTTCAAACTCCATGTGTGAGTTCACCAGATCTCATTTGTCAGACTGCAACTGTGTCCAAATCCAGAGTTTGACATTTGGGGTTTTTTTAAATAAAATTCTAGTGTTTTTATTGATGATGGCTTTTGGTTTTTTAAGGTGTGGGGCTAAGGGACTGAATCAAATGAATGTAAAAAAAAAAGCCTATTCTCAGGGCCAGTGAGTTGCAAATAATTTTTAAAATGCTTGTAATTACATCATCTCAATAAAAAAAATTTTAATATAAAAGCAGGAATGCCAAATTTGTTTGTGCAATCATCGCTACAAGGTTATTTCTTTTTAAAAAACGTGGTATCAAATAATCTATGGCACACAGCAGCTGCTTTCTATCAGGAAATTAAACCTGCAGGCTTCCCCTGCCCAAACATGTATGAACAGTACCTTGATCTTTCCTGGGAAGTGTTTGGAAAAATTAAGGCTGTCCCTTACTTTGCTGCCTGCTCTAAGATGAGCCAGGTAATGACTAATGACTAGATGGGTGTACCTGGTTCTCATTCCTTCTCTTGGAGAGGATATAGAAGCAAAAAATCCAAAAATTACTTGTTGAAATGACTGTTGCATCTTTTTTTAGCCTGCTAAAACAGGTGAGGTCAAACAGTTTGAAACCAAGAGGTTTTCCTAAAGTATTCATCTTTGCAAACCAGTCTAGAAATCCAGCTCCTGATATGCTGCCCTTCCAGCACAGGGTGACCTTATTTTCATGTCTTCACCCTAACCAGGCAAGAGGGACTTCGGTGCCACCAGGTGGTGAGGGCACAGCAAGATGAGGTGGCACAAACTGCTCCCTGCTGTCCCTCAGTCCTTGTGGCAGTTCTTGTCTCCTGCAGCATGGGGTTACTGGTGCTTTTGGCAGCGAGGCCTCTGAAGGGTTTCAGAACGCACTGATCCAGAGAGGTGCCATGAAACGCTGTGGCAAACAAACACATCCAGTCAGCAGTACACAGGCCACAACTAGTGCTCTCTGGTGGTAGCAACTCATCGAATCACCGAATGGTTTGGAATGGAAGAGACCCTAAAGATCATCTCATTTCAAACTCCTTGCCATGGGCAGAGACACCTTTCCCTAGACCAAGTTGCTCAAAGTGCCATCCAGTCTGGCCTTGAACACTTCCAGGCATGGGGTTGTGTTGCTACAACTTCTTCTGGCAACCTATTCAGTGCCTCACTACCCTCACAGTACAGAATTTCTTCCTAATATCAAAACCTACCTTCCTTCAGGTTAAAGTCAGGCCCTCTTTAACTCTTTTGTAGGCTTCCTGCAGACACTGGATGTCTTGTCTAAGGTCTTCTCTAGACTGAACAACCCAAGCTCTCTCAGACAGTTCTTACAGGAGAGGTGCTCCAGCCCTCTGATCATCTTTGTGGCGCTCTTCTCTCGTTCCAACAGGTCTTTGTGGTAGGTTAAAATGTTTAGATCCCATCTACAGCTCAGGATGACCACATATGACAACCTGGCTGATGTGTAGGTTCTTGGTTTTCTTTCACTGTTGTTTTTAAAACAAAAAGGCAAAGGAGTAAGCAGTAAACAAACTCCTTTCTGAACCAAGACATCAAGCAAGAAGGAAACAAGGTGTGATGCTCCGTAATTCAGCCCCCTCAGATAATTTTCATTTTATTTTAGAAGAGGAAATAGATGTATCCTACACGTTCATGCAGCTTTCTCTGCACTTTGAACAATAGGAAATGCGGCAGGTTGAAGGCACATGGAGGAAGTTCTCAGTGGTTTTGGCTATTACCCCAGTGAGGTTTAGTCTCAGCTCAAGAAAACTAGTCTTTAGAGAACATCCTTTAGAGGCCGTGGGACAGAAGAGGCACAGCACTGCATGTCCAATATTCCTCTCCCATTTTCAAAACTGACTGAGCTGTAAAGGAAAGTCTCCAGGCCAGCATCAGTACAGGGAGCATGGATGATGCATACATCTGCAAACTGCAGCTGCCCCAGGCATGACACTTCATCATGCTCCCCAGTGCTGACCAGGAGAGATTTTGCAAAGGTGTCAAAGAGGAACTCAATAACTGTCCACACATCCCAGGGACTTACAGAAGGCTGCTGGTGAAGTCCTGGCCAACTGCATTTTTTAATTATGTAGGAATCCACTCTAATAGCAGAAAGGTTTTCACTTCTCTCAGATAAGACTCCACCTGTGTGAGGCACGTGCAAACAAGTACATGGTGTCTTCAGTTTGAAACCAAGCACTGAATAAAGAATCATTTATGAAAGATGTGAGGAGATGAGAGAAAGGATGCACCAGCAGGGTATGAAGGCCAAAAAACAAGTGTGTTTCATTAATCACCTGAAAGATAAGATTGGTGCGTCAGTGTAAGTATTCTAATAGCACAGGAACGAGTGGATCTACCATGTCAGGAGTGTCCATACTGGATTCGTGTGCACCCAGGGATCTGCTACTTACACTGGATTGACCCCAGGCACACCTTACTCAGTTCTGCTGCAGACAGCAGTGTCCCTTCTCATGCCATTCAAAGCCCAGCAGAACTAAAAGTCATGCCAATTTATATCCACCTGATACTACGACAGTGCAACTTCATGATCTGCTTCAGAAGAAACATCTGACTACATGCTGCCATCCTACCAGGCAAGGAGGAGGCTGGGGAAGAAGAAAGGCAAGGTACGCAGCCTGGTTCAAGCTTTCGCTCCCCTGAACTAACAGGAACCGACTAGGGGGAAAAAGGGCTCTTCAGAAAACACACCACACCCAACATGTGGAGTAATCCAAAAAGCGTTTATCCAACCTTAGCACTGACTCTTAAGCGGGTCAGTTCAGGGAGGGGCTTGCTAGTGGTGGAAACTTAGTGAGGATTGGGTAAGGCATCTGAGGGAGGGTTCAAGAACTGGGCTCGAAGACGGGGCAAACTGGTGACGGGCAGCCCGAATAACCCATAGAGGTTCGGGGATCAGGGCTGGATGGGCGGAAGAGTTTGGCACAGTGCTGTCGGACCTCAGGTCGTGCCAGGGCTCCGGGAAGGGCTGCTACAGCTTGGATCTGCCGGCGGGCTCCGAGTGCCATGGTCCCGGTATGCCGCCCGTGCCACTGCCCAGCGCTGCCGCCAGTCCTGCCCGGGCAGGGGCTCTGCCGCTCTCCGGAGGCGGCAGAGCTGTCCCCGGGGCTGTCACTGGGAGAGAGGGAGCTGTCACTGGGGGAGAGGGGGCAGCCGCCGTCTGTGGCGGCCGCACCCGGAGCGGCAGCGGCGTTCGCAGCGCGGGGAAGTGGAGGCGCCCGGGCGGGACTGGCCGCAGCTGCTGTGCAATGGCACAGGGCTGCTTTGGCTTCATCCCTTAATGTGCAGCCTCGTGCCGCTCCCGGACCGGCGGGGTCCGCGGGGGAAGGGCGCGGGACCGTCCCAGTCCGGGGGAAACCGTCGCGGCACCTCCGCGGCGTGGACCATTAGGAAAAACCGAGGGGAAAAACACACGGAGAGGGGGAGGGAACATGGGGGGGTGTGAGAGACTTCAGGTCCTTGGGGGGTTGCATCTCAGGGTATCCCGACACCTGAACAGCCTCCTAAGTGCCCAAAACATGGTTAATGTTGGAGGATGAGTTTCCCAGCACCCACTTCCAAAAGAGGCAAGGACATGAGGTGCCAATAAATCAATGCCAGGGTAGCCAGAACTCCAGCACAAAATGTAAAACGGGACTGTGCCCACTAGTGAACAAAAACCACATCAGTTTCTTCAGTCTAGGTGTCGCTACCTATTATTTTCCCCAACCAACTCAAACATGTCATTTTGCAGCTAAGGCAGAAAAAGAGCAAGAGCCTGTCTTCCTGTCTTCATCCCTCCAAGTCTGCTCTTTCCTCACTTTGTTACCTTAAAAAAGGGGAAGTGGGATGTGGACACTCAGCAACCAGGTGTCCACAGAGAGACATCTGTGTGCCATGCACAGCATCATGTGCCTTGTTGCTGTTGCCCGTTCACAGAAACACAAACCGACAGAGTATCAGTTTATGCGGTGCTTTATTTGCTGGGCCCGGGAAACCTGGGGACTACTGTCCTAAGCCAGGATTCCAACGAGCCGTTCTCGAAGACAGCTTTTATACTTTTTCTACAGCGTTGTACGTGCACAAAGACACACGGTCTCGTTCATAAATCAGTTACATAGGTTATATGTATACAATTGATAAATCAGTTACATAGGTTATATGTATACAATTGATGTCCGTCTCCAAGGGTTAAAAATCTACCACGCTCTCTAACACAGGATTCTGGTTAATTAGGTCCCCATCACCAAACCTTTTACATATGTTGATTCTAATCTTATCTTTAAGCAACAGTTTGTTTTCTTCCTCAGGTTCTATTTACTTCACTAATCGCTTTAATTATTGTTCTGCTGTTCCTAGCAAGTTCCCAATAGTTTCTGGGCCCCCACTACTGTTTCAAGTTACCTCACCACAGGCCCAGTTAAACCCCGTAAACCTTAGCATAACTACTTCCACAGTTAGATTTACAAATATATTTGTAACAACTCCCCCCTTTTGAGCATCCTTCGAGCTTCTTTTTCGCAAGGATGCTCAATCATTCAAATAGTTGCCTCCGAATAGGGCAGAGGAGCTGACATATCAGGATTCAAAGCTCCCGGTATAATCATTTCTTTCCGAGTGACAGCCTTGATTACTTGGCGTGTGTGCTGACTTTCTTTTAGAATCATTCCTAAAAGACACTTATAAACAATTAAAACTGCCACAACAATTATTACGATTGATATTGCATACTGTATAATCGAGGAGAGCCAACCAGAGACCTGGATTCCTAGGGAACTAAAGATTTGTCCAATCCAGTTATGTTCTGCTTCTTCTTTTACCTCACGTACCTTATTTTCGATTTGTCCCAATTGACGAATGTCATTCTCGACATCTTGAGTAACATTAGGGATGTGTATACAGCAGTGCTCATTTCTACCATGCAAATACCCACAAACACCGTGTTCTTTGAGAAGTATCATGTCCAAAGCCATTCTATTCTGTAAAGTCATCCTAGAAGTAGCCTGCAATTGGATATTTATAGCTTTGAATCCTTTCCTGGTTACTGCTGCCAATCTTTCAGTTTGACCCATTAATTTAAACAACATCTCCCTATTCCGATAGGAGGCAACTGGTGCAAACAAAGATTCTAGAGCCCACCCAAATTTAACTCCCCCTGAGGGTTCATGCCAACCTTCTTTATCTAATCCTAAATCCTGCAAATCCTGATCCACACTTCGTCTACTTCGTAGTTGTTTTTCTTCCTTAGTTAATTTTGATTCCTTCCAAAAAGGGCATAATGTAGGAATTCCTAAAGTAATTTGTGTAATCAGTCCATCTAAGGGCAAGTGAGTTGTCCACTGCCCGTGTCCTAGTACCCATACTAAATTTCCCGGGCTATGTACAGTTGAGTATTTACAATTAACAGCCTTCTCTTCCTGTTCTATAGTAATATAATGTTTATATCCTCTACACTCACATCCCCACTTCAATACCATTTTTACGGGAACAAGTCCTATCTGATCCTCTGGAGTGTCGCATGTAAATACTTGGGTACAATTCCATTCTTCTAGCTGCGTATGAAAATACCTGGAAGAGGTTTCAGTGGTAAAAACCTTTAGGTGTGACTGATCTTCTGTTCCTGTCCACTGTATGCACCACTGCACCTTGCCAATATAGCTATAATGCTCCGAAATACTAGAACCCCAAGTAGTTTTCCATTTTTTCCAGATATCAACATCATGAGTAACATTCCGGCATTCTATAGTATATTGTTGTTTTCCCCATTTTATATTTTGTCGTGGTGCCCCAGTACGGGCGTGATCACAGGGTTCATCAAAAGGGAGTTCGATATAACATCTACCTGTGTCCCTTTGCCATACATAATACGTAGGTTTCCTTTTGCACTCTGTTTCTGTCATTACCCGTTTAGTCAAACATATATCAGCCCCTTTCAATTCTGGTCGAGGTACTTTTCCAAATACTTTATGACATGTCCATGAAAAATTCTTGCCTGATAATGGCATAACAGTTACGGGGATTATCCCCCACGGAATAGGATCACTTGCAGTCCGGGGAATAGGTAAACAGGCGGTAATCTGAGATACATTTTGTATCAAACCAAAATCTCTAATTAGACCTATCACTAAGTTTTCACGATGTCCATATTCCTTTTCCCAACCTACCCCTGAATTCGGGGAGTCAGTGACAGGTTCCTGATCAGAGGAACCTATCACCCGTAACTCTACATTTCCCTGGTCCCTACTACTTTGAACTGTTATTGTACATGTATAGTGTCCCGTCCACATTTTTGTAGCTTTCGGTATATGCATGATAGAAGTGCCCCTTCGCATCCTTTCATCCCAAGTCAATTTTGAAGTCAATTCTTGATCGTCATCGGCCCCATCCCATCGAGCCTTCCATCTAGCTTTAATTTCTCGGAAACCAACTCTCTGATCGCAAATAAATAAACAAGTTAGATTGACAGCGTTCCCTTCACGTACAGTTACATAAGATCTTGGAACTTCAACCGTTACCACTGGAACAATCCACCACCACAATATTAGGACTGACTTCGCAATATTAATCGGGTGGGTGACAGTGGTTCTACTGTCCATTTCAGAGGAACCTTTTTCACCCTGGTGTAATGGATCCAGTTGTCGATCCCTTGAACCTTGACGGCGGTATATGTAGTCATAATCACTTGGTGAGGTCCGTCCCATCTCTCCTTCAACGGCTCCTCAGACCACTTTCGCACATACACCTGGTCACCCGGAAGAATATCGTGTGCTGGATTCTCCAGGGGTAAAGGCCGATTCCACTGCAACGTCCCTCTGATTGCTGTAAGAGTTTTATTCAGAGCCAAAACATAATTAAGCAACATTTGATCCCCAGTTAAATGAGGGTCCCCCTGATATGTAGCAGCATGATAGGGTTTCCCATACAAAATCTCATATGGGCTAACTCCCACCCTTTCCCTGGGTTTAATTCTGATTCTTAGCAGAGCTAAAGGCAATGCCTGCGGCCATTGGATTTCTGCTTCTTGGCAAATTTTTGTAATTTGATTTTTCAATGTTTGATTCATCCGTTCTACCTGTCCGCTAGACTGAGGCCTCCAAGGGGTATGTAAATCCCAGGAAATTCCCAAAACTCTGGAAAGATCCTGAACAATCCCAGCCACAAAGTGGGGTCCCCTATCTGATGAAATTCCTAAAGGCACTCCAAACCTCGGAATAATCTCCTTTAACAACGTTTTAACCACCTCCTTTGCCTGATTAGTTCTGCAGGGAAAAGCCTCTGGCCATCCTGAAAAGGTACACACATAAACCAACAAATGTTTAAAATGTTGGGCTTTAGGAAACTCAGAAAAATCCACCTGCCAATAATCCCCAGGCTGTGGCCCCACTTTAATTATACCCATTTTTACCTGTTTCCTTACCACTGGATTATTTTTAATACATACCGCACACATGGCATTGATCCTCTTTGCTAATGTTAACATCTGGTTTGAGAATATTTCTTTCCTTAAAAATTTTACTAACGCCTCTGCACCCCAATGGCACTTATTGTGTTCCACTTCAAGCACCTGCTTCATGATTTTTACCGGCAGTATCACTTGACCAACAGGGGTTACATACCATCCTTTGATATTCTTCCGTGCACACATCATTTGTGCAAGTTTCTCGTCCTCTGGAGAATAATGAGGCACTGTCTCCATATAAGATGCAGCAGGGTTTTCCCGGGTTGGTAATAATGCCATCTGAGTCCATACTTCCCGGGCAACCTGGCGTGCCACCTGGTCTGCTTGTTGATTACCTTGAAATTCTTTCCCCGAATCGTTTTGATGCCCTTTAACATGCATGATTGCTACTGCGGTAGGCTTATAAATTGCTTCCAACAACTGGAGGATTTCTTCTCGATGTTTTATCGAAGACCCCTGTGAATTAAGCAGTCCACGCTCTTTCCACAGGGCTCCATGCACATGCACTACTCCAAAGGCATACTTAGAATCGGTCCAAATGTTCACCTTTTTTCCTTGGCTTAAAATTAGAGCTCGCACCAAAGCCCAAACTTCAGCTTTTTGCGCTGAGGTACCCGGTGGTAGTGCTTTTGCTTCCACTGTCTGTCGCAGGGTGACCACTGCATATCCAGCATACCTGGTGCCGTTTTCCACAAAGCTGGATCCGTCTGTGAATAGTTCCCAGTCAGGGTCCGGTAATGGTTCATCTTTTAAGTCCTTGCGACTGGCATAAACCTGTTCAATCACTTCGACACAGTCGTGCTCCAATTTCCCTTCCTCCTGAGTAGACAATAAAAATTCTGCCGGGTTAAGGTGGTTGGTTAGTTTTAATTCGATATCGTCCTGCTCCCTTAGCAGGGCCTGATATTGGAGCATACGACTTGAGGAGAGCCAATGTCCCCCCTTTTGTTCCAACACAGTAATCACCATGTGGGGCACATAGACTGTCATATGTTTTCCCAAAGTCAATTTGCGAGCTTCCTGTATCAGTATCACGGTAGCTGCTACCGCCCTCAAGCACCCCGGCCAACCACTACTCACTGCGTCCAGCTGTTTAGAGAAATACCCCACCGGCCTCTTCCACGACCCCAGTTTCTGGGTGAGGACTCCCAACGCCAGCTGCTGTTTCTCATGCACATATAATTGAAAATCCTTGGTCAGGTCGGGCAGTCCCAAGGCCGGCGCTTCCTTAAGGGCTTGTTTCAATTTTTGAAACGCTTTTTCTTCTGCTGGCTCCCAGGTAAACACCTGCTTCTTTACAGCCTCATACAATGGTTTAGCCATTAGTCCATAGTTAGGGATCCACAGCCGGCACCATCCAGTCATTCCTAGGAAGGATCTTAACTCATGGTGATTACGAGGCACTGGAATGTCACAGATTGCTTTTATGCGGGTCGTTCCCAATCTACGTATGCCTTGGGAAATTTCACAACCCAGGTAGATAACTTTCTGTTTTACCAACTGTGCCTTTTCCCTAGAAACTCGGTATCCCGCTTGCCCCAACATGTTCAATAGATCAATAGTCAGTTTACAACAGAGTTCTCGTTCTGTGGCTCCCAGGAAGATATCATCTACGTATTGTAGAATTACATATGAAAAAGGTGAATCTTTTACCTGAGTAGTTCTCCATTCTTCCAATTCTTTGGCTAGCTGATTACCAAATATAGTAGGTGACGATTTGAATCCTTGAGGCAGTCTGGTCCAAGTCAGTTGGCACTTCCGTCTCGTGTCTGGATTTTCCCATTCGAATGCAAAGATGTGCTGACTCTCAAGTGCCAGGGGTATGCAGAAAAAGGCGTCTTTCAAGTCAATTACCGTAAACCACTGAAATTTCTCAGAGACAGATGTTAACAGCGTATACGGATTAGCTACCACAGGATATATATCTTTAGTGATTGCATTAACTGCCCTTAAATCCTGCACCAGTCTGTATTTTCCATTTGGCTTCACTATTGGAAAAATAGGGGTATTATATTCTGATTCACATTCCCTTAATATTCCCAATTTCACAAACTGATCAATCATTGGAGCTATTCCCTTTCTTGCTTCAAGCCTTATTGGGTATTGTTTCACCCTTACCGGTTGCGCTCCTTCCTTCAGTTTTACTACTACCGGCTCAGCCGCTTTCGATTTACCAGGGATCCCCGTCTCCCAAACCCACGGAGTCACAGCCTGCTCTATCACCTCTGGTATCGTCTCTGGTTCTACTTCCTTAATCATAAACATTTTTGCTAAGTTTTCTTCTGGTATTTCCAATTTTACCCTATCCTTATCAAATATTATTCTTGCTTGTAAAACCGAAAGCAAATCTCTTCCAAGTAGTGACTCTGGGCTGTTCGGCATATATAAAAATTGATGATCAAATTCCTTCCCCCCAAATTTAATATCAAGCGGCCGCAGGAATGGCCTTTCTTCCACCTCCCCAGACACCCCAACAACCAGTACTTTCGATTCACTCAAAACTCCCCGTAATTCGTTTACTGCCGAATAACTAGCCCCAGTATCCACCCTAAATTCTACCGGCTCCCCCTCTATTTCCATGACCACCTTAAGATCCTGGTCTAGTCAGCTTTGAGTTTGAGTATTTCCCATCATCAGTGCCTGAGCGACACTTTGTGGATTATTTGCAAATGGATTCATTCCATTCCCCACAGCACTGACCAAGTTAACCCCGGGCAAAGAACTGCCACCCATTTGCATTCCTTGGCTGAGCGGGCATTCGTTCTTCCAATGTCCAAATCCCTTACAAAAGGCACATTGATTAGGTCCCAACATCCCGCGCATATTCATCCCTTGATTGCCGAAGCCACCCCTTCCAAGTCCGCCTCGCCCTCGGCTCCGGCCCCGACCCCTAAAATTTCCTGTATTTCCCCCTGTCGCTTGCTTCAATACTGCCAACATACCTGCCTGCTGCTTCTTTGTCGTCTCCTTTTCCCTATTATTATATACTTTCCATGCCACCTCTAACAGCTTTTCTAAGTTCCGCATTTCTTCTCCTTCTAATTTTTGCAGCTTTTTCCTAATATCCTCCTGAGACTGTCCCATAAATATTAAAGCCAACTGAAGTTTACCAGGTTCTGATTCTACATCCAAGTTAGTATATTTTCGAGCCGTATCCTTCAACCTCTCCAAAAATGCCGACGGAGATTCTCCCTTCTCCTGCCGAACCGAATACAATTTCGACCAATTCATTGTTTTAGGAATGCCATCTCGAATTCCTTCAACCAACAACTCCTGATATGCCTTAAGCGCCTCATATCCCCTGGCTGTATTAGGATTCCATCCTGGGTCATCCCTCGGCACTAACTCATTAACCGTACTATGGGTTACCTGAGCCCTTATCATGTCCCTAGCCCGGTCAGTCATAACTTTCATCACCATCTCCTTTTCAGTAGAATCCATAAGAGTATCTAACAGAACTTGGAGGTCATTCCAGTCTGGTGTTTGCGCCTTAATAACCATTTTTACTACCCGTGCAACCTTCTCCGGATTCTCCCGATAAGCTCCGGCTGACTGTTTCCAAATCATCAAATCGCTAGGTGAAAACGGGACCTTAACTATAACCCTTCCACCATCTGCCCCCACCGCCTCCCGTAGAGGTGCCATCAATTTAGGCCGCACGTCCCCCTCCTTCCCCTTTTGCCTTCCCCGGCGTGTGCGTCCAGCTAATGGGGTTCTTTGTACATCACCCCTATTATCTAGCTCCGACTCTTCGTCTGAAGAGGAGGGAGCAGAGGTCTTTCCTTTTCCTATTTTAAGGCTTTCAAGAGAGGGACACGGAGGTGCACTAGGGGAGACCAACAACGACACATCTTCCTCCGGGGGCTCAATAAAGCGCAACTTTCGCTCTTTACAACCCACACATTCATTATTAATAGTTTCCAAAACCAGCATACCACATTCTTTTAACCATTCAGTTTTTCCTTTTAAATGATAAAACAAATCTAAGTAAGGTATCTCATCCCATTTATCATTTTCCCTTAAGAAACCCATCAAAGGGGCGATAATCTCCGTAGTCATTGTACCATTCCGCGGCCATTGCATTCCCCCCGTTTCATATTCTGGCCAAACATGATTACAGTAATCAATCAAGTTCTTTTTCTTCATAGTTTGTTCAAAATTCCCCGTTTTCCAGTGCTTCAACAAACACCCGAGAGGGGAATCCTCGGGAATATCCTTATCGTTAGAAGACATTATCCCACAGCTCCCGAATGACAACATATATAACAGAAACACGTACGACGCTGCGACTAACCACCAACCTATATCCCCAACTTGCCAATTCTAGTCGCTACCGAATGGCAAGTACCGGACCTGCACGAATTCTATGTACGTGTCTTACGGCCGGTGCCCAGGCTTCCAATACCAACCAACCAATCTTACCACCCCCTTTCAGAATAAAGCCACCCCCCTTTCAAAATAAAGCACCTTCGGGCTCACCTCTATGTAGTTGTCCGACGGGCGCGGGGCCGGGCACGAACTGATGACTCCCCGAGGAAACTGCTCGGTGCCGGCTTGGAGTGGATCAGGACGCGAACCGCCCCAGCAACCCTCGGAGCCCCACGTTGGGCGCCAGAAAACTGTTGCCCGTTCACAGAAACACAAACCGACAGAGTATCAGTTTATGCGGTGCTTTATTTGCTGGGCCCGGGAAACCTGGGGACTACTGTCCTAAGCCAGGATTCCAACGAGCCGTTCTCGAAGACAGCTTTTATACTTTTTCTACAGCGTTGTACGTGCACAAAGACACACGGTCTCGTTCATAAATCAGTTACATAGGTTATATGTATACAATTGATAAATCAGTTACATAGGTTATATGTATACAATTGATGTCCGTCTCCAAGGGTTAAAAATCTACCACGCTCGTCTAACACAGGATTCTGGTTAATTAGGTCCCCATCACCAAACCTTTTACATATGTTGATTCTAATCTTATCTTTAAGCAACAGTTTGTTTTCTTCCTCAGGTTCTATTTACTTCACTAATCGCTTTAATTATTGTTCTGCTGTTCCTAGCAAGTTCCCAATAGTTTCTGGGCCCCCACTACTGTTTCAAGTTACCTCACCACAGGCCCAGTTAAACCCCGTAAACCTTAGCATAACTACTTCCACAGTTAGATTTACAAATATATTTGTAACATTGCCAAGCAGAGGGGACTCTATCCCATGCCAGCCCCCTTGCTCAGCCTGAGCTGGGTCCAAGAGTGGCTATGTCACCAGTGAATGAAATGACCTTTTTTCTTCTCCCTTGTGGCAGTAACAGCCCTCATTTGCTTCAAAGGACAGCACTACCAGATCATTTTTCAGGGTTAGTCATCATAAGTCAGGCAACCTGTCTGCTCATCGACCGTCTCTCCATCCCTGGTTAGATTGTCCACTGAAGGTTATGTGTAATGGTTCAATCTGCAGGACACCCATCTCTTCATGTTATTCTTGTCAGACTGAGGCAGGCTAAACATACAAATGGGGAAAAATAATCTTGCAAGTATTATAGAAAATGGCAGCAGTTCATACATTTACTTCTGTGTTGTCCATTTGCCAACAAAAGCAAGTGCGTTCATCTCTGCCAGCCTCAGTACAGCATCAACATGTTCCAGTACAGGAACCGGGCTGAGATACCAATTTAAAACCAGGAAGACCCTCTTTGTGTAAGTGCTCTGAGCAACACTTGGGGGGGGGAAAAGAAAACAAAGTGCCCTCCCATAAGACAGTAGAGGTGTTTATGACTGATATGATCAGTTGTAATACCTACAGGGATACATCAATCTCTCTGTCTCCTGCAAACACTTATGCGTGAAGTTTCTCAGCATCTCGAAGTGCTGGAGAACAGGCACAACAGGAAAAAAGATAACTGGTCAGGAATATTGAGGTGCTGGAGCGGGCCCAGAGAAGAGCAACAAGGCTGGTGAAGGGACTGCAGCACAAGTGCTGTGGGGAGAGGCTGAGGGAGCTGGGGGTGTTTAGCCTGGAGAAGAGAAGGCTCAGAGGGGACCTCAGCACTGTCTAGAACTACCTGAAGGGAAGTTCTAACCAGGTGGGGGTTGGTCTCTTCTCCCAGGCACTCAACAACAGGACAAGGGGGCACGGGCTTAAGCTCTGCCAGGGGAAATTGAAGTTGGATATCAGAAAAAAATCCTTTCCAGAGAGAGTAATCAGGCATTGGAATGGGCTGCCCAGAGAGGGGGTGGATTCACCATCCCTGGAGGTTTTTAAACTGAGATTGGATGTGGCACTGAGTGCCATGATCTAGTAAAGGAACTGGAGTTGGACAAAGGGTTGCACTTGATGATCTTGGAGCTCTTTTCCAACCCAATCGATTCTATGATTCTATGAATTAGAACTGATCTCCTACCGCTTGATAAACACTGTTAGCCTGGGGTTGTTGACTTGAAGCCAAGCTCTGCTAAATGGTGGACAGAGTTTTCAAGACAACCCTTCCTGGTGTTTGACAAGGTAAGGGGAAAGAAGTAAGAGTGAAGACAGCTTCAACAAAGCAGGTGGTGTTTCCTGTAGGCTCTGTAAAAATGTGAGTGCATGACCCATCAGAAGAAAGTGAGGAAAAGAAGCAGGGATGACATGAAAGCTGATGTAAGCAAAGAGGCAGTTCAGATAATCACAAAGATGCAAGCTGGGAGGGTTCACCACGTTTCCTCAAGGGCAGGGCCAAGCTCATGAACTTTGACTGGGCTAATGGGTGTTTGCAGGATCTGAACAGCAGATTCGAAGACCCGCAGAATAAGGACTCCACCTCCTCTCTACCAAAGGTTAATCATCTCTTGCACTAAAATATGTCCTTTCCAATTAACTATCTTAATTCCACTTCTAATCATTAGCTTTCATTATGCTTTTCTTCTCTAACTTCTGTAAACCATTCCCACATGTACATGAAGAATCCTTACTGACTGCAATCAATGGAACTCTTCTTTTTTTTTCCAACTAAATAAACAGAATGCAAGGGGGAAACTGAAGCTTCATTCTGCAGTGACTTCCTGGAGGGGCTCATCCTGGCTCAGAGAGCTTCAGAGCACAGCCACACTTGTTTTGTGGTGTGCTGACTGGGCCTCTCCTGCAGGAGAAGCTTCAGAGAGAATGTTACTTTCTTGGGAACTGGCTGATGTGAAACAGAATGCGGAAAGGGAGAAACCTGCATGGAAGTGTTATTTTGGTCCCATGAGAGCCTAGGTAACCCAATTGCCATGGTTCTTCCAACACTCCAGTTAGGGCAGGAGATTTTCTCCTTACCTGTGAATTACCCTGGGGAGATTGCCTGCAAATGCAGTAGCAAATACATCAGCAAAAGAAGTTGCCTGTTTCCTTTTTTCTTTTCAAAATATTCTTAGTGCTCTTCAGAACTTGATGTCTCACTAATAAATGTTTCTTCCTTTTTATATGTCTCCCCAGCTCACATCCCAGATCACACCTAAAAATTCGATGGAACTAGAAAGCAAGGATAATTAACAGGCAACCAAATTTCACATGACCAGGACTTCACCTAGTAGTTAATTCACTTAGTCTGACCCACTACTGAAATCTCAACATCATATAGAACAGGAGGAAAACAGACCAGAGAGATATCTGCCAGCTCATGCTAACAGTTCCATGCATAAAGCAATATCTTTGCTCTGCTAAATGAAAATTAGGGCTGTATAAAATCCGTGCAACAGAGAAAGAGCCAAGCAGTGTCTACTGAAAATATCCTACCCAAGAAAAATTGAGGGTTCACTACAAAAATAAAACTTGACCCTCATGGCAACCTCCTCAACCAAATCAATTCCCACCCTGGTGTGAAAACACAATTTGTTTTGATGGTACTTTGAAGAGACCTGGATTCAGTGCTGACATCCATCAAATCCCAAAACAGATGAACTTACAGCACCAAATCAACCTGAGGCCAGAGGGGTATCAAGGGCTGAGGCATCCAAGATTGTCAAGTCATGCATTTTTCCAGTTAAAAGTGTTTCAGTAGAAATAATTTCACCACAAAACATAAGTTTGTTGTACAAAACCCCACACACTTTATAAAATCAAGCCAAGTTCATCTCAAGACCTGGGAACATATGGCCAAATTTCTAAAAGGATTTCAATTAACCTACAGTTTTCACTGAAGTCAACAAAACTCACTGATTTTGCACTTAGAAACCAGAGCGTCCTTTTGACTCCTACATTCATTGAGTCTTTATTTGCATTGCCCTTTCCATATGGTTCATACCTAGCTGCTTGCTTTGTCTGCTGTTAAGGTCCCACCATGTCTGCAGCTCAGACAGCTTCCCTTCTGCCCTATGAAAGGAGCCTGGCTTAGGAGTGGTGCTCAGAGGTGTGCAAGGGGCTGGGCAAGTGACACCCCTTGGAAAACATCAGTGCAAGGGCTGGTTTCCATAGAGGGAGGACAGGAGCAAAACACAAATGCCGTTTGAGGTACCCAAGGCCTTGTGGGACACACTGGAGACATGCATCTGTTTTCCCAAATGCTTCTGGTTTTGTAAGCACAGATGACAAAGACACACTAGCAAGGGAGGATAAAGCCACCCTTTTACCTTCATGGCAGGTGACCCAGTAGAGAGATTTTTAGATGATGTTTGAGAGAAGAAATGGCCTTGGGATGAGCTCAGCTTTTGTGCTCTGGACCATCGGCAAAATGTTGGGGGATTGGGGGTGTCCCCAAAGTGTTGCATTTGTGGCCAAAGTAGTATGGGAAGGGGAGGAGGGAAATACACCCAGTCTCTGCTGAAAAACAAACACCAGAACAAAGCTAGGAGTGTGAGAGGCCAGTTATGAAAGGGTACATATTTATCCAAGAGAATTTTACAAAGAAGGAAACGTTTTTCATTTGGTCTTAAGTCCTTCAGGAAATTATTCATTTTTCAAATGAAAACATTTCTTTAAATTCAAACCAACTGTTTTTCTCACAGCTTTTGTTTACAAAAGAGGGAAGAGTTTCAGTTCTGTCCTTTTTTATCTGTCCTCCACAAAATGTCAACCAAGTCTCATGTCTTCAGTTGTGAAGTCATTTTTCAGAAAGGAAAAAAATGTGAGGCTTTGCTAAGCAGCTGTAGAAGGGGAGGGTAGGTAAGGGCAGCAGAGGAGAGGACAGTGGAGAGCCATTCTGTTCCTTTGCACTTGTTAGAGATGGGCATTACAACTAGAGGCTAGTTGTAATGAGGTCAATAGAGCCAAAGGCTGACTACTAGAAAAGCAAAGGGAAAAATTAATTGATTCACCTCTTCAACAGCCATTTAAGTAGTCTTAGTCAGAAAACAAGCATCTACTTCACTGTTACTTTTTCCACCTTGATAATTTGTGTGTAAGACAGAAGCCTCTTTGTAGGTCCCAGCCACATGCAGTTTGTATGCAATGAGTAAGCAATTTCCAGTCCACAAAATAACTGTCCTGTTGTCTTTTCTCTTTTGATCTTCCATTTCACAGCAGTTTTGCCAGCATCCCTAGGAAGCCACATAAAAAATTCACAGGCTTTGTACTATGACAGAGGGCCGATAACCCAGTCTGTCACTAAGCCCAGCTTTACCAAGGATGAGGTCCTCTCAAAGGCTGTATCTGCTCCTGTTGTCCACTGGGGCCCAAACCAAGGGATGTTACCTCCAGCTTCACAGATTGTTTCAGCTGCTGTGGTAATAACCTGACCAATCAGGCAAACTATTTGCTTGTAATAGAAATGTTATGAATACTGAAACAAAACAAAATTGAATAAAAATCACAGGGTGTGGACACAGGAACTGTCCCTGGGTTTGTAGGCTGCCTTTTGCACCTGTGAAAATCAACAGTGTCTTTAACATGTAACCAAATTGAGAACATACTGGTAAATCCATCTAATTGCAGGAATGGATGTGCCCACGAGGGAAAGCAGAGGTGTCAGCTCACCAACAATCATGCGTAATTGTTACAAACCAGCAGGAGACAACACGCTACTTCCAGGAGCAGCTGCAGAAACAAGAGTGCCACGTGAAAGGGAGAGGGACAGAACTGCAAAGATTTCTTGTCCCACCTGTATTAATATAAAGTTATTGGCTATAAGCGTCTTCAGAACAATCAAAACTTTATGAACCCAGCACTGCCTGTCGAACACAGACTGGAAAGATTTTCGACCTTTCTATGAAGATCACACTTTAGCCATGGAGAACTTATTCACTATAAGCATCAAAGCTTTGTATAACCAAGATCAGCCTGCCTGTGTCTCACCTGAAGAGACAACACAGGACAGCACACTGCCTAGAAAGGTCTTTGATACTCAGTTTATGGACCACACACACTTAATAGCAAGAACAGCTCCCGAAATAACTTATTTATACAACTATGTGACAATGACTATAGGGGTTGCTTAGTTGGTGATAACATTTAGCTGCAGGATTGTATTTAATTGATGACAAAAAAACCCAAAAGAAACTGGCACAAAACACATTCTACAGGCAACTCCAGCAGTATACCCCTCCCAGGACAAACTTAACTTACAGACTTAACTTAACTTAAACTTAACTTAATTACTAAACTCAATTACTAACCAGAAACACAACGGCTCAACCCCACATTTAAATACACTCAGAAACCCAAAGCAAAAGCAACAGGAAGAATAGAGCTGCTTTCCACTAACACGTATACACCCGGTGAGTTTTAACAAATTATAATTAGTAAGGCATAGGAAAATAGAGTAAGAATTTGGTTGCTTACCCCTGCAATGTCCAGTGGGGGCGGGGGGGGGGGGGGAACGGGGGGAAGACAGGATAGTTTTTGGTCATGCCCAATCTCTTTTTATACCTTTTATTTTTCCCCTTTATGTGAGTTGAGTGATTATAGTCAGTATTTTGGGGGTGATAGATAGATGCCTGAGGGGTGGCTCCTTGGGTCTCTGCAGGGTGCCATAGGGTGCAGAAAAGAAAGGCCATGTCATTTCCAGAACACTCCATTACTCGGTAACCCCATCAATAAGCACTTTCAGGGAGCTAATCGTTCCTGCAAGCATCCCTGCAGGGGGTCAAGGAGTTTCCCTCAACTCATATCAGGGCTATCAGCCTACACAAGAGGAACGCACAGCTGTAACTAAGGCTAACAAGGGGGTGAAAGGATAAAAATATGATAAAGAATCAGGCTCCCAGCTCTATCCATTCTGGTGACGTGTCCTCAGGAACAGCCAATGCAACCTGGCTTACCCTAATTGATAGTAAGGAGTCTCTTTCCTATATCTGCAGCTACAAATGTTAGTCTCTGAAACACAGGTCCTCCCATGCATTCCCACTACCCTCGTGGTTCTAGCACCTTTCAGGCCTTTTGGCAGCCACCATGCACACTGACCTGGGTGAAAATAACCTGGTCAGAAAGAAGACGATGGTTTTCAACTGCTTCAATTACTCAATCTGACTCACTGCCCAACTGTGCAAACAGCAGTGCTGCTGCAATATGAACAGTGGGGAAAAGCATCCCAAAGTGGGGAGAGGAGAGGGAAACCACAGCCCAGCAAGATGCCCACTTAGGCCAGCTCTCTGTAGCTATCTGCTTCCCATGATGCTCCGTGCTGCCATTTCTTTGTGCTTTCTTATATCTAATCAGCTGTCCCTACCCAACACACCTAGAGCAATTCACTTTCAAGCAAACCAGGCTGGAAAACTGAATTCCTGGGGCATGACACAATGTTTGCACACTGCCAAACAGCATAGTTTGTTGCTGTCCTGCTATCCAAGCCGGTGTAGGCAGCTAGCTAAAGTACTTCAGGAGAGCTCGTATGTGCAACAGCTCTCTAAGGCTTTCAGCTGCAGCTCTCACTGTTGGGATCTGTTTAAAACAAAGGTTTGCATGGCATAGATGCAGGTAACCCGAAACAGAGGGACTGCAGGAAAACTGTATCTCCCAGAAGGAAACAAGGCCGCCGAGGGAGGAGTGGCTGAGTGCACATACCTGCTGAAGGAGCAATGCTGATTTGTGGAAGGGTTGTGCAGGGTTATTATAATATGTTACCGCCCCCTTCCTGCCATTTATATGCTTGCTCATAACAATCAATAAACAGACATTGTGCAGGCAGTTCACGTGTCTCACTACACACCACACCTCACCACTAATTTTCTACCTTTCAGTTATGACCCCCAAATTGTTCTTTGCAGCCATCTGGAAGTGACCCACAAATGCAACAGTTCTGCTTCAAAAGAGCCCATAGCTCCTTTGTCCTGGTATACACACCTTTTGTGTCTGAGCAGAGGAACAAGAGTAGGGTAGAGGAACATGGAAGACAAGCATCATGGGGCACTCCCACAGTTCATATAAGAAGACCCAGTTCCCATGGCTGGACCCTGCCATGTTTCACAGGCATCTTTCCCTTTACTTATGAGGGAGCACTGTGTCTCTCAGAACAGCACTGTTGTCTGCCACTGATCATCTCCTATGTCAACACCACTCTACGTGAAGGCTTTAGAGAGACACCCCATCCTTTGCAAGATAAAAATTCACTGGCAAGAGTTCACTTCACTACAAGTTACATTTGATAATCCAAAACCCAGCAGAGTCTTCTGGCGGCTTCCTTGGCACTGCGATACACACTTCCAGCACCCTCCAAAAGCCAGCCCTTAGGTCTTGGATAAGGAATTGGCCACAGAAGTAACCACCTCCACACAAGATTGCTGTAATTCCCAGGCTTTGAAATCTCCAGGATATTTACTTGCCAGCTTCCACCAGTATGTTGATCTTTGCAGCCTCAGTGAAGATGAGCTGGGGAAGACTATGGTTCTTGCAAGATAGATGGATGTTGCTTGGCTCACAGAGAGAGCAGGTACTTTCCTAATGTCCCCAATTGCCCCTAAGCCATTCCCCCTCACACTGAACCCTTCTGGGTTTTGCTGCCTAGGGATTTTGGGGGTTCAGTTTTGTCATTTAGCATCATGTGTGGAACTTCTGTTGCTACAACCTTGTGTGGCAGCTGCCTCCAGAAAGCCCCTAACACTTCAGTGTGACCACTTGCTTGTGTAAGCAGCATGCCAGCAGCAGAGCCACGCCTCACTGAACATTTCTCCTGGTGTGCAGCCCAGTAGGTACTGGGATTTGACTTATGCAGGCACATGATGAAGCACGTGTCCAAGTCAACAATGCTACAAAATAGTCATGGCTCCTGGTTCCACCCCTTTGTTTCTTTCCCTAAACATATCACATTCATTAATTTGACTCTGCATGCTGCTTAGTTTTTTTGCATCTTTTCCCAAGCATGACACTAGGTGTGCAGACCTTTGCTTGCATATATGGTTGACAACTTCAGCCTCCTCTTCTGAGCCCTACAGAAAAGCACAAGTGCCTGCCAAAGAAAAATTGCTTTCGTTCTCTTCCCTCCCCCCACAAGGAGGCAAGAAGAACATTGCAATAGATGTATTCCCCACCCACATTTCTTTCTCACTGCCAAACATATTGCATCATTAACAATTAGAAAATTTTTCTTTGTGTGGGCCCATACATAAATATAAAATGCAGAAACATTTTTCTTTTTAAAAAACATGCAAAACAAGAACCCACCTTGTGCATTCTCTTGCTTTCAGAGAACCAGTTCAGCTGATAAGGTAAGGAACTCTACTAGTGGGATAACTACAGCCACAGAGGCAGAGCTGATCTCCCAACCATAGAAAGGGAGAAAAGGATGCCCAGGGACCGTCCCTTCCATCAAGGAGACAAAGATACAAGAAAAAAGAGCTTTTTTAAAGTTACAGCTGCATCCATTCATTGCAGAAGGAGATTACAAAAACAACTGTGGCAACTTCTGCTTCTGCCAGTGATAGTGTGTTGTTTCCCAAAGCACCTTCCCAGGAAGCATGTCCTCGTAACTCAGTGTGATAAACTGGCATAGCATAGTTGAAACCAGATTGACATTAAACACCTGACCCCAGATGGAAACTGGAACATCTATTACCATCATAGCATGCAGAAGCACCAACTTTGCAGCCATCAGCATGAGAGCCTAGCTGCGATCAGTGCATGGCATGAGACAGACTGAAAACAGTAAAGGATAGTCCATATCTAGACATTCAAGCAGGTGCAGGCAGTGCCCTTTCAAAGCAACATCCTTGTCTAGAAGAGGTGCTTCATCTCCAGTCTCAGTCATATATTGAGATGTATGATTGAGACACAAAAAAGAACAATGCATAATCCTCCAAAAGCAGTTGCAGCAAATATTTCAAACAATAGCTTAACTTTGTTTCTTGCAGTCACTTTATAATGCTGGTTAATCGTTTGACCTGTCCTGCATGCTTCCACCCACTGCCACCCTGTCCACAATATAGCAGGACTTCACAGGAGTTTCAATTACCAGTAGTGAACTTCAGGGCTGAAAGTTCTTACTCATGGGGCCCAACTGGAGTCAGTAACCTCAGTGACATGGGGCCATGCTCTGGGTGTGGGGCTTCCAGGGACCACAAGGGGAGAAGGTTGCACTGGTTGGTCCAGCTGGGAGTGAGGCCAGCAGGACCAACATTTAGCCCCAGCACTTCATTCAAGATCCTCCATGCGAATTGCATCCGGTGTCCTGACCTAAGTCAGATTTTTCAGGATCAGATATGTGTGAGATTGTTGTTCCAGAGCTACTGCATCGGTGAGTTGGAGCAAGGCAGGACAGAAGCCCTTGTTCACTGCTCGTGTGCCTCCACCTTCAGCCCCTGGCCAAGGACTGAGCCCAACAGCTTTCACCACCAAGTTGCTGTGCCTGCGTCAGACCATTCTCCCTTTGCCCAAGGGGCCTCTGAGGAACCCCACTTCTCCAGATCCAACAGCCTCACCCATCTCTGCTGGCTAGGTGTGTGTTTGGCTCAGCTTCACGAATGAAGATTTGGGAAGGGCTGTCCCCCACGTGGGTGTGCCCTTCCAGCCTGCTCAGCGGATTTTAGGTGAGGCTCAGCGTGCACAGAACTAGCCCCACTGTTTAAGTCCTGAGGTTTATCTGCCACAGCCGACCAAGCTTGGACAGTGCCAGTGAAGTCCTCAGGACTAGAACCTACAGCACCCGGTATTTCCCAGGAGGTCTCCCATCCAAGTACTAATCCGGGTCTGACCCTGCTTAGCTTCCGAGATCTGATGGGATCGGATGTCAGGGAGGCATTTAACTGCCTATATCTCTGCTGGCAGCAGCAGTGGTGGCAGCAGCAGTGGTGGCAGCAGCAGTGGTGGCAGCAGTGGCTCCAGTGAGCCACAGACACCAATTTATCACAGTGGGTTATCACTTTCTCTCCTCTGACACAAAGTTAAATGCTCTCCACCTTTCTGCCAGAAGCCCTAACCACATCACAAACAAGGAGGAATTTACAGAAGTATTTGAAACATCTGGATGTTGTGCCACCAAGGCAATTAAATCCATGTTCACTTTCTCACACAGTGCCTGGAGGGAAACTGTGACTCCTTGGCAGGGCAGAGTAGGACATGCCATGGTAATCTGGGCTTCCATGAAGCCTAGCTCCATGTTGCAACCTCTGAAACCACCCTTAGTGGCAGGCCTTGCCCCAGGAGCCTTGTTTACCCTCTACAGGGTGGGCTCCTTTTCTTTGAAGGAAAAGCCATGTGCCCATGAGGGACTGCAATGCCTGGGGCTGCCTCGGCCATGCCCGCTTTTAGCAGCCATTTGGAGTGAAAGCAGGGCCAAGGAAGAGAAACATCCCCTGGCTCATGAGCAGTAGGCTCATGCCTTAAGAGAGCTGTGTCATGCCAGGCTCCTCTCCTCTGCCTGGTTGATCCCCCTGCTCCAGAGTTGTAACTGCTGCTCCGAGAAGGCAAGAGTAGGGATCCCATCACAGGTAAGCGAGGACAGCAGTGCCATTGAGATGCTTCAAGCACGCTTCCCCTCGCAGCCTGCCAGAACAGGTCTGTCAGCTCTCTTCTTCCTTGTGTGCACTGCAGAGCAGGACTCTCCCAACCAACCTGGCTGGGCTCTGAGGGTATCTGTGTGCCAGTGACACCCCTTTGGAAAATTTCTCATGATCTTGCTTTGTTATAGAGTTACCTAAGTGAGCCTAAATTTAGGCTTTAAATCTAAGGGTAGGCCTGGAGCTGTCAGCTGACTTGAGCTAGGCTGAGCTAACAGCTGACAGTTTATAGCCAATAATATTGTATTCTATACCATATTACGACATCATTCTCCAAAAGAGTAAAAGCCTGGGTAGGACTGGCTTGGGCAGTCGCTTCTTAGCCTTCCTCTGGGGAGGACGCACAATGCTGTCCCAGGGGGGATGGGGAGGGCCAGGCCCACCACTGGCTCACCAGTTATCTCAGGAAAGTAAAATGTGTTGTTCTGGTTCTCTCCTTTCTGCTTGGGTTTGTCTCCCTGGGGACTAAATCTTTTAAAGTAATTTGTAGTTAAGATAGTAGAATCTGTGTGTTCATTAGGAAGTAGGGAGTTTCTTCTTGTTTCTAACTTGTGTGAACATGTATTGTACTTTTCTTCTAATTTTCTCTTTCTTTCTGTAAAAATACATGTAGTGTTAGCACAAACGTAGTTTGAAGGTTTTTTTCCCTCCTTCCTCTTTTCTTCGGTGAGCGGAAAAAGGCTTTTCTCTCTGTACTGGGGGGAGTTGGCTGTTTGCTAGCTCAAGCCAAGACAGTTTCCATCAAAACAAAAGAAGTTTCCCACAGCATGACTGCACTGCAGCAGTGCCTCAGTTTTGGTGGCATCTCAGGTGACATGAGGTGGGTTTCCACCAGTCCTTTGGGCAGATCAGGTGAGGTGCCTGCATCCCTGCTACTTGTGTTGCTTGCAAGTGCAGCGTGGCTGGTTTAGGTGAACAGGTGGCCTGTCCAATGCCCAAAGTTTCCAACTCTCATTCCTTGAACCTGTCAAAAAAAATCCACTTGGAAATTTTACATCAGCACAACCAATACCACTTTTATTTTCTGCATCAAGAACACAACAGAAAAGAAACTGCAGAAGTGGCGCTTAATTCATCGCATTTTGACATCTAATCTTTTTTATAACTTGCACCAAATTTCCAGTCAGGAATTTGAGGAGAATAATAACACCACTTTGAAGCCAGGGAAGAGATTCCTGGTGGAGGCCTGCACTTATTGCATTTTATCTGTGAACAAAATCCCGAGCCAGCATCCAAACACAGCTCACATTATCCCCCACAGTCTCTCACCCTTAGACTCCCATTGCTTTCAGTGATTTGGACATAGCACGTGCTCTCTTGATTACCTTTTCAGCAGAAGCTTGTAGTTTATTTGCAGCCCACAAATATCTTTGTTCCAGCCGATTTCATTACCTGGTAGAAATATGCTCTTTGCAGCATGGGTAAGCTTGGCTTTACATGGATGTGTGATGCCTAATAAAACAGGGCCTTGCTCACTTGCTGGAGTTCCTAGAAGTTCATTCAACAGAAATAAAGATCAACTTGGCAACTTGGCTACCAGGCTACAGGCTGCTGGCCAGTTTACAACATCAGTAACCAACCAGATGAGACTAAAATCCTCTGTCTGGGTTTAGCTGGACAAACTATTTTTGTGAATACTGTATTTCCTGGAAAAAAGGCATTTCAGATGTACTGTTAAGAACTGCAAGTTCAGGTCAAGTGAAGCAAATAATTTCATCTGGAACTAAAACAGGATAAAATTGTATAGCATTGAAAAATTTAGTCTGGCATACCTGAAAATTATTTGTTCCAGAAATGTCAAATGGAAACTTTTTTACTTTTTCACTTCAGGATGGAAATTTTCATTCAAAGATTGACCTAAATTTCTAAAAGGAAGATATTAAATAACAGGAAGACAACTATACTACTTTGGATCATGTGTAGCATTTCAAGATAGTAAGAAATATTTGGCTTTATTTTTTGATTTTTCTAGGGGAAAAAAATCCTGATCTTCTTTGCCTTGAACTAGCACTTCTCCCTAAAACACTCACATTAGCCCCTGAACAAAACCAAAATCACCTCCTCACAGGGTTTTGCAAACACTAAGAACAGCTCACAGTATGTCTTCAAGATAAGTATTTTTGGCATGGACAACCAGCACTACAGAGAATTTACTCAATATATCCAGGGACGTAAGATGGGCAAGGAAAATCAGAATAAAACTTTAGATATTTTGACAGGCATTTTCCTGTCAGTAACCCAATAAAAGTGCCTGTCACTGAAGGGAATGTTTTTTTTCCTGCCAAATGAAGACTTAACTCTCCTCTCAGAGTTCATTTGAGGAACATTTTAGTTGCAGCATTATCAACATGGGAAAATTACATGTGGAGAGTTTTTTGAGCTGCAATGACATAATAAGCAGCCTGCAAATTTGGGGTGCCTGTGTTTTTGGCTGACTGACTTCAGATACCTGCAGCCTGATTTGCATCAACATTAATGCACCCAGAACTCCAGAACTCCTACTGAGATCAAAAAAACAACTCAGTGCCTCTTCAAAAACAGGTTGCTGGCATCCAAAACCAGAGGCATGCATGTTTTTCCGAAATCTGGGTCTGCATCTCTCATCTGGGGTGGCCTCTGAGTCAGATGCAGATTTCAGCCACAACAGCTCCAGAAAGAATTCAACACAGTTTTTATCTCTACAAAAATCCCACAAAACCTCTTTTAACAATTTTGGAAGGCAAATTTGTTCTGTAGTCCTCTGCTCTTTGGTTTTTGTAATCACCTTGATTTGGGGCATTTCTTTTAGAGCCTAGAGGTACTAAAATTGCTCCACACCCACTACAGGCCACCTACATGTGCATACACACACACAAGCACAAAGGCAGTCAGTTTAGAGCAGATATCCTGAGGTCTTGCCAAAGAGTGGATACCTTACTAAAGTTGAACAAGGACCCCATTTTGTCCATTGGCTTTCACCATGCTGCAGGGTAGGTACTGATCATGCTCAGCAGCCCTGGGGTTATCATGCTGTATTTGCTTGCCACCCCTGCATCAGTGTGCTGGTTTACAGGTAAACCGGCAGGAGAAATGAACTCTACACAAAAGAGATTATAAGTCAGAGCTACAATTTTAATAACAATATTACAATAAATACAATGGCACAAGGAGAAATTGGTTTTAACCCACAAAACCCAGTAGGACCCACCACCCTGGGGTACAAACCCCACATGGTTCCCCCAAGTCCAAAATAGAAAGAAGCAAAAAACCTGTTGGTGCAAATGACGGTCCCAGTCTGGTCAAGAGTGGTGGCCGCAAGCTGGTTGAAAGTGGTGGTCTCCTCCTGTTGAGGTCCTGCTGCTCCTCTGGATCCAACAAGTGGTTCCCGAGGTCTTCTTACCCACCACTTATGTACCCTCAGGGAGCACACAGTCCCTCCCCCAGGGCAGGGACTCACACAATGGATGATTAACTCTGGGAGTCATGGGGTATTGTTGAACTGTTGATGGCCCATTAGCAGCCATGCCCCCTCAGGCTGGGAGTGAAGGTGCCAATGACTCCCTGGGCAGCTGCTGCTAATGGTCCATTGTCCTTGGGAAATGAATAGAAGTGGTAGAATACACAGCTTTGATCACCCCTACACGGTGATAACTGGTCCCACCTGCTGAACTAGGACAATCAGAAAGCCACAGCAGAGGTAAATGCAAACAATGTGCCATCAGTCTGTGGCCAAAAAAAGAAAGAAAGAAGATTTAACAAGACTTTCTGCTTTTCTGGGAGACAGGTGAACTCCACAACATTCTGTACTGGCTGTCTGCAACATTTATGTGTGAAGGTTTTTTCAAGTGGATGGAGGCATCTGTGTTTGGCTTGTAGAAGGAGCATACACTGCCAGAGTTTGGAAAAGGCAATGTCATGCCCAGGGAGTTACCCTAGCAATGACTGGGGTCCATCTAGCTGTGACAGGACTGCTGGGTTGCTGCTTTCATGTGCTTTTTATTTCACATTCATCACCCTGGCATGTGAGCAGTTTGCATCTTGGTTCTGCTTGTGAGAAGGGGGAGAAGGACAAGAGGCTGAGTGCTTTACTGAGAGTGAGGTAAGAAATTAGCCAAGCAGATTTCATCTAGCCTTGTTTCCAACTCGGATCTTCATCAAATGCAGCTCTATAGGCAGGCAAATTGCTGCAGACCATGGAAAGGCACTGGGAGGGTTATCACACTGGGACAGCAGTGCCAGATACCAGTGATGTGGCAGAGGGACCATTTTTGAAGATGCTGAGCAAATTTGCACCCTTTGCCTTTGTTGAAGGCAGGATTAAAAGCCACACTTCCCTGTGGAAGAGCAAGGGCAGACAGAAAGCCAGTAGAGGGTGCTGAGCAGAGAAATCTAGTAATTTATAAAAGCAGCTTAACCCAGGTGGCCACAGGTACTCTGATAATCTGTATTGGGCACAAATTGTATTTCCTGTGAGCGTTTTCACCTATGTCAGTCTGTGTTTTAAATCAGCTTTGACAAAGCTTCAGTAAAAAAGGCTTCAAGTCTGAACTAAATGTGCTACACAGATTGTTATTCATAACCACTCAGGTGGAAGGGGAATATTTTCCTTTTGAAAGGTCCCACCAAACCTGTCCTGTGCTTTGTGTACTTTCAGAGGCACCATCGTCATTCTTTAGGAGGAAAGGGGATGGAGGAAAGAAAGGGCGAAAACAGTCTGGCAGGGAACAGCCTTCCAAAATCATGATCAAAAATTCACTATGAAAATATGGGGACCATCCTTGCTGGAAACTGCTGCTTCACATGGACTCCATCTAAAAGACCTTTGGGCAGAACGTTCCCCATGGAGCAGTCTTGGGCCTAACTCTGTGACACCTTGATCTTCATCTATTTTACTGAGAGTTAACCTGCTGTACTTTGTAGGTCAGTGATTCTATTTGCAGTGGCAAAGTGCAACCTATGCAGCAAGTGTTTACACACTTGGAGAGCACAAATCCAATTCAGTCTCCAGGGGGTGCATTAGTCATCTAGGAGTTTGCAGTACTGTGATTGGCGGGTTGGGGATGCATACATACATGTCCAGGACAGCTTCAAAAATACATAATTTTTACATAGGGGTTCTGAGAATGAGTTCTGGCTAAAGTAATTTCAAATGCTCTGGGTCCCAGTCTGCTCCCACTAAAGTCCCTGGAAAGACCCCAGAGCAGCAAGCCAAGACCTTTGGTCTCTGTGCCTAGTCTCCCTTTAGTGCCTTTCCTCTTCTCCTTTGTCCTTCATTTATTGCTGCGCTTTTTTTTCCATTTTTTTTTTCTGTCTGAACATTTCTGTTGCTGACGTCAAATAAACCTTCCTCTGGCACAGTGTCATTCCTTAAAAGGTTGTTGGCATTTGTTTCCTGAACCCTTCCCCTTCCACTCCCCTCTCCTCCCCTCCTCTGCCCTGGATAGTGGTTGTGAGCCTATTATCTTCTCATGTTTTTTTTCCACCTTGTTTGCTTTGTTAAGCCCACTGAAAACTGCCAAGCAGGTGGGTGAGTGAATAGGAATATTAGTCTGGGACAACACAAAGGCTGGAGCACAGAGGGGTAGGAACTGCATCCTTTCACAGCTGATGTCCTTATTCTTACTGCAATTTCTTTATATCATTTCCAAGGCTATTAGATAATAGTTTCTTACCAAAGACAAATAACTTGGGTTCAATTGACCAAGCCCACACTTATCCTTTACTGAGAACCATTTGCAGCTCTATTCATTTCACCCATGTAAAAGTGGAAGCATTAGATTTGCTTTTTTCTTTTAATGAAGGAGAACCCTGTAAGTCCAGCTTTTCCCCAAGATCTACTAATACACAGGACATGAATGGTGGTGGGAGGGCTTTCAATACTTTAATAGTGAATAAATATGGGAATTGTCCAAATCAATTAAGAGCCAAGAGACGCAAGAAGATAAATACCATGAAACTATGGACATTCAAAGGACAAACAGCCTTTGCTCTATGGCAAAAAGCAAAAAAAGATTCTTAAAGTTTTCCCAGAACAAGTGTTTTTCCTTCAATCCTACTATTTTCCCTCCACCTTTCTTTGCAAGCACCTTTTTTTGTCAAAAATATAAAATGCTTGGAAGAGGACAATGCAACCAAAGTGACTCCACAATAAAACAAGAAAAACCTTTCAACATGAGGACTTTTCGAGGTGGGGGCAGAACACAAACCATGAAAAAATGCCCTGTGAGAGGCTGGAGGACAAAGTGCTTTGAATCTGCAGGGAGAAGGAGCTCTGGCTCTCAGCCTTTCTGAGTTTTTCTCAATTGAGCTGCAAAGCTGCTCTCTGACTTCCAGCCCTGTGAATTTCCTCTCCAGCCTTGATGTTTACAACCAGTACACAAAGCCCTTATCTTCCCAACAAAGCTTTAGATTATAGAGATGGCCAGCCGTCCAGAGAGATTGTCAAGGCTAATGAGCATAGGGTTAAATATGTAGTGCTGGGACACCTCTCAAGGAGCTGCTTGGCAGCAAGGCTGAGTTTTCAGCACATACAAATGAACATTTATATATTTTATCCCTCTCCCTGATTAGCTCCTAATTCTCTGACACTACAGCTTGACCACCTTATCTCCAAATGTCTAAGCAATAATAAAAGCCTATGAAGCCCACAGGAATGTGGTGCTCAGGCTACACCCTCAGTAGCAAGCGCCCAGCAGGATGGGGAAGCACCTGCACAGATGGGAGGTGCATGCTTTTCAAAATGTTATGGCTGTGAACTTTTTTGTTGTGTGTATAATTTTGGTTTGTTTTTTTGTTGGTTTTTTTTTTTTAATGGATAGCAGGGCTTTTAAGCATTCCAGTTAAACAACCAGGGCAATTCACATTCTGGAAGCCAATTTTGATGGCAAATGCAAGTGGCTTATATAATCCACAACAGTCAGTCATGTGCCTCCAGGAAGAACACCAAGCTTCTTTCCAGTGCAGAAGGAGATGACACTCTCAAATTCAACATGACTAACTCCTGTTCTATGCTTTGGCATTATCCAGCCAAAAACTGAGATTTTCCAACAAAACTGTTTGTCATGTGAAAGGGAGGAGGGAGACAGAAATGCAAAGATTTCTAGTCTAACTGTATTAATAAGAAATTATTAGCAATAAGCGCTTTCAGACAATCAGATCATTATGTTCTCAACACTGCCTATCGACTACAGACAGCACACAGGTTGGAAGGGTTTCTGATCTCTGATATGAAGCCAACACTTAAGTCGGGGACAACTTATCAGCCAAATAAGCGCTTCCAGAAAATTAGAGCCTTATGAACCCAGCACTGCCTGCCGAACTGCTGAAAAGAACATAGGCTGGAAGGATTTCTAACCTCTGCTATTGAAGCCACACTCAATAGCTAGAAAAGAACTTTTCCCACAACAGCTTCTGAAATAACATTTATTAATACAAATATGTGACAGTTATTGTGGGTTCTGCTTTGCCGGTGATAACGTTCAGCTGCAAGATTGTATTTAATTGATAATGAAAGACTACAAAAGAAACCAGCACAGAAGACAAACACACCAAACTCAAGTTACAATACAGCAGTGTGCCCCATTTTCACGACAGGCAGAAACCAGCAAGAACTACTAACTAACACAGCCACCAAAAACACTTATCTAGACACTCTCTCAATAACAGGACAATAAAATATCTTGCACACCACTCTCTCTATAACACAAAATGAAAAGAAAGAACAGAACTGCTTCTTATCAACACACATGTTGAAAAAGCAACTGCGCATTGCAAAAGAAAGTAATAACTAATATGAAGTAGCAAAGTGTAAAGCAAGTTATTGTTATTAGTATTAAGGTAGCAAAACACAGTTAGTTAAGGAGGTGCTTATAAAGTAAGAATCAAAGTAGCTGTTAGCATAAGATGTAAGATAGAATGTATAAAGGAATAAGCTTTGTAAGAAAGTAAAGAAAGTGAAGGTGTAGAAAAATAGAAAGCACATGGTCTCCTTACCCCTACATTATTCCAGGAGGTAGGAGGAGGCAGGACAAGCTGCAGCAGTTACCTCAACAGAGACTATAGCATTTCCCCCTCTCTGTTGGAGTTTAAACTCCACACTTATTATACCTTTTTTTTCCTTCATGTGGTTTCATGTGACTACATTCAATGTTTTGTTGGGTGATACAGATGCCTGAGGGTGGTGGCTCCTTGAGTGGTCATAGAAGATACTGCAAAGGGGGGCCGTGTCATTTTTTAACACTCCATCCTTTGTTAATCTCATCAGTTTGAAAGCTTCTGTCCTCTGCTGGGAGCACCTCTCCAGGCAGCTGAGGCGTTTCCCTCAACCCATCCAGGCTTATCAGGGCCATCACCCCACACTATTGTTTATTCTGAAAAAAGGCCTCCTGTTCCTCTGTGCTCTGATGTTATTGCTTCACAGCACAAATAAGAAAAGGAAAAGTTGGTAGAATGGAAAAAAGAGGGAATAAATTGGTTTCTCGTCACTGTAAATGAAAGGCAGCTTAAGACGGTTGAATGTGAAAATCCCAAATATCCTGATGCTCATTTTCCCATTCATATCATACATTCAGATAAATTGAAGGTGATATTTTGTATCATAATTCCCCTGCCTACCCAATACAGTCATTTCCTCTAAAAAACTTCCTAGTGCTTTGTGTGGTCAAGTGTTAGATGTTCCCAGGGGATGAAGTTTCCACCACCTCCTTTCAAGGCATTGTATATCTCTCCATTGAAGAGATTCTTGAATATTCAATTAAATGTTCCTTTTGTAGGAGCACTCTCATTATTCCTGATTATCCTCCAGCATAGAGCCTTAAGTAAATCTGGTTAGCATTTACTTTTTTCCTAACACTGGTGTCTGTTACCCTCTTTGTCACCTGTCTACTTTATGGGCAAACATTTTGGGATAGCATATTCACATACAACCTCCCCCCCTATTTTTTGATTGCTGTTTCGAAGCCTCTCCAAGCATGCCTTTTTCTGCCTTGAAGTGCAGTACAAAAGACTCAGGGCAATATTACACAGCTCTGCCTTCTTATATGTAAAAGGGTGCCTTCCCACGCATTGCCAACTTCTGTAGCTTGAGAAATATCGCTTCCAATCAGCTAGCTGCTATCTTTTCTAGATCTCCTTTAACAAATGTATTCCTGACGAGTGTTTGAGTTTCAAGGTGTTTTCTCCAGTTTGCATCTTTCCAAGCTGGAACTTGTATTGTTGTTTTCCAGCCATTCTTTAATCTCCTTTGATTTGCTTCATATCACTTTCCTGTTTAAAAGGGTGTTCACAGCCTTTCCCAGTGCAGCATTGATTTGTCTTTCACTTAATGTAAAAAAAAAGTTAAAAGTGTCATTTACACAAATCATCAGAACACCGAGATACCTGCAATGGAAGATTACATTTGCACAACACACAAGACCTAGCTCTATGATTTAGCTCTATTCCTTCGCTACTGCTTAGCTTGTTTTCTGAAACTCAACCACTAAGAAAGTTTTTAAGTGCATAGATCACAACCACAAGATCATCCATGGATTTCACTGAAGTGCTGCTTACTCTGTTTCACAGGGGAAAGCCACCATGATCACCACTAAGACTGCCATTCCAACAGCATAAGGACACTCATGTTGATAGAGCTCATTTCCACAAATTTACAGTACCAAGTTTAGGAATAAAACTTGGGTGTTCCTTGCAGAATGTGGTATGTCAGCCTGAATTTGTCACTGAACCCTGTGCTCTGTGATTATACACCCACTCACCCCAGTCTGTTGCCAGTCCACCACAGTCCAGTCCTGGTGTTGCAGGCTGGCTTTGATCTCATGGCTGAGATGACCATCTGGGGCTAATTTGTGTGCAGATGGTGTGAATTTCACACCTGATGACAGAAGCTGAGACTCTCCAAAGGAGAGGTGACCAATGTGGCTGCACTGAGCCTGCACACTACGTTCAACAGCATCCGCGCATGTGTGTGCAGAGCTTGCTGCAGTGCCAGTTATGCAAAGCACTTGAAGTGAAATCAGAGCAGTTTACCTTCCAACACTCTCACAAAACCCCCATGTTTTCATCTCTTAAAATTTATGGTCCACCTTGGTCATTTCACATTCCTTTTGGGATTAGTCAGCTGGAAGCCGCAGACCCAACCCTGCATGCAGGCAGTTCAGGATATTGGTCATTCGAGACTTGACCCCAGAGATGACAGTCTCTTGCGGCAGCATCCTGAACGACCAAGCAGCCTTTTCTAGGGACAGCACTGCTTGCTCCACACAGAGAGGGGCCTAGCAAAGATGGTCTAAACAAAGCTCATCTCCACACCCGGTTGGATAACTGCATCCAGCCGGCATCTTCCATGCGGTCAAACAAAAACAGATTTCAAAGGCATACACCTGCCTGCAAAGGTGTGCTCAAACTAACACTCGCATGTTGGAACATCAGAACCATATTGATACTGGGGATAGTGGACATCCTGAGCATCATTCTGCTCTAATTGCCCACAAACTGTCACGGCTCAACATCAACATTGCTGCTCTCAGTGAAGTTCGTCTTCATGAGGAAGGCAGCCTTAAAGAACACGGTGCTGGCTACACACTCTACTGGTCAGGCAAACCTAAAACCGAAAGACACCTTTCAGGAGTTGGCTTCATGATTAAAAACTCCATTGCCTCCAAACTTGAAAATCTACCAAACAGGTCATTCCGATCGCATTATGTTGTTCTTTTTAGCGTATATGCCCCAACTCTCCAAGCTGACCCAGCGGAAAAAGACAAATTCTACACCAACCTGCACCGCCTCACCCAAAAAGTTCCTGCAGATGATAAGATCATAATCCTTGGTGACTTCAACGCCAGAGTAGGTAAGAATTCTGAAGCCTGGAAAGGAGTCCTGGGCAAGCATGGCGTTGGAAACTGCAACGACAACGGACGCCTCCTGCTAGAGTTTTGCGCAGAACGGCAGCTCACCATCACCAACACTATCTTTCAACAGAAAGACAGCCTGAAGACAACCTGGATGCATCCTCGATCCAAGCACTGGCACCTCATTGACTATATCTTAGTACAACAGAGAAATGTCAGTGATGTCCATCATACTCGAGTGATGCCGAGTGCAGAATGTCAAACAGACCACCGCCATGTGCGCTGCAAACTTAACCTCCACTTCAAGCCCAAACCTAAGAGAGGCAGCATTCCAAGGAGGAGGCTCCAAGTTAGCAATCTTCAAACAGCTACAGTGAGAGACAGCTTTCAAGGAAACCTTCAAACTAGACTTAAAGATAATCCCATAGATCCTTCTCCTGAAGCGCTTTGGCAACATATTAAAAGTTGCATCCTGCAGTCCTCTGAAGAGTCCTTAGGGTTCACCTCCAAGAAAAACAAAGACTGGTTTGATGAAAACAATCAAGAGATCCAGGAATTGTTGAAGGAGAAGAGAACTGCTCACCAAGCACACCTTGCTCAGCCATCTTGCCATATAAAAAAGGTCGCCTTTCGTCTTGCATGCAGTGAGCTCCAACAGAAACTTCGAGACATCCAGAACAAATGGTGGCTCGACCTAGCAGAAAAGACACAACTATGCACAGATTTGGGTGACCAAAGAGGATTCTATGAGGCCCTGAAAGCAGTGTACGGACCCACACACCAGGTTCAAAGCCCCCTACTCAGTGCAGATAGTCAAATGCTTCTAACAGATAAAGCCTCCATCCTGAACCGATGGTCTGAGCACTTTCAGACTCTCTTCAATGCCAACTGTGTAGTCCAAGGCTCAGCAATTCAGCACATTACACAACAACCGGTGAAAAATGAATTGGATGCAGCCCCTACTATGGGAGAGATACTCAAGGCCATACAACAGGTGAAAACTGGCAAGGCAGCTGGGGTTGATGGAATTCCACCTGAAATCTGGAAGCATGGAGGTCAAGCACTCCATGACAAATTCCACGAGCTTGTTGTGCGTTGCTGGGAACAAGGTGAACTGCCACCAGATCTCCGTGATGCAGTCATCATCACGCTGTACAAGAAGAAAGGAGAAAAATCAGACTGCTCAAATTACCGAGGTATTACTTTGCTCTCCATTGCTGGTAAAATCCTTGCAAGAATACTTCTGAACAGATTAGTACCCACTATTGCAGAAGATCTTCTACCTGAAAGCCAGTGTGGTTTCAGAGCCAATAGGAGCACCACAGACATGGTGTTTGTGGTGTTTCTTCACTTTGTGGGAACAAATGGTACCTTTAAGGTGAGATTATGCACAGGCACAGAGCAAAGCACATGTTTGGTTTGACTATGGTGCAATTTGTCAGTTGTACACATACATCCAAAATAGCTTTACTAACAGTGTAGAAGTGGCAGTGCAGTGCTGAGATGCTGATGAAATACCTGTGTGATGGGGAGATCCACATGTTAGCAGACTTCCGGCATGATGCGTTCAGATGGCCACCCCTGAAACCACTCCTACCTGCAGCCCCAGAAGCACAGAAGTAGCCTGCTTTGGTGGCTGCTGTCTGAAAGAGGCTGGGAAAGGTCCATGGGTAGCTTTAGAGTAGCCCAGGAGAAGCAGTTCCAGTGGAAAATATCTGTATACTCACCCATTTAAATTAAAACCACTGCCTGAAATAGATCTGTACTCATGTCATAGATTACAAAAAGAAACCCTGGGTAGGTGAGCAAAATAAGCTTTCTCAGTGCACAGTTTCAGAGTTAGCTGCTTCCACAGCTGGCAGGCACAGAGTGTTTTTGCTGCTTTGCCTTGCAGTGGCCTATTTGATGGCCACCAATACTCTAAACTTGCCACTTGCCTTGCCTGTATCACCTGCCAGGGTACTGTGAACATCACCTTGACACACTTAAGAAATGGATCCTAAGGATCTGAGATTAACAGGCAAGAGAAATAGGAGGCAGCTTTCTCCTTCTGTTTCCCTATGGGTCACCAGGGCTCTTCTCAGGCTGCTGTCCTATTGTTCCTGCTTTCACATTCGTTTCTTCTCAGTGGTCTCTGCAGTGCCCTTGCTGACTGAGAAGTTTATGAAATGGCTTCAGTGTTTTTCTACCTAGAAGACGAGGGTATTACCCCACTGGCCTGGGAAAGTAATCCTTGCTGTCTGTGAAGCAGTCACACTCTTACTGGGGGCAGGTTTTGAGCTGGAGGTGGTGCAGTTGTTTCCTTATTTACTTTTTAACCTATATTTTCCTCTTCTTCTTCCATTTCTTGTTCATCTTTCCTTCCAGAACCCTTAAAACTGTGCAGCTCCTCAACAGAGAAGGCCTTCAACTGTGGAGCAGGAAATAACAGCTGAAAAGCAACAGTCTGGAGCCAGGGTTAAGAAATACTTTGTCTAGCAGGAAGAAGTAAACCAAATACAGATACCCAGCCAGGGACTTGTCCAGTACAGTACCTTTGGACTCGTGCCCCCATGATTTTTTGGTTTGGGTTGGTTTTGGGTGGGGGTTTTTTTGTGTGTGTGGGGGGGGAGGGGTGTTTGTGTTTTTGTTTTTGTTTTTGTTTTGGGTTTTTTTTTAAGAAAATTGCCAGGAAATGTTTTGTTACCACAAAGGTGGGCAAAACAACAACAGCTTGTACCCAGATGAGGAAACTTTCAACAGCACTGCAGCATGTCATCCTGTCAGCTGATACAGTGCACAGTTACCACCTACTGCTTCCTGGGATCACTGCCTGCAACGGCTTCAGTGGCAGCCTGTCCTTGGAGGCCTCCCGTCCATGCTCTCTCACCCAGCCCAACACAGCTTAACTTCTGACAGGATCACAGTACAGGTACACACGTGCCCGCAGGCAAATTATCACACCAGAGGCTGCAACATGACAGTGTCGAGAATTAACCCAGTCACCAAGCCTACTTTGAGTTCAGCTGTCAACTGTGACCCCCACAATTAATGAACTTAAGAGTGCAACACAACTGGCACATAAGAGGTAAGCATGATCATTCCTACCCACCTCCCAGCCACAAGACAAACCAAAGGCACACACTTTGCAGAGGGACTTGTGCCCATATGCCAGCCTACCTGTGACAGGCAGTGTGCAGACCAGCAGCACAGTGTAAAGGGACCAAGTGTGAACCAGAAGAACAAGGCTGTAGCAAAATGGAAGACAGCACATTAACAATGCTGTGCTGATCTTCCCTAGCTGCCTTTGCCACTAATTTATAGAGCAAGCACAATTCATTTATCCAGGCTGCCTCCATTTTATTGTTATTAATTGTTACGAGGCTTTTTTGGCAGGGATGGAGACGCTTGTCTGATCAAAAATAGCTTTGGGGATGGCAGCTGGCAGAGTCACAATGAGAGAAGAATCCAGCTCCAGATCTTTTTTCAAAGAACATGTTCTTAGCAAGTAATTGAGTGCAATCAGGTGTAGAGATAAACACTAGCACTTCCCAAGGTGTAGCTCAAGGCTCTGATCCTGATAGTCAGTTTGCTGGAAAACACTCAGAAGCATCAAAGACCTGCTCAGGTCTCTGCAGACTGTGGCAGGACCAGTGCCCTACTGCTTTGCAAGGCTGCAGAGAAGAGGTTTTTCTACACAGACCAGGGTGCCTGAGTATGGTGGGCTTTCAGATGTACAAAATACATCATAACAGTTTCAGGAATATGCAGCATTAAGGGCTGAGAATCTGGTTTCATGCATGCATGTGCATCTTCACTCTTTGTAGATGATGCATGTGTGTTTCTGCAGAGCCCTTATCCTCATGCTCTAAGCAGCTTCCACAGCTTTCTCACTTTGCACAATTGAGAGAAAAATTAGCAAGAGTCTGAAGAATTGACATTCCAAGTAAACAGTGAGTGTGCTGAGAGCTAGAATTACACTCTTCTATTTTACCCATTTTTGGTCCCAGCTGGCTGCAGATCCTTACTCCCCATTTCCAGTTCACACCAGTATGCATCAGACCTCCACTTGAACACAAATCTGAACTTGTCTCTAGATCATAGACATTTTGATTTTCTCTGCCTGATTTACCAGCATAATGTTGCAAGGATGGCTTTAAAACACTTTGAGCAAGCTATTGCTTCAACTACAGGAGGGAGGTGCTGGTAGGTTCCAGCTAGTGGGATCCAAGATCCTTGCTGTAGGACTGAGCAAGCCAGCTTTCCAGCATACAAGTGCTCACCCCATCATCCAGCTTCAATTCCAGCCAAGCCAGAAAGCAGGAGGACTTCTGGAGAGCTGCCCTTATCGATAGCCTTTGAATTTCTCACGGATATCTCTGCTGCCACCACCACTCACTGGTTCTCTGAATAATTTGCTTATTTTTGCTCTTGGGCTCGTGAAAATCATGTCGCAGAGCCCCATAGGTCAGAAGAACTGGCGTACTTCTAATATGTTGCTTTCTAATGTATTTCTGTGCTCACTTCCAGGAAAGCTTTGGCAATCTGTGAAGCTCTTTCTTTGGAAAACATCTCACACAGTGTCATTAGGTGAAAATAGCCTCTGAAATAGCTAAAATATCAAAGTGTTCGCCCACATATCCTATTTGCAGGAGGAAAGTGCCTTGCTGCATCTTTTCTGGCATTTTATTTCACCCCAGCATGTACGATGAAAGTGTCTGAAACTGTTAGAATTTATTTAGGCAGATGCGAAAGCCTTTTGAGATTGAGTTGGACAATACATACCATTGAATTTCTGAGCTTGCTTCCTTGCTTCCTGAATATGCAACTCTGTAATCAGACCAAGTTCTAGCAGCTCTGACAGAAAGCACAGTGGCTGTGGTTAGCCTGTGCTGACAACAGGCAGGTGCTTGTTGCTGTAAACCAATGCAGCTACACTGAAATAAAAAAACAACAACAATTTATAGTTGCTGAAGTTTCAGCCCCATATTTTGATGACTTTTTTTTTACTCTTTCCTTTCTTTGACACTTTAGTGCATTTGCTCAGTACTATCTGGACCAAAGGCAGCTCCACGTCATGCCTGCGAGAGCTGAGCTCTGAGTCAGGGCAGGGAGTGCCCCCTATTGAAACCCGAATTTTCCATCACCGGTTATTTGTCAGGTGCATATCCCCTCCAGTTTTCTCTAGGGCCTAGAACACACTTCCAAAAGACACAAAAGAGCAGAAAAGAGGATTTAAGTCGTTCATAAGGCCATAACCCCTATTTAAACAGGGAAAACCTCACAGAGTGGGGGAAGAAGGGGATTTTTTTCCAGGTTTTTAGTCTGCTTTAAGCAGAAAGGTACACAAAGAGGGGGAAAATGTCCCTGGATGAAAAACATTTTCTTTTAAATGGCATGATATGCCTTTAAGGGGTAGATAGCAGACAATTCCACCTTCACCACATACAGACTTGCCTTGTTCTTCCATATCTGGCTGAGTGATGAAATGTTAAATGTCATTTCCTGGATCAGTGGTTAACCACCACTGATGCTGGATCAAAGATTTACCAGAAGTGCAATATTCATAAGTGGACCTGCTGCTTTCAATAACCCTTCCTTGCAGCCTGTGGGAACCATTTAACCTTTGAGAGAGAAGAAAAAAAAAAAGACAAAACCAAACAAAAATATCCTGGATTTTAGTAGGAAGATGAATCTTGAGCTTTTTGTCCATGCCTCACACTTTATACAGGCAATCATAGGGATAAATCCTTCCCTAGCCCCAACACCAAGGCTTGTGGAAAAGTGAAGCAACTGGGATGTTCCTGAGTCTGTGGCTCTATCATTATCAACTGGAGATGAGGCACTGGGAGCTGCAGCCCTTTGTTTTGCACTGATTTTCTTCTACTAAAAGCCAGCATATTTAGCAAATGGACTGACACTGGAATCCAAAACATGTACTCATCAGCCCTTACTTTCTTTTACCAGTCTTACATTTTAGACTGCAGAGACAGGCAGTTTATCTGCCCAGGCTGTATTCATTTTATTACCACCGTCACAGTCAGTTATGGGCTTGAGGAGATGAAAAATCATTTTGGGAAGAGCAACTGGGAGATGCAAGAGCAGATAAGGCAATTTCAGCTGAGGTAACATCTCCGAAAGCTGAATTTTGAACATGAGGTTGGGTAATTGTCTGAGCAAATAAAGAGTTATTTTCCTAATTACATAATATTTTTAAAGCACTTGGAACATGAAATGACTAAGCACACATAAAAAAATACTAGTTAGAGGAAGTCATGGCCAAACAGTGGTGATGAGGATATAGAAATCATAGAAGCAGATCTTTGGACATACACCTGGTGTCTAAACTGTGTACAGCTCTTGGTTGCAACAGCACTCCTTGCTTTACACCCTAGCCCCTATATCACTGCAGTACTCACGCTCTCAAAGAGCTCAAACAACTTGGAGAACATTGTTTTCAGGGTGGGGAATGGCTCAGCTTGCACAACAGAGCTCTTGTCCCTAAAGGCAGTCTGCAGGCAGTATTGCAAGTGAAATAATAAATAATAATAACTTCCGAGATGAGGTACCTCGCTCCTTTCTACCTCTGCCAACAGGAAGCCCCCCCATCTCTTCTGTCATTCCTATTTATGCATTTGCACTGCAGCAGAACCCAGCTGACTCAGTCCTGAAACTGAACCCAGCCGAACCAGGTGCTGTGCAAAATACTATATGCAGCCACATAGTCCGTCCCTTACAGGACCAATGCTCTCAGTCATGAAAGGGAAACACTCTCAGCATCCCAGGCCAGGCACACCTTGACTACTGGAAACTGTGCTCTGCACAGAGTTTAGGAGGCAATAGGAATTGTATAGATTGGATCCTGGACTGTCCAGGCAAACAAGGGCAGGCATGGAACTTGCACAGCATAGCCTGCATTGCTGTGATAAGCAAAGCAGTGCTGAGCCCAGGCTTTGTGCCACTCAGATAAGAAGTGGGATGGTAGAAGATCCAAGATTTCCCCAAAAGGCGAAGCATTTTTTTTCCTCACTCCCAAAGTCACAGGAAATCTCCAGATTACTCATCCCTTCCCAGGAACCCTTGGCTGGAAAAGAACTCCAGGGGCCTTGCTATTTTCCTACATATACACACATGTGAAAAAAAAGGAGCCCTGGAAGGGCCTTAACACCAGCTGTGCTTGCCCTTGCCAGAACTTCTGAATCCACCCCAATTTACCCTAGCTTGCCAAGCAATGCAAATATTCAAGAGGCTACCTCTACTGTAACAATCCACATCAAATTGAAGCAGTAAAGGCTGTGACTCACAGCTACTCAGCAGCCAGAAGTCCTGTCAGGGAGGCCAAGGCTTTATACAGCAGAAGGTCACTGGAACACACTCTGGCTCACCTCTCTCATCGATCAAAAGAGTGCAACCACTTAGAAACACCTCCTGCCTGCCTTCCCTTTTTAAAGTCTAATGCTAAAAAGTTGCACCCTAGTGGGCAGTGAACAGGATGACACAGATACGATATCTCAGAGAAAGAAAATGAAGTTTTGTCTCAGCAACTGCTGAAACTTACAGCGTAAATTAATTCTGTTGTGTAACCCAGAGGGTATAGCCAAGAGAAACTTGAGTCAGAAGACCTGAATTCAGTTTCTGCTTCTGCTACTGACCCACTGTTTGATCTTGGGTTAGTCATTTAACTGTCTCTGGAAATAAAGACTTCCTTTGATGACCAGTGTTTGGGAACAGCCTGGGCATTTGGCAAGGACACAGAAAAACTTGCAGGTTCTATCTGCAGCTAAGTCACAGACTGACTTGTTGCTGCAAGGTCTACATGGAAGACAGGTGATGAGGAAGAAGTAAGGTTGAAACCAGGGCCTTGATAGCTTTCAAGATGTTAAAAAAAGAACTAACAAAACGGGGACACCTGTCCCCTTCCCCATACCTTGGGAACAGGGAGTTTGTGAGCTTCTAATATGAGTCACAAGCAAGACATGCCTCATCAGAGAGTCAGGAGATGACTTGCCTTTCACACTTCAAGGGTCAAATCTCTGACCACATCAGCAATCCTACACCTTCAGGAAGCATGAATCAGGGCTTCAGAAATTGTGAGTCTGACTTCAGCTTCCTAAAGTTTCCAAAGCATGCCCTTGCATATTGTTTCTTTTTTTATATGAGCACACAGATTATTTCCATATTTAATTGATTCCAGAAGCTGGAACTAATAATCTGCTTCTCAGCATGTAATACTCAGGACAGTATGCCCCCTGTCCCCCCTTTCACATTTTACATGTGAAAAGGTTTTTCTGCTGCTCTGCAGTTTTGTAACTGACCATACCTAGTGCACAGAGGAAGTAATTTCTGACTAACTAAAGACTAAGAAGAGACATAAACTATTGACATTTTTTATTTTCCTTTTTTATTTTTTTAGATCTTGTTTATACTTCAGAATTGTACTGGTTTTAAATCAGTTCATGGCAGACTGAGAATGCACAAATTCATTAATCCATGTAAAATCAAATGCCTCAATTTTAAGAACACTGTAAAATGCATTTAGCCTGGACCAGGAGTGGCAAATATAGCCCTGAGTAACTGTAGCCTGTGAAGGTCCCACATCACAGCAGCAACCCTGGAAAGCCCAAAGGAACACTTCCTAGGATACAAAAAGCAGCAGATAAAAACTATTAAGAACACAATTCCAATGCTATGTGCCACCTGTCACCTCACTGAAAGGAGTGGGAAGGACTGTGTGTAACCTGTGATGAAAACAAGAGGAGCTTAGCCTTGGAAGTGGGGAGGAAAAGTGCTTGGCAAAAGATCAGCCAGGGGAAGGGGGAGAAAAGGTGGATGCTGCCATCCTGCTGGTGAATGACAACAAGGGAGAACTTCTTTTCTCTGTTCCTAAAAATAACAATAGCAAATGCTTTAACCACCTCATAGCTTACTATGAGAGCTGACAAACTGTTTCATCCTGCTCTCTGACTCAAGCTGGTGTAAAATAAAATCACCTAGTATGCCTTTCTAGGTCTAGTCCTCTAAACTTGGTGAGCCCAAGCATGTATTCCCTTATAAGGTTCATTTTGCAACTATCCACTTCTTGCAATGCTTCCCTGCCTTCCAGATGTTTTATTTTCCCAAGATTTCCTTACTTCTTTCCAGCAAATAGCATGAAGTCTCCCAAGTAGCTTTGCTTCTCTAAATTCATCACTCATTCCCTCACAGACCTGAAATTATAAACAGCTGTCTAGAAAAACAAAATTGCTTCTAGAATAATCAATGTTAACGACTCCCAGAGAGGGTTATGACTTCAGCCTGTGTACAGGGAGAGAGATCCTGTTTCAGTGCAGTTTCTCGCAGTGTGAACAACAGAGGAACATATGGGATGTACAGCCAATTCCTTATAAAGAAAAAGGCACTTGGTTGATTCAGTAAGCTCCAGAAAACCAAAAGGAAAGGAAACACCCAGCAAAGCAAGTCCCTCACTACATTCCCATGTACCTGGCTCTGTGACAGAAAGAAGATCCACCTATGCAGATGTCTACAGAACCTTCCAAGGAGCAGATGCCTTGGGCAGTGAATTAGTTTCTATGGCATGACCTCTGGGGCCATATGACTGCTATCCAAAAATGCCAAGATAAGGGGAAAAGAGTCACTGGCATCAAGCACCGTCAGAGTAGCACCTGGCCATTGTCAGCTGTTTCAGCAAGAAATGTTTTTGCATTAATTAAGGTTAATTGCTCATGAATCAAGATTTTCCAGACTTACAGATAAGCAACTAAAAGCACAAAGGCTATTCTTGTTAGTAGAAATTAGCTCTAAATAAAAGCCAAAGCTAATTCCCTGCAAAATTTCAGGAACATCCTGTGGAGAGACACAACTACTAAATGAGAAAGATTTACTGTTAATGTGAATGCTTTCAAGGTTTAACTTCTATGTAACTGTTTACATGAGCATATTAATTTGGACTTGAATTTTTCCAACCATAGCACTGATGACTCTGGCCAAGTGAGACACAGTGCTTTCAATCTGCCCAACAGCCATGTGTCCTCAGCACTTCAATTCACAAAACCAGTGTCCACTCTGGTACTCTTATCTGCCCAACAAGAGCTCTTCCCCTGAAAACAGAGGATCCCAGCTTACAAATAATTGTAACAAAATCTCAGCAACAAACTCTACCTAGACTAAAATGCAAAGTCTATTGTCTCTGTAAAAATTCTTTACATATTCATTCATGAGATAAAACATCTAATCTGCAAAAGGTGTTCTCTACATGTAAAACACTGTCTGATAAATAGATCTCCAGCAAATAATTTTTCTGAAACAAGTGAGCATGCATTTGTTTAGCAGGAAAGACAGGCACACAGGTGAAAATGTATGTCCCCCATCCCCCTTTTAAAGTCATTCATTTAATAATTTTAGAGAATCTTGGAAATTACAAGTTTTAATGGAAACAGAAGCCAAATAAATTCTGAACTGTGATGTTGAAGGAGTCTGGATGCCGATTTTATCAAAGTATCTATTAGAGTTCAACTGCCTCATGATAAAGATGACTCCAAACTTGAATGGAATTTGGCACTGTCTGGAGAAATGCTGTTTTCCTTATGTTTAGATGGTCCATACAGCATGTTGTAAAGAGAAGAAACATCTGTCTTCATCCTATAATCTAGTAACAAAGAACATCTTCACAAGAATCAATATGTGAGGAATAATGTATTTTGAAGGTCTTATTCCAAGCAGGTATAAGTTAATCATGTTAATTTGTTAAAAGAATTAATTGTTAAAGTGTTAATGTTAATGATTGTGGGGTTTTATGATGACTTGTATAATTAAAGTTGTAGGGTGCTAACAAGCAAGGTGGCCAGGAAAGCATGTAGGGTAACAAGACCAATAAGGGCTTGTTCCTAAGGGACTGGTGGCCAGCAATAGAGATAGGATAGGCTGGGAAATGGACCAATCAAGAGATATTGCACAGTTAAAATTGCCCAGATAAGGAACACCAATCAAGGGCTAGAAGAACCACCAACAAGAAAAAGAGGGAAAGAGGGGCTGAGCTAAGTAGTGGGAGGGAAAGAGTGGAGTTTGGGGATTATAAAAGAAGGATTCATCCTCTCCCTGAGTGTGCTCCAGTCTATCAGCAGATCAAGGTACCCAACACATGTTGTATTAAAATTCATTATTTTGCTATAAATTGATTCCATGTACTGAAATGAATTGTAAATAGAGATTTTTCTCACAAACAGGGTGCCTTCCACCCCACTCCTCTGTTTAAAGTCCATCTGTATTTTGCCACAGAAGAGGAGAGGAAAAAGGGAAGTAGAAAAGACACCTCCATTTAATGGAGCAATGTCTTGGGTTGAGCTGGCAAAATGCCAACTGCCCAGTAAAGACTCAAAGCCTCCCTCCCCCTGCCAAGAAAAGAGAGAAAGGAAAAAACCTGCAAACTCAAACTAGGTTTACATATTTATACAGAAAGGAGAGAATTAAAAAACTACAATATAACACACAAGTTAGAAATAACAAAAAAAACCCCAACAAAACTCCCCACTTCCCATCAAACACGAATCCCATTCTAACTACAATCACTCTGGAGAACTCAATTCCCCAGAGACAGACCCAAGCAGAGAGAAAGACTAAGAACAGACATTTTACTTCCCTAAGATAACAGGGTGGTAAGCCGGTGCTGGGCCTGGCCCTCCTGTCCCTCCTGGGATAGCACAGTGCATCCTCCTGGGACCACAGCTTGAAGGAACTAACTAAGCCATTCCCACACCGGCTTCTATATTTTAAGATGATGTCGGAATATGGTATGGAATACTATTGGCCATAGTAGCCACCTGTCAGCTGGCCCAGCCCAGCTCAAGTCAGCTGATAGTTTCAGCTGATAGCTGAAATATAAACCCTAAATTTAGGCTTACACCTAGCTAAACCATTAACGGATAGCACTGGAAAAACAGTCCAGGAATAGAATGGCCCTATTTTAAAAACAGAGAATTTTGGTTTATGATATTTTTCCTCCCTCCTTCCTTTCCTTCCTTTCCTTCCTTCCTTCCTTCCTTCCTTCCTTCCTTCCTTCCTTCCTTCCTTCCTTCCTTCCTTCCTTCCTTCCTTCCTTCCTTCCTTCCTTCCCTCCTTCCTTCCTTCCCTCCTTCCTTCCTTCCCTCCTTCCTTCCTTCCCTCCTTCCTTCCTTCCCTCCTTCCTTCCTTCCCTCCTTCCTTCCTTCCCTCCTTCCTTCCTTCCCTCCTTCCTTCCTTCCCTCCTTCCTTCCTTCCCTCCTTCTTTCCTTCCTTCCTCCCTCCCTCCCTGCCTGTCTGCCTTGCCTGCCTGCCTGTAAAAGGTGCTACTTTTCAAAGAAAATAACCCCACTTTGTGAAATTGTGATGATACTACCTCTACCACCTCCTCTGTTTCTAGCTCACCAGGTAAGTTCAGGAGTGTCTAAGCATGGAAGATTATGTCTCAACGACTTTCTTGTCAGGAGTCCTCAGGGTATCTTTTGACACATATCAGTACCAGTTTTAGCTGATGGGGACACTGTGTTCCCTCTGTGCCCACACTGTTCGCTCCTGTGCCCAGGACGAGTCCTCTGTTTCACTTATGCAAGTGTTTGGAGCAAGGAATTGATCCCACAGAAAACTGACTTCCTCTCGCCCTCTCTGCTTTTTTTTCCCCTGGCTCTCAGCTGGATCAGATCACTGGGCAATCACACAAAGGATAGTGCCAGCAAGTAGGGGTTTGCTCCTCTTTGTGGAAGCGACAGCAACTGGACTGACAGTGGAACTAGAGCATAGGCAGACACAAACCACCACTCAGAGCATGAGAAAAACTATCAGTCATTGCTCACATCATGCTGGGGGACATTGTGCTCCAGGCAAACACCCATCAGGTTCTGTATGGCAGAGGAAACTGCATCACAACACTCTAGAGCAAGATCAAACTGTTTTGAAATTGACTGACATAGGACACTTCTCCTCCCCATGGCAGCATTCCGTGAGCCTCTAACAAAGATGAGGGAAGGCCAGGCAAAGTTGTGGTCTGCAAAGGTAGTGTGCAAACCCCTCTGGGGTCTATATATAGACGGACCCCTCTGGGCCTGTTCTACTTCATGGTTTCTCTGCTCCATCATCCTACAAGGAAGGTCCTTAATGCTTTAGTGACTGATCAACTGCTCCAGCTTGGTAGAAACTGCACCCTGGGAGGTTATGAGGTAAGCAGAATTTGATCCTAGTAAATTTATGAAGTGAGGCTTTAAACTACAATTGGTAAGAAAACAGCAAAGCACAAGGCCTGAACAGATGAACAGACAACAGGAAATGGTAGCCACAACCACAGTGTGTGAGAGCAAGAGCCTGAGGAGGCTGGAAAAGCTGCCTCTTGGTAGAGACACACATGAAACAAGGTGAGGTTTTCTTCCTAATGCAGAAAAATAGAAACATCTGTTCTCCCCTTTCCCTCCCCTCTCCTAAAAGCGGATAGCATCAAAGATGAAGTCGGTCATCCTAAACGAGACCCACCGTACATTTTCTTCCACAGGTTCTCCCCTGGTTTTGAACTGATGCAGCCCAGTCTGAGAGGGAAATGCCACCGTTTTCAGTGGTTTCAAGATGGAGGGTGGGAGCGTGTGTTGGGATAGAGGAGGGTGTTGGAGTGGGTGGGAGAGATGTTAGGGAGGAGTGAGTAGTGCCTGTGATGCTCAAGGCAGATGTGCACTGTGCCTGTGTGCAGCTTAAAAGCACCAGCCAAACTCACTAACTGACCGACACAGCCGAGATCCTGCCTCCTCCCCAGAACAACACTGGAGCCTCAAGTGTCCCTTATTGGCACTCCAGCTCCTCCAAGCCAGCGGCCCTTGGCAGAGCCGCAGCACTGCCGGGCCCCCAGCGCTGCCCCAGGGTCAGTGGGGACATCCCGCGCGGCTCGGCAGAGGCTCCCACGCCGCCACGGCGCCACCTGGCGTCTCCAGGGGGAAGAGGGGCCTCGCCAGGGTTTTCTTCCAAGTCAATCAGAATAAAAAAGTTAACTAAAACAATATTTTAAAATCTAACTTAAAATAAACAAATCATTGACCTGAGTCACAGCTTTTACTGAATTCTCCTGACGGTCAGTCAGCTGTCAAAGCAGCCATGTCACCTTGGTAAAGGGTGGATTAAAGCGCTTTAAAGTGATGGCCTTTCTAAGAATTTTCCCAATAGCATGACATATTAAGAAACAGCACTGTCAGATGAGGCTACCTGGGTGGGTAACACCTCTAATCCACAGAGGAAAGCTCCAAAGAAAGGGTCTTGCCCACTGCCCAGACATGAGAGTCCTTTGTCCTGCTATGGTCAGAGCCTGGCACAGGGAGCTGGCATGCCAATCAGGAGATGGCCCTTCAAGGCAGAGCCTGGTTCCTGCCCTGCCAAGCTCCTGTCAGGAGCAAGGACATGAGGGTATCATTCTGGTGCCAACAGTGGAGATAAAGGTCCTGATAATTTGAGTCTTAAAATGCACACTTTTGAATGTGACTAAATTATTTCTACCTTTCAGCTTTTCCTACTTTTCAACAGCAGCAATAGCCTTACCTCCCATCCTAAAACATTAAGCCCTACAGTGGTAACTCCACTATTACCTTTTGTTTCAGATCATCTCTTCCTCAGGAATATCCATCAAGCCTTACCTGTTACGCTGTGTTTGCAACAATGAAATAGTGTCCACATTATTATTCAGCTAACAATTACAGTCTTCTAAATAATGATTTTAAAGCCATGGTGCCTAAAGCTTGGCATGTCTTTGGATCCACTGGTACACAGTCACAGGGTTTCTTATGCTGAGGTCTAAGCAGAGGAAAGACAGCATGATTTTCTGTCCATAGAGGCACCTAAATAAACACTTAAGATCTGGAAATGACGAGCACACTTGCAGCTCCCGTGTAAATAATTCAGGGAGTTGCTGCAGGTTTGAGAGAGCAACAACGTAGGCCTTGGGTGCAACTCAACTTCTAAAGGCAGTGCTTTTGCAGAGGCCATCAATCTATCACCCTGCCATGTGCCCAAGGCTAGCCTTTAGCATGCTATGCTGCCAGTTGCTATGGAAAACAAGGGAAAGAGAGCTTATAAAGCAAGATTTATGATGAGAAAGAAACACTGTGTTGCTGTCCTGGGCTCTGTGAATGAAATCAGTTTACAATTTTCTGAAGAAGCAATTATTCCTTCATTTTTCTCTATGCTGCTCTATTCTGGCTTTCCAAGACACATATGAAAGAAAAGACAAGCAATTGCATTTCCTCAGGCATCAATGCCTCATGACACCAAAATGATGATTCACTCAGCACAGATTGATTCTACTTTTGAAATTTGCAGATTTCCTCTGCTTTCAAACATCTTTGATCAGCAGCCAAATGGTTAATGTTACACTTAAGCAATTGCTGGTCATCCAGGTTTACTCTCATCAAGGAATAAGGACCATTCGCAATGCTCAAATCAATTGCTGCAACAGCTACTGAGTAAGATTTTGTATGTGTGTTTTTTTAACTATAAGATAAATTATAACATGAAGTGGCAAGGGTCAAAACAAGCAAAAGTTATCCTGTAATAAATACAATTTCAAGTACAAAGTATTCTGTAATATAGTAATTGACTAACTTAACGTCTTAAAAGTTCTAAATAGAAATCCAACATGATTAGAGCATCACCTTCATTTAACCAAGGGAAATACCTGAAGCAAAGAAATCCCCAGAAGCATTTAGGTACAGTCAGTCAGTGAAAGGCTATTAGTGTCAAAGGTTCAACTGGATAAAAGGTTCCCTGGAGGGAAAATCTGAGATCATATAACTGGTCAATTCTGGCCTTAAAAACAGAGGTCCGTGACATATCAAGGACCAACAAGGGGTATGGGAAGAAATTACTTCAGAAGGAAGGGCAAACCAGGAGCTGATGGTCATCACAGTGCAAGCAGTGCCTTCACACCTCCACCCCTCTGGCACAGTCCCACAGGACCTGAACAGTGTCCATTAATAGCCTTTAACCAGGTGATGTGATGAACCACCTTCAGGGTCCATCTAGGAAGCTTGGTGAGGAGATGGCGCCAGAGACAAGGTTATAACATAGGCTTGAAATCTTTCCAAGAGACACGGTGCCATAGGCAGCTACAGCATAAGTGGAGACAGGCCCTCACTATTCAGCTCAGTCAATATTGAGAAGAGTTTGGCTCTGTCTTTCAAGGTCTTTGTGGGTTACAAAGCTGTTACATAACATCTTAGCCTCCTTTTCTCTAGACAGCTGCATGGCCTTGGTGAACACACCCCGTACCTCCTTTTTACCTGTCCTGCTAAGGGTTTTTTGTGAAAGACTGCTGATTGCTACATATCAATACATCGTGGACAGGTGGACTTGGGTGCTGGGTGAGCATTGCTTGACACTGTATCATTACAATAGTGGCAAATTAGCTTCCTGATCAAAATAACCATGCCAATCCTAAGTAAAACAGTGCTGCATGCTGTGTACTTTTTGTCCAGCTATTAAACTAAACAGACAGCATTTGGGGTTCTTGCTTCCTTCCCCTGCCCCCCCAGGTCTTTTATACAATTCTTCCTTCTGTCACAAATAGGCTGAATCTATCTTATTGGCCCAGAAAGTTTACAAGGCAGAACATACAGAGCACTAGGGAAAATGCTGTCATTAGAAAACCATCCCTGTCAGTCCTACTGGCATAGAAATGTCTGTTGATAGAGTGGGAAAGCAGCAGCTAGGAGTGTGTTTGTGTCATAGCTATAGGAGTTCTTTTGTATTTTATTCCTTTTTATCCAACGTTGTTTCGAAGGACTGTGTCTTTAAGAATGAACCCACCCCATCCCTCTCCGCCCTCCTTTGCCCATCCCCGCTCACCCCCGCTGGAGCTGGACAGGGAAAGGAAGAAAATAAAAAAAAAAGCTGGATGGAGAACTGGACAACACGGGGGTGGTGCCTAGAGATCCGACGCGGGGCCGTCTTTTGCCGGGGTCCCGGCCGCCGCTCCCATCAAGTCTGGATTTGCCATCAAAGCACTGACTGCAGCTGGGAGAGCCACAGAGAGCCTGGGACGGACACGGCTGCAGCCACCGCCGCTGTGCCCTGGGCAGAGAGACAGTCCCTGCACCCGTGTTGCCGTCACTGGGTCAGCTTTTCAGCAGAACAACCCCTGATTCGCGTGAACGAACTCTCCAGGTTTTGCTTTGCCTCCACTCTTTCCCCCCGGTTTTACTTTTCGTTCTCGGTTCTCCTGAGGTAGGGGGAAGGGATTATTATTATCCCTTGCTGATTATTGCTTTTGTGTGTATACAAAAGGGAGTACACGCGCCGGGGAACTGGAAGCGATTTCTCTCTGTATTGTTAATTTGAGCCATTCTATTGGTATTGTTTTTGCTGCTACTTCCTTGTCAGCATTTTTCACCTGTACCTCCCAGGATCTCTCTGTATTTTATGGGAATTAAAAGGGGAAGGAGTTCATTTTATTGGATTACCTGCCCCAATATTTGTCTTTAAACCAAGACGGCTTGGATAAGGGGAACGAGGTGTTCCTCCTCCTCCTGAGATGAAGAAATGCAGTAGAAGATCTTAGTCAGGCTGCAGTTAACTACAGTCCAAATAAGAGCTACTAGCAAGCTGGTATTTTTTCCGTTCTGTGATACAAGTACAGTCCATTCCTAACTCCACAGTGAAGAGATGGATCTTTAAAAAGAAAAGACTCGGTGATAGTGGAGAAGGAATTCTGTGCCTTTAAAGCCAGGTGTGGAGGAAGCTACAGCTCATTATTTTTGTAGTCATTGTTATTTTCTGGATTGTTTAACAGCATGCAGATGTTTGAAGGACCTATTCAGCCTTCAGCAAATAAAATCCTTCTTTTTTGCACTGCAGTGACTGTAAGATTTTCAGGAAAGGACAAGCAGCCTACCATGTGTGAGTATGAGATCCAGCACGTGGCAAACATAAATATAAATGAATGGTATGAAAACTGGTAGTAGCCTGACATAGTTGTGTTTCTTACTGACACGTTCTGTATGCATTAAAACCTGGATTTATTTTTTTAATCTAAAAATCTGCTGTAAATCTAATCTTAGACAGCTTTCAGAGAATATCTTCAACATTTTCAGTATCTCTATTCAGTGAATAGAACTTACTGCATATCTCTTCTTTTTTGCCCATGTCTTAAACTAAACAATACGCCTCCAAAATTGTACAATCCAAAGAGGAACAGTGACACCTGGAAATCGTAGGAGCTGTCAGATATGAAAAAAAACAAAAAGCCTTCTTACATATAGACTCACAAATTTCTGTTTAAAATAAGTTGAAAGTTACTTTGAAGTTCAGGTAGTTTTTACCACATCTATCAAGAGAAGACTTAAGACTTCAGCACAGCATTGACTTACACCTGATAGTGTACCAATTAGGGCAATTAGAAAGTCTTCTCCTAATGACTACTTAGGATCCTAATTTCTGGTTTTAATTCATTGGGCACTGCCAAATGCAAGCTACTTCTGAAAGTGAGACTTTGTGCCCTGAACAGTTACAAATGCAAACACTCAGAATAATTTCTCAAAAACAACCCCCAAACAACCTTGATCACCAAGCATGTATCCCTCTTCACCCTGAAGATGACATGTAACTACTTTTGGACCAAAATAATAGCAGCAACAAGGCACAGCACTTCTGGGCATAGAACAAGAATTGGGACAAATGAAAAATGGAGTTTCTATGTTGTAGGAAATTCTTTATTTCAGTATCTTGCTTTCTTCTGGCATTGCATGGACTGCCAAAGACAGTTTTCCTGGAATAAAATATTTTGGGTCAGAGCAAAGATAAGTATTTTACCTAACTCTTTCTTCGTTGCTGGGCATTGCACCCTATATCTAACCAGCCCAGCCAGAGGGGAGATATTATTCCCCAGGGAACCAAAACCAGGGCTCAAAATGGGACCTAAACTACAACTCCCATGAAGAAAAGCAACACCAGACAAGGTACTTGTAATGCTATTTAATTTCAATATAATTGAAAAAATATGTCTAAACATACCTTAGTCCAAAGAGAGAAAATAAAACAATTTCATCTGAGGGGGAAACAACCATTTCAATTTCTTATTCCCTTTGTTCTAGTTCAGCAGGCAGGACCAGTTTATCACTGTGTGGGTATCACCAACGCTGTGTATTCTACACCCTCTATCTAATTTTTCATGAACTGTTAACAACAGTGTGCCCAGGTGGCCAAGAAGGCCAATGGGATCCTGTCCTGTATCAAAAATAGCGTGGCCAGCAGGACCAGGGCAGTGATCCTTCCCCTGTACTCTGCATTGGTGAGGCCACACCTTGAGTATTGTGTTGTGTTCTGGGCCCCTCAGCTCAGGAAAGATATTGAGATGCTGGAGCGGGTCCAGAGAAGAGCAACAAGGCTGGGGAAGGGACTGGAGCACAAGTGCTGTGGGGAGAGGCTGAGGGAGCTGGGGGTGTTTAGCCTGGAGAAGAGGAGGCTCAGAGGTGACCTCAGCACTGTCTAGAACTACCTGAAAGGAAGTTCTAGCCAGGTGGGGGTTGGTCTCTTCTCCCAGGCACTCAGCAATAGGACAAGGGGGCATGGGCTCAAGCTCTGCCTGGGGAAATTTAAGTTGGATATCTTTCCAAAGAGAGTAGTCAGGCATTGGAATGGGTTACCCAGATTTTTAAACTGAGATTGGGCATGGCACTGAGTGCCATGATCTGGTAAAGGGACTAGAGTTGGACCAAGGGTTGGACTCGATGATCTCGGAGATCTTTTCCAACCCAATCGATTCTATGATTCTATGATTCTAATGGTCCATTTGCAGCAGCTGCTCAGGGCACACCTGACCCCTCAGGATGCAAGCTGGGGGTTAAAGAAGTCTGTGAGATAAGAGCTGTGATAACTCCCCTCCAGGAAGTCATTAGCACCTTCACACCCAGCCTGAGGGGGCGTGTCTGCTAATGGGCCATCCACAATTCCAAAAGTACCCCATGACTCCCTAGGAGAGGTACTGGGCATTCTCACCTGAACCAGAAGATATATAACCTTGGGGTTTGGAGACCTCTGGGACTACTCATTGGATCTAGAGAAGGACCAGAACCTTGACAAGACTGTGATCACCACTCTCAACCAGACTACGACGGGCCTCTGCACCAACAGGTTTTTTCCCCTTCCTTTGACTTTGGACTCAGAGGAACCACGTGGGTTTCAGCACAGGGGCTAATGAACATCATTCTGTTTGTGCCCTGGGGTGCTGGGTTATACTTCTGCGTTTTGTGGGTTAAAACCCATCACCAGCTACACGCATCACCCCAGCTATGTGGGGTGCCAAATGCCATAGTTTATTTATGAAAGGACAGCTCCCCCAAGCCATGGAGACATTTCCCCCACGGGTGTCACTGCCTGGCATCTTTCCCCCATTGTGGCCCGGCCAGGAGACGGAGGGTGTTCCGCAGTTCCCACCTTTGCCGTCCCAGGAGCAGCACTGGCCAGGGGTGGTGCTGGCGAGAGCAGCCACCTCATCCCTTGCTGCTTCCACCCCGTAAGCCGCTGTGCCAAGCATCCCATCCCGCCGGTGAGAAAGAGCTGGGCAGTCAGAAAGCCCGTGGTATGCGTGGCAGCAACCCCTTATATCAAAAGGCATACTGGGATTTGTTAGCAGCCACTGACCCACCTGGATTCAGTTCCCACTTTGCCCAGTTTATGCAGGCACTTGGATGTTCCCTGCACTGCCAAAAGCTGAAGCCTCCCTGCTATGCTCAGGTGTTACATGACTGTTCTCTGAAGCTTGGCTGGGGACTGGAGGAGATTCATCTACCTTGTTTGATGGGTCTTTATTATTTTTTTCTCTTCTACCTTTTTTTTTTTTTAGATGGACTCAGTTACTGGATTTCGTTGTCAGAAAAAGCTCTTTCAGATTGAATGACCTGGTCATGTTATCCTCTGGCATTTCAAACTTGCAAGGAAAGAACTAAGTAAATACTGAAATTTCTTCACAGCAATTTCAGCTCAGAATGGACAAATTCTCAAGTTGTTTCTGGTGGGAGAAAAGAAAACCTCAAGCCTTTCCATCTCTCAAAAAAAAGGTTTTTTTCTCTTTGATTTATTTTTCTCTCCTGGAAACAACTATTTCCTCTCAGCAGATATCACAATATGGCTCAATACACATCATAAAAATCAATCCTCTCAGGCACTCTGAAAGTCAGTAGAAACAACGGTTTTAAGTGTTCCTTTTACAAACTATGCAAATCTAAGTAAATAGAACAAAACTGAAACTACTTTATGACTGACCTACATTTGCCCGAGGTGAGAAATGGGGAAAAAATGCTTAAAGCAGCTTATTCCCTATGGAGAACAGCATGAGTCAACATCAAGTGTTAGGCTAGGTTAGCTAAAGGTAAATGAGACAGGTAAAATAGGGCTAAAGGATTTAGATAAGACAGATGGCAACAAGAAAGGTAAGAAACCTAGGAAGATAATACAAGGGGTTTCCAGGAAATTAAAATCCATAATACAAGTGAGATAGAGAACCTAGTTTTAATCACAATGTGAGAAACATCATGAAGGGAGTGAGAAGCAAAAGAGAAACCAAATGAGAATGTCCGGCAAAGTGGGGAATTACACTGACATTACTCAGAATGTTTTCTCTTCTATCCTCTTTCAGGAAAGGCTGTTGAAATAAATTTTCCTTGGGAGACAAAACAGTGGGAGGAAAATAAAGAAAAGTAATGAAGCAAAAATAATTAAAGCACATTAAAAAAATGTTGTATTTTCTCTAAGAGAGTTTTCCCTTTACATCCATCTTGCCTCCTCTGGGACAGTTTCCAGATCTGTTTGTTTGAAAATGCTACTGCCAAAATGAAAGGAGTAGTCCTGGTTGCAGCACACCTTTTCTTACACCCACGTCTACCCAGTCTGGCTGTAACATGTCTAGAAATATCTCTGTTCCTAATATTGCTCCATAATGGAGAAAGTCAGGTCCCTCCACCTACAGGTTTTAGAAAGCCAGAGCTCCAGCTGAGGACGAAAGCTGGCTATGGCTTTTCCTGTGTGCAGCCAGGGCTGGCAATTTGCAAACATGTACTGCTACACTATTTTATAACTACCACCAGGGATTTAAAAGAATGCAGGTGTTTTGATTTGATTTTGAGTTTAAAATTATGGCCAGAATGGCTATTGTCTAAGGTATATTCTGAGGTGGAAAATTGCAGAAACTCAGGGAAATAGTGGGTTAGGTATGTCAGAGAAGTCATTGCTCCATGGGTAATGAGACTGCCTCAATCCAATCCCATCCAATCCAATCCAATCCAATCCAAGTTTGGCTTTGCCAGGATATTTCAAAAGTTATGCAGGGCTATAAGTACAGCTCTGGTTATAAGATCAACACAACTGCCAAGTAGAAAATTGATGATTTTTGCTCGTTTTGTCATGCTATAACACAGAACAACAAAGCAATCATTTCTATAGGAACTGAATAGATAAAATGGAGCAGAGTTGATGCTAGTTTGCTTTTGCCCAGTCCTCTCTCTTTCTGACTGGTGCTACAAAATACAAAATTTCACTTTTAAAGCTGTGTTTGTTTGGGTCTTTTGTTCCTATTTTCATCAGGCTATCCTTTACTGGGCCTCAAATACCACTTCCCTTCTCCTCCCCCACTCCATTTAATATTGGAGCAAATATATTCTGCATCAGGATATGGGGTGTGTTTGAAAAGAAAACAAAAATTGAAGTTTTTGCAGTCCAGGGCATAATAATCCTTAATACACAAGCTTTCCATCTGCTGTTATTGCTCTCAGGTCAGCTGGCCCTAGGGAAGCAGGAAGGAAATAGGAATCTTCAGTGAACACGAACAAAAAGCCTTCTATAAGCCTACTATATTTATGTGAACTCCAAGCCACTATTCCCTGGAATATCAAAAGTTGGCTCTGCTTATATTTCTGTTTCTGCTAGTAAAATTCCTCTCTTGGTAGGAAAGGCCTTAACCAAGCAGCTTTGGACAAAGGTGAAGCCTCAAGTGCTTTTGCTCCTGAGAAGGTATCTCCTCCTAGGCAGAAACTCCCCCTGATCTCTTCAACCAGTCTTCCTCTTGCTGCCTTTTTTTATTCTGTGAGGATTAAACTGGCAGCTAAACAAAGATGTGCATTTTGGGCGCATACAAAAGCTGGAAGGGATATTGTTATGAAGAGTGACTGGTCATGCTTTCATTTTACGTTAATGTCTCACAAGACATCTTTGTGTTTTGTCATAGGTGTTACTGTAGAAGGTAGAGAGGTTTACTGTTAAAACAAAATGTGTCACTTTGCAATTTTCCTGTACATCAGTACCCAATTCAGCATCACACTGTTTGTTATATCAGCAAGTTTAAGTTTAAAATGTGCTGATTTCACTGTGTGTTAGGGTTGCAAGAACAGAGTTTGGCCCTGTGCGGGTGATGCTGAGATTAATTTTTAAAGAGTGCTAAATGTGTTCTGCAGCTGACACTGTGTCCAAGGGAGCCAATCCACTGGGCAGCCTGTACTGGCTTCCAGGAGCTGCTGACCCAGCCTCATGTCACCCTTTGAGAGCCAGAGCTCCAAGGAGCAAGTGGGACCTGTCCTGTCTGCCCTTCCTTGGAGCAGCTAAAGCATCAGATAAGAAGATCCCACTGTCCATGTGCACACATGTTGGGCGAAGGAGCTCTGTCCCATATTATGCCTGCAGTGCTCCTTGCTCTACTGAGTAAGCAGGAGGCAGAAATAGTAGAAAACAGTCTTTAGCCAAATCCAAACACTTTACTTATCTGTTACTTTTAATGCTGTGAGTGCCCCGCACACCCCCCCCCAAAGCAGGACTCTGAGCCAAGTTATTGTAGGATAAGATAAAAAGTAAAGGTCCTTTAGTATCAGGAATACATGATGACATGCATGTGCCCCCCAGTTCTAGTTTCCATGGCTTTTATAATATGATCCCTCCAATCATGACTTTACACATTTCTTAGTCCAGCCCCAGTTCCACCCCTGGTCCAACCCCGCTGGAATTGAGGCTGGAGTCGGCAAGACCTCCTCTTCATCAGCTCTTCTTCCTCGGGCTTTTGGAGTTCTTCCAGTTCTGACTTCTGGGACACTCTGACCTGTGTTTATGCTTCATCCTGCAGGCCTTTCTGGTATCCTCCAGCTCTTTACCTTGAAGAGAGTCTAAACAAGATTAAATAACTAAGAGAATTTGAGCTACTGATCAATGCTAAGGGTTAGGATACATAAACAATGAACTTAGGCTACCAGAATACTAGCACATTAAATCTACATTTGCTACAGCTACAAGTACTTTTAAAATCTATAAAAATGAAAAATCAAAAATCAAAACCCCCTTCGGCATCACTTTCCTTTGCTTCAGCTCTCAGGAAATGCTGGTAAATCCAGTATTTCTCCAAAATAGGCTAATGAGTCATAGAATGCAACCTTGGTTCTCACAGCATCACATAGTCTTCCCCTTTTTAAGCTGCTTCTCCCTCCTGCAGGTGAGCAAGTGAGTTGCTGCTACCAACACACACATAGTAGCAGGAAGACAGAAAGTGAATTACACCGAGGCGGTGGGTGGGGGGCAGCTCCACTCCCCTGCACTCTGACACTGTTGTCTGAAAGTGGATTTACTGCCTATGACTTGTCTGCTGTACAGGCTCACAATCTGTAACAAGTTAAAAGGGGTTTAATAGGGGGTTTAAAAGGGAGTTAATAGGGTTAAAAGTTCACAGCTGAGGCATTGTGTGTGAGTGAAGGGTGGCTCTTTTCTCTTAGGTGAAGCTCAGATGCTTCCCAGCCAAAGCTAGCCCGAAGTAGATCTTTCTGTCTTCCACTGCAGTGGTTCTGCTTTAAATATTAATCACATACAGCACTGCAATAGAAACTTTGGGTTACGTTTATGTTATCTTCTCTAGAGATCTGCATCCAGATTTTCTTGCATGCCAGCTACCTGTTCTTAGCCTTGATGATGGGCTTACCACTTGGATAATTCTACCAGTATTATTGTCCCTGCTCCCCACAACCTGAAATGGCATATTCAGGGAAGAATCAGCTAGACTGGTCCTGTCGCTAAACAGCCAAGAGTTCACCCAGCGACAAGGAGCTCATCATGGCTCAAACTGGTGGCAGAAATGCAGCAAGTATGGGACTATTTTTGATAAGCAAGGCTTGAAGGAAGTCTTTACTTACACCTGCAGTACTTAAATATTCCCTGTAGGTGCCTATAGTGAAATTAAAATCTGTTGGTTGGTCAAGGCCCTAGGAACAGTCATCAGAGGTAAGGGTATGAACTCTGCTGAGAATACAGGAAAAGTACATGCATGCTCTTGCCTTTAAAGGAGCTGAGTGCCTGGCTTCAGCTGGCTTGGTTTTTCTGCTTTCATGACTTGCATGACTTTTTGCCTTGGGAAAGGTGCCTTTCTGTCAGCACCGGAGTTACAAAGATTTTCTATGGGGCAGGGGATTCGTGCATTGGTTCAGGCATTATCATCGCACTAAGTAGCAGGGAAAGGTGAAGGCTTGTGACTGACCAGCTCTGCCAAAGATATAGAAGGCTCTTAATAGCAGCAATGTCTTGTGCTTTTCCTTGCCAACCCTGGCATCAAAAAGCCCTGAGCGAGGACCTTAAGCTCTCCCAGGAAAACCCTGACAGATTAATCCCTCCCTCAGGTGGTGTTCTGGGCTTTTCAAACTTTTTGTGGAGTTTGGGTGCCATGTTTGCCTTCCCAGTTTTATCCTTTCAGATAAATGCAGGTCACTTGGTTACTTTTGCTCCAGAAGTGTAAGAGCCAAGGCTTGTAATGGAAAGCCAAGCTCTCCCATGCCTCTCTTTCCAGGAGCTGGAGGCTAAGCAAAATGCTTCTCTGTAGATATGATGACAAGAAATATACACTGCACAAACATGCTGTATGGACAGATGATTTCTGTGTGTTTTTTCAGAAGCTATTGCTCACACAAGGAATGCTCAGCACTTGCCCCAGGAGCAAGGAGTATTCACCACCACATCTACATCCCCTATCTCACTTCTTTTATCTGTTGTGTTGTGCAGAGAGCATCCCTTCAGCCACTGCTGCCTCCTGGTTTGCATCCATCTGTATGTATCCCACTCTGGGGTACTTGGGCAAGTGGCACACGCTTTGTTACACTTTCACTGTGACCAGTCCAGGGTAGCTATTTCTGTACTCTCCCAGTTCACAAAGTAACCTAAGGATTGCTGACCACTAGAGGTCCTGTGGAGGTTTAAGTGATGGGGACCTGAGTACACACAGTGAAGTCCTAAATTTAGTCAAAACAGGACACAAGTTAAAAAACCTCTCAAATGTTTAAACGCCTGACTTCAAGCCTGAAACCAAGGCTGGATATCTAATCGACCTCATGGTATCTATTAGATCCTAGGTCCTCCTTGAAAATAGATTTCTGTCCATCTGGAAGGCAGAGCACACAAGCCAGAGATCATGCAGGAGGTGGTACAGCCACAGAATGCCATCAAACCACTGAAACATTCACTCAGCTCAAATCTGCTCCTGTATTCACAGTGACTTTGCCCAGTGGTACCACCCCATGCACCTGCTCCCTCCCTGCAGGTGAAAAGCAGATGGGGCAAGGCCAGCCCTACCTGCGCAAGGAGGAACCTCCCACAAATTAAGTGAAACTTTCCCTTGAAACTGTAACAAACAAACAACATTGGTAAGCCAGAAACTTGCATGTGCTCTGTTGAGCCTTAGCATGAAGCGACGTGTAAAAGTATTAGCAAGGGCAGAGTTCAGGGCTGAGGTCAGCCCTCTGCTTTTAATTAAGGCAAATAGGAGTCAGAAAAGACAATATTCCATTCTTGAATGGGCAGTGCCTGTCATGTTAGATGCAGTGCCTGCATTCAATTAACTGGCCTTTAGTGCCAGAAGAGAAACCAAAGTGAGCTCCAGTGTGATGGACCAAAACTAAATGTGAGATCGAAAGAATTTATCATCCCCACAAAAAATGCTTGGAATACACACTGGAAAGAAACTTCAAGAAATCTATGGAAATGCTTTGAAGGGGAGTGACTCACAATCACTTTGAAGGCTAAGTTTTCTTTTTATTTTCTGCTTTTGGAAAAGGTTTTAAGATTCATAGAGTGTATTTTGCTCTAAGTGTAGAGGGCTGGGGCAACTTCCCTTTCTTCTCAGCATTCCAGCCTGTGAACTGTTTTGTACTCTCAGCATTGTGAAAAGCAAGTAGGCAGTTATGGGTTGAGACTGCCACATCTGCTTGGACAGACTACAGGAGAAAGGATAGCAAAATGCACAGATACATCTGCATAGATACTAGGGCGTCTCATACAGGAAAGAGGAGTGAGGAAACCCACAAAATGTTCCAATTGCAAGCATTAAATGGCTTGTTCATCCCACTACTACTAGGGTTTTTCAAAAGAAAGGGTTGGAAGCCACCATATTACTTTATCTAGAGGTAGTGGCTCAAGCAAAGCAAGCTGAAAACAACTATGAGAAGAAATTTGGTGTTAATATTATGCATGTGAATGTGCAGTTTATTCATGAGCATTCAGTAGGGACATTATCAAGCATCTCAGCACTAAAGTAAGTAATTACCTTCTGGCCTCAGGGTCCCTCTTTCTAGGCACCCAAGGACAGGGTAATAGTGGTGTTCTCACAGCTATTACAGAGCCGAGTATTCTGCTGTAGCTGTTCCCAAGAAGAATGGGGTAACAAGGATATGCCAAGCATAACATCTTTGTGCACATTCTGGAATAAATATCTACATAAACCCAAAAATCCAGTATCTGTGGCTTTTCCTGCAAAAATTGCAATGAAAACAGTGGAGGCATCTGTAATAACAAATAAGGTATTGATCTCTTCTAGGTATAAGAAAATATATATAACATATAAATACATTAAAAACCCACAAAAAAAAAAAGGAAAAGACACATCAGATCACTGAATCTATTCTATCTGGAAGGAACTGATGTAGAAATCAATAATTATAAAACTAATGTCACAGTTGCAATGCAGCAGTAACAGAGGGAAAGGAGCAGATTGTTACTCTTGATCCTACATGTGAAATTCAACTCCTCCTAAGGATGATTAGACTTACAATTTTAGCTAAGTACCTTTGGACATAGTGGAAGGATCTTAATATTTAATACAATCTTTGCTTCACGTGCTTTTTCTTCCCCACCAACTCTTCCATATCGCAAAATAACAAGGTGTAGGACTGTCCAGGATAATTTCAAATATGAAGTCGTCTCACACAACAACGCAACAGAGAAGACCATCTTGCCAAAAACAAAACAAAACAACCCACTGCAAATCCTTCTCTCTGAAACAATCTTTTTTGTGCCTTAGAGTTGGCTTCCAGTGGCATGCTGGAATCAGGAGACAAAATCCAGTGTGTACCTGCTTACAGCAACAGCAGTTAATTGTGCACAATAAGAAAAATACCAGATGCATCAGAAACAAATTTTGGAGAAATCCTGGATCTGAATCACCAAGCTCTCCCTGCTCTACAGGTGCTTTGTCCATTGTCTTTTACATTTATGGAAAGAGGTTTTATTGCCAACATAAAACTAACTCAAGGAAACAAAGAACAAGATGATTACATCTCTTGTCTGTCTTTCTGGAGACTTCTAAAGCTGAAGGACAAATGAAAAGAAAAAAATACCTGTGTGGTAGAAGGAGCCAAGTATTCTAAAGCAGCAGCAAACCCCATCTCTGCCTTTCCCACCCACTCCTATATGCCCTGTGCTGACAGACAGACTTGTAATTCTTCTTTACCTGGTGTCATTCACCAAGTAATAATCCCAGGGATTCCAGCTTTATGACAAACCCATGCTTCTGTCTAACTTTTGACTCCTGAGCATTTTTTGGCTCTTTTTGAGAGACAGAGGGATGCCAATTAAGGAGACAATTAGTATCGCTTATATTTGAAGGAATATGTCTTTCCTACTCCTCTGCTCAACATGCAACTCCATGTAATGGACACGAGGCCATCACACTGGAAGGACAGGAGAGACAAATACATCTCAGTCTTCATTATTAGTGCTTCTGTTGGAACAACTTTTTATTAGAAGCATCTGAAAGTGGTTTTCTTCAATCAAATAGTGAATCCCTAAAAGTTGTGCTTCAGAACAACAGCCTACATTAAGCCATCTGCACAGCAATGCTGCAGCCACTGGGTTTCTCAAAACATGTGCAGGATGGAAAGAAGAGAGTGGCACTGAGGGAGGAATGACTCTATCTACAGCAAACAGAACATACCTGAAAACCACGGTTAGAGAAAATACACCAGTGGATTTGTATTTTTAAAGCATTTTAACCACAAACTCATTGACAGACTCTCTCCTGTCTATGTAGTGGTCATTTTCTGATTCTCTTCCTTGGCTTCTCAGCACAGGGCATGTCTGCCTAAATCTGGATCTTTATTAGCAGGACTCACCTGCTGCTCATTCCCCACCTGAAGTCAAATCAGCCTGACAACATCATTTCCACAAATGTGATTTCACAGTAAACAGTGGTGGCCTCCGTTAAGGAATGAGCCACAAAAGCACATGAAATGCCCTCAGAGGCCCAGGTCTGGTTTTCATTACGCACTACACTTAAGGAGAGGCAGGGGAGGTGCAAGGCAGGAAAAAGGCCATACACGGGTGCAGCTCACAGGAGAATTTTGTAATGCTTTCCACAAGCACATGGGAGGAAGAAGGTCTTGAGGCATGCTGGGGTGCTTTAGATAATTCCTGATGCCACCTCCTCTTCCAGCTTGCCTACTCCCCTCTGGCTGGCCCCAAATCCTGGCAAATGGTAACACCTGCTGGCGCAGAAGTCCCTCGGTGCTGAAAAATGCAGTCAGGGCAGTGCATGAAAGGGATTGTTCCCACCAGAAAGACCTCATAGTCTTTCAAAGTACACCATGCGGACATGTTTTCTGCCCCTTCAAGTTACAATGCTGATTTCCATACTACTGTTCTTATCTTCGAGACAAAAGTGGCATGGCTACCTTTTGTGAGCCATATCAAGGAAGCCCTGAGCAGAAAACAGCTTTGCTCACTGTGTTATCACCATGTTATTCCCTCAGCCATGAAGCACTGCCCTTCTCTGCTTCCCTGTCTGACAGTCTCTTTGCCAAGGAAGATGGGAGAACTAACAGCACTGGGGTTTCTCCAGCTTCACCTCTTTTGTTTCAGGGGCACTTTTCTCCCACCTTAAAGATTGAACAGAGGCAGGACAAAGCCAAGCATAACTCCAAAGTCACAAAATCAGCAATAAACTCACACTGGGCACAGTCTCTGAAAGCCTTATTCAGTGCTGGACCCGGTCAGCTTTGACATCTTCCTCTCCCACCCTCTAAAATGGAGCCAGTGACTTTCACTTCTTTATTTCCATCATTTTTTTCCTATGCATGTGAGTGCAAGGGAATGCTCTAAGCTACTTCAAGATGCCCTTTCTTCCCCACTCTCAGCCTATACCAAAGAGGAGAGGGGGAAAAAAATGGGGGGTTTATGTGTCCTGTTTTCCTCTCCCTGCTAGAGTACTTGAGGGTGTAGGCAGGAGAAGCCTCTCAAGTCATCTCCTCTGGTCCCTTCTTAATTGATCTTATCTGGCCGTATGGGAGTCAGGCCTTGTAATGATTCTTTCATTCCTAGCACAGACAGTGTGCAGAAAACACAGGACTCCGTCCTTTTCTACCAGACTCCTCTGGCTCTTCATCTTGAACTGCCCAATACATTCCTTTTCTCCACTGTTGCCAGGTTATCCCTCTGGGGTCCCTGCCATGCCAACCAAGCACGTTGTTCTTATGATGATGTTGAGAAGCAATTGCTGTGTTCCTGAGTGACTTCTGAGAGCCTCCTGTAATGTTACACATTCTTCTTATTGCCACTCACTTTCAGGACCCTTCCTACTATATGTTCTGCATCCTTTATTCATCTTAATTTATGTACTACTTTTCTAATTCTCCTCCATGCATATTCTTGAAGATGAATAAGGAGCCCAGAGCACAACCAACCTCATAACACCTCTCCTCCCTCCCCAAAGACCTTCCACCTGCATCAGTCCTTTCTGCCCAACTCTGAGGTGCAATATTTTTCTACTAATCTTTACCTGCATGGACAACGGGCCCAGGAAACAAGACCAGCTCTTACAGCACCTAAGGTGCAATGGAAGGCTTCTGGGCTTTCTCCTGGGACAGCTGGATGCTCCCAGCTAGCCATCAGAGCCACTTGTATCTTGTGAATCACCAGCAGGGATCATCAGTGGTTTGAAACACGTTTCTTAAGGACATGCTGGGGGAGCTTGGTGGAGGGTTCCTCAGATGTTCCTCTCCAGCCAAGCACTCTACAAGTTAAGGTATGTTGTTGGTTTCTTGGGAAAGAGACAGGGCTAAGAATTTTGGCAATACTAACAAATAGAGAACACTTACCACATGAAATTTTTGCACCTCCTCAGACCCAACTGATGTTCTTTATAGGTCCTCTGTATTTTCTGCACAGCATTCTCTTTAGACTCATATAAAATGTGTCTTGCTGTGAAAGCAAAGCTGGGGTAAGATCACTGCTGTGCCACACAAAGCCAATAACCCAACTATCAGACTTCTCCTATGAAGGACTTTCTTTATGCAAGCGGGAGAGGGCCATCAGCTCACAATCTTTCTTATAAACAGAGAGTTTGGATTTAGTTGCCACCATAGATGGCTAAGCAGTTCTACCAAATACGCTTTTGTTCCCATGCAAAGGGCTCTCAGCTAGTTACAAAGTCTCCATGAAAACAGGCATACCACCTTCAGCAGTTCCCATCTAGGAACAAGCATGTGATTTTGCTTTCCCACCTTCTTAGGGAGGTGCTACCAATACTGTTAGATTAAAAAAAATAATCATTTTTATGCTTTCAATAAAGGGTTATTCCCTCTACCAAAACAAAGCCACAGTGTGTTATCCCTCTTCTAGTGTAACATGAATGGCAGGCTTCCAGAGGTTAGAGTCATCTCTGCTCATGTGCAAGGAATCACACAAAGGAATTCAATTTTTTTCAGACTTCCAAGTGGTCTTTTCTCAGACAGTCAGGGAATACCTTTTTAAATGATGGAAAATATTCCAGTGCTCCTTGCTGCCTGGTAAACAATATTTCAGCAGCTCTGCTGTCTCTGGAGACCCTGATACCTGGCACAGGTAAGACACATGGTAAAACAACTTAAAAGAAGTTATGTTTCCTGAGCTACACTCTCTCTCAAGAGTTTTGGGGTTTTTTTCCCAAGATTTAACTCATGTTGCTCATTGAGAGAGCTAATCATGCTCTCTGTGTGTCTGTCCATACCCTGCCTCTCTGCTATGCACTTTGAAGAACAACTGCATCTGACATGCACTCTGATGCTTAACAGCTGTATTGGGAAAAGCCCAAGATTCAGGGAATCCAAAAGAACATGAATGCTATACAAGAACTGCTACCTTATTACAACTGCAGAGACTCTGTAAAGAGGTAGCCATCATAATTTAAAAAAAAAAAAGAAAGAAAAAGAAGGAGCTGGCAAGCCTTCTGCAGCCCAACAGCAATTCCTAACTGGCATTTGTAGAGGAAAACACAGCACTCTGCAGCTCCATGCTAAGGGCTGGTTTCCCAAGGCAAAATAAATACTACACCTTGAAACAAAATAGCATAGCACCCTAATTGACAGCGAACAGTGTTTACTTTTACGACACTTTGTGAGACTGATAAATGCACCCCTGTTTTACTGACATGGGAAGTGATATGGCTTGTCCATGACTCCATGTAGAAAAACTGAAGCTGTAAAAGAATCTTAGTATAGCCAGATCCACACTAATACAAAGTCATATACTTTTTTCCATGAATAGTAGATACAAGTGGAGTGGGGAATTCCTGTGCTGAGCTTATAAATTCAGATCTGGTTCCCATCCAATTACTTGTTACAGCAATAGGATGGGGTGTTGAGGGAATTTCTTCTGTATTTTGATGTTAAACCCTTCTGTCTTTGCAAACGTTTCAATACAGATTTCAAGATCAGCAGTGTCCAAAACAGTCACCAGGAATCTCTAGTCTGATGAAAATTGATTTAGTAAAATTCTCTGTTTTGAATTATACTGTAAACAAATCTAAGGGATCAATAATTGAGACTTCAAGCTTTAAAATATACCTAGTTGCACTGCAAATGCATGTTTGCAGAGCCTTCCTACAGCATGAGAAAACAAAGCACATTCTGACTTTTATGGAGAGCAAAGACACACATGGACTTGTACCTTTAACTACCTGTCCTTCAGATGCTAAAATAAAATGAAGAGTACCTCTCCTTTTTCACTCTTAGTTTTATTATAAAAATCAACATGTCATTTGTTACAACTCGGTTTATAGTAATAATTGGAAAGGATTTTTGTACAAGGTTTATTTACACCATATAAGTAAAGCACTTTATTTTACAAAAGGAAAAAAAAAGTTAGTGAATGAGGGCTGACCAAATGTTGGCCATTATAATATAAATACATCCTTGCAAAGCACCGTCGTACCAAAGTTGATGAACAAGAGACACCAGCTGGCTTTAAGACAATGACAAACAGTGATTAAAGCTTACAAAAAAGAACAAACAAAACAAACAAAAAACAAAGCAAATATTTAAAATCTGAAAGCAGCACCAGATCCTTCACTTGCAAATAAGGCTAGTTAAGCTTAAGTCTGGTGGTATCCTCTTTACAAAAAATACTTTCATTTTCCCTTGCTGACTCTTAGCTGCATGGCTTAAGGCTACTGCCATTTTAATCAAGACTTCAAAGCTTCTCCTTCTTCATTTAAAAGAGGGGAACAAGACTGGTTGTTAGGATTTTCACCTTAACAATCACCCTGCCCACTACTAAGACAATCTCTGTCCTGAATAAAATATGGACAGTTTACTTACCCAGCCCTGCACTGTTTTGGATTGAATCACCTAGTCCCTATAAATGCTACGCTGGCATCATGGCTACTCTTTTTAAAGATGGAAACAACAATAAAATCTGAATGCCTGGTGTATTTTATTTTACTTCTTTTAGAAAGAAATTGACTATTTTGCAGCCATTTTCAAGCTATTAGTTCACTCAACTTATTTTCAAGGTGTATCTGTCACCTGCCATTAAGTTAAAGGTTAATTTTCAAGCAATAACACCAACAAAATGCAATTAAAATGTCTAATTGCTAAGAAAGTGATTTCCAAATAACAATGCTCACATTATTTTTGCACTCAATGAACTAGTTATTTTTCTGCTGTAGAACTAATAAGTAACCTGCTCCATGCACAGTACATGTTGAAAAGCAGATTCTGTCAGTAACAATATTGTGTGACAAACATGCTCAAAGCGAAAAGGTCAGGAACAAAAGTGATTCGATTACTCCTCCTTAGGAGAGATTTTGAAGAAGTCATCCAATTCTATAGCATGTGTACCAGGGAGTTCTGTAGTTCCAACAGCTCCTCTCAGAATGGTGGTAATCAATTAATTTGAGATTTGCCAAGCAACAAGGAATGGAAATAAGTCATTATTCAAGACAGTAGCTTTTTCTTCATCTTAGCACAGGTTCAACTACCTTAAAGCAAACCAAGTTAATCTCTGTTTAAGACTTCCAATCAAGCCATTTCTAGAGAACAGGCTGTAATAACTAGAGGAACAATGCAGAACTGGAGCCCAGAACACCATCAAAGCCCATTAGTGTAATAAATAGGAATAACAGGGATATTCCACATGCAGCTTCACTCACAGTTGACTGTAGCACCTACTGTGTCAAGCAGTTTGGGTGCAATTTTCTTCAGAATTACAGATTGTTTTGCACGTCCCTACAAAAACCATAAGAGCTTTATTCATCTGCAAAATGGACTCCAAAAGTAGGGGAACAGTATAAAAAATGTTCTGCTTCTCCTGTCTCATGTGACAGAGTGCTTAGTATTTGGGTTTGAAGTGGCACATATTCTGTGTCTGTCATACAACCTGACCAAAAGGAGTCCAGTGTAGGTAATACACAACTGGACAGCATTCAGCACTAGTACTCTAAAAGGCAGGGAGGCTGAATCTGCCAATGTGTATGCATGAAAGAAAATTATTAGCTTTGGGTAAATTCACATTATCAAAGATAGGTGTACCTGCATGCATATACTTGTACATGCATGTTAGGAGGGAAATATTATAGCAGTAATCTGGAATTTATAATACAGTTGTAAAGTTTCAACTCACAGCAAAATTAATCCTTTTATATCAACTGGCTCATTTACATATTTTGCATTACTGTAAATATTTCATTTAATGTCTGTGCACAGGTTACAGGAATTTATAGTCATGGAAGCCATTCTTTATTTCAAATGCAAATTATATGTGTGTGTTCCACTGATCACATTTAAGTTACATTAAAATAAATATCCTGGTATCCAAATGCAGTGGAGAAATGAGGAGCGAGTGCTCCTTAGGAAGGTATGAAATGTTTGCAGCATGACATGCCAGATATAACTTTAAAATACAAGACTAGGTCTTATTAATGTTGCCCTTAAAGCATGCTAAGCTCCTGTTGAACATGCAAAGGTTAGTTTTCAACAAATTATGCTGTAATGTCCTGGTTTGTTTTGTTTTGTCTTTTAACTACAAAGGACTGTTACTTTCCAGACTGGGCACACTATCTATTTCCATCACTGGCCAGCCAGCCATGAACACTTTCCATATGTCTACAGAGAGGAAAAAGTGCACAATGATTACCTGTGTTAATGCCTTACTGTACTTGATGCTGTAAGATAAGGACATTTGTGCTTAGCTTAAAGGACAAGGAGCAATTTTCATTGAGATCAGTGCTAATGCTACAAACCCACTTTAACAGAATGGACATGCCTGTATTATCTTCAGTCCTGGCATCTCAGTCAATTTCAGAAGCAGGAGAAAACATGATCCTCACTAGGGAAGGATAGAATATGAATCACAACTGGCTCAGTGGGAAAGAGGAACAGAGAGAAAATGTTCAATCTAGGGTCTATCCACTGGGACTGTGGCAGGTGTGTGTACTAGTTGCATTAATGGTTTTGTAATTTGGTGATCTGCCCAAAAGAAGCTTCACAGATCATCAACTCTTTCAAAATTTACTCTAGATTTACTGAGAAAATACCTGTACTTGCAAAAGCAGATCACAGCTTCCCACTCAGATGAGGAACAAACTGTTCTCTATGCTGGTCATTTTCAGTGGATAAACACAGCTTGTCCATTTTCCCCCTCTTCACATGAACCTCTCAGAGGCAGATCACTCAAAATACTTGATGCACAAACTGAAATGTATATATCAGAGAGACTTGATCAAATCCTGCACTGAATTATATCTCCATTCCATTGACTTCAATTGGGTTACACATGGACATAAACTAGCACAGAAGGCAGGCAGCATAATCCATATGCACAGAATATCTTTCTTCTAAAGAACCCTTGCTAAAATTAACACACTTCTGAATTTCCCTGCAGGAAGTTCCCTCCAAGAGGAAGCCTCAGCGGGGTAGTCCAACTGCACCAGAAAGAGAATACCACTCCTTAAGCTCAACCATCCTGGGGTTTTTCAAATACAAACTGGCACACTGAAAAAAGTATTTTGCAAGAAGAGATCATTGCCATTGCAGTACAAGCACTTGAACTGAGATACAACACCACAATATTCTTCAGAGTTCATTACTGCAAGTTCTCACATGTGAACCCCACGGAATGCTGCACATGAAAAAATGTAAACAACAGAGAAATTTCAATTTTCATTGGTGTGCCAGCCTCAACCCTCCCTGCCCCGACACACTCTCCCTCCCCACCCTTCATATACATGGTTTCGAGTTGCCTTATAGTTCACAGCACCCTTCTCGACATCCATCCTGCTGGAGAACACAAGCAAGCTTCTTCACCAGCAAGGAAGAGCCAGAAGAACAGCTACCATGATTCCTAGACACCTAGAATGAAGCTGTGCAAAAACCCCCTTAGTATGCCAGATTCAGGGATCAACAAAAATAGCCTGGAGATCACCAAGGCTTTTGAAAGTTTCTTCAGGTATCTTGGACTACTAGGAAACACCCTTTATTATAGATAGAATCCCAGTGACAGAGTTTTCCTTGATACTGAAATCACGTGAGGATCCAGTACTCCAGATGAGTGGCAGATAGCAAGAATAACTTAGCACTAATTTTGTCAACAGCATGAATTAAAGCTCATGCCATATTTTCAGATTATTTCTCTTTTAGTTGAAACTGGCTGGGAAACAAGCAACAAATGGCACCTCTGGAAAACTGTTACTCCCACAGTATGCCCAAAGGTGAGAAGGCAGAAGTTCCTCAGGACCTTCTTTTGAGAGAGAAGACTCACAAAACCTTTCTTTAAAGGCACTGAGCACCTTCAGTGGATTTGATGCCAACACAAGGTGCAAATGCATAATGCCATCTAAGTTCAGGTATACTGTGAGTTCTGCTACAATCAAAGAGGAGCACTGCACTGGAGTCCAAGAGGAGTTAATATCCTAGGTTGCCCCTTAACCTACAGAAAAAATGTTTTCACTTGACTGAATAGTCTCCCTATCAAAATCACCATGGTAAGGCCGATGGGAGAAGGGACTAAATATGATAATATACAAAAATAGACATGTGAATATAAAATTATTTTGTTAAGAATATCTTAAAATTTGACATTCACCATGGTTAATACTAAAGCATTACACCATGCAAAAGAGGAGGTATGTCAAAATCATACTGAGAGAAACTGGCTTTTCCTAACACAAAGAAAACATGAGAGGGGAACCCCTTTCAATGATCAAAAAATCTATTTCTTTAAGGACAGTTGCTCCACTGAAAATTTAATGCTTCCTTAGTAGGAAAAAGTAATATATATATTTATTTATATATGATTTGAATACTGTGATATCAATAAACACTGTAAGTACTGCAAGGATATATTATTCATTTACAGTAAAACTAACAATCCATGGTTAAATTTATAGTTTATAAATATGCTGTCTATATTATATGTGGTATAAAAATAATTGACATCTTGTGGGCACTAGGTCAAAATAAGGTTTTCCTTTTTAAGGGACTAAAAATCACTCAGGTATATGTACATTACCCTTGTCAATTAGGTGAAAATCATACTGACGTGGTACAAAACAGAATTCTACCATGCTGGCAAAATGAAGAAGGTAATGTATAGCATGATAATCACTGCATGACAAGGCTAATTAGGAGAAAAACCAGAATTTACAGCAGCCCAATTCTGGCAGTACTTTTTAAATAAGAATATCGTGATGTAAAGTGACACAGGCAGGAAAAAAAGGATGCAGAAGAGATGAGAAAACCTAATCAGGATTACAAAAACAAACTTCAAAATACACCCTAAAAGAAACATTGAAATTCCAGAAGCAAGGAGAGAGCTCTAAATGTTCTAGTTTGTTAACTGCATTAAGGAAAAACAGAGGTGTGTATTCATTTTAAAAAGTGAATGATTATTTTCCTGGACTCACTGCTACAATTGCTGTATTTCTGTAGAAAGCAAAGCCCTTTGTACAAGGTTAATATCTGTCCTGTGTTTTCAAGTTTGTCTTTAATTGTTGGCCCTCTGCAGTTAACATAGAGATTATTTGGCTACTTCCAAGTATATATGGTATGCTGCTCTGAGATGGACTTCTTTATCATTAATTACTTTAAACATTTTTGGTATTGACAAACTCTACATATCATCTTGCTGGACAAGTAACATATCCCAGTCCTTCCATTTCCTTATGTGCTTAGTCACTTCACTGGATTAAGGCATGTTTTTGTGTTCCATTTGCAAAAATAAAAACTTTTAGTACAAACGTCTGTGTTCTTTTACACAAAATTTTCTTCTTATAGATCAAGCAGCAGTGGCTGTTTAAGAAAATATATAAATACCCTTTTTTATTATTCTGTACAAATGTCTTCAGTATTCCTCCACCCCATTTAATAACATTTAACTGTACACAGTCCTACCTCATCCTTCACTGAGAGGTCCCTCCCCCCCTCCCCAGTGGAATATTTTGTATTTACACTTTCACAGCGGAGGCAGATAATGGGGTGGGGGGGCTCCCCCTCATGAGGAGTCTGTGCAGGGAGACGGTGGAGGTGGGTAGAGATGGTGGGAGTAGCTCCGCTCTGTGTAGGGGGAAGGCGGACAGCTCTCGTAGTTCTCCTCTGCCGACAGGTACTGGCTGCGTGGGGTGGGTGGTGGAGGGACGGGCTCTGAATCATAGTTCAAGTCACTCATATAGCCCTTGGCTGTTGCTGCCGTGACCCTTCGGCTGGGGCCATAGTCACTGTCACAGACATCTGTGCTGCAGGGCGTTGTGGGAGGTGCAAAATGTCTGTAGCTGTAAGGCCTGTAGCTGCAATGGGGAGATCAATGGGAAAAAAAGGGTCAGCGTATAGAAAGACTGTGCATTTTGGGCAATGTGCCCATGAACAAGCCAGCAGGGCATAAGCCAAGGTGGAAAGAGAAAGCAGGTCATCCTCTCTGCATCGATACACACCATCACACTCCTTTGTCTTGCTAATTTCCCTGCAGAAGGCCCCATCTTTGACCACTCATATTACAGTGTCAGTCAAATTATAGTAACCAGTGAAAGCGATGCTAACTATTAATTATCTATAGACAACACATTCCCTAAGGATGTGAGGGCGATCTGGCTGCAACATCTGTCACCCCACTGATTGCCAGGGTTGATTCGGCTGATCTGGCTGGCTAGGCAGGTGTCCCCTTCCTCCCTCAACGCTCCATGTGCATCCCTCCCAAAGCTGCGTGCCCGGTCGAAGAGGACGACCTCCGCGATAGAGACGGTACCGTTCATCAGTCAAGGGTATATGGTAGCTGCGCTCCCCTGCTGGAACCTCCGAAAAAGTTCAAGCTTCCAGGACTGCAGACATTTCCAAGTGAGGTGCTGCATGGGGCAGTTTGCCATTCTTTAAAAACGTTTACCTTGATTGTTGTGTTCAGTTCTGGGCCCCTCAGTTCAGGAAAGATATTGAGGGGCTGGAGTGGGTCCAGAGAAGAGCAACAAGGCTGATGAAAGGACTGGAGCACAAGTCCTATGGGGAGAGGCTGAGGGAGCTGGGGGTGTTTAGCCTGGAGAAGAGAAGGCTCAGAGGTGACCTCAGCACTGTCTAGAACTACCTGAAGGGAAGTTCTAGCCAGGTGGGGGTTGGTCTCTTCTCCCAGGCACTCAGCAATAGGACAAGGGGGCATGGGCTCAAGCTCTGCCAGGAAAAATTTAAGCTGGAGATCAGAAAAAAATTCTTTCAGGGAGAGAGTGCTCAGGCATTGGAATGGGCTGCCCAGAGAGGTGGTGGATTCACCATCCCTGGAGGTTTTTAAACTGAGACTGGACATGGTACTGAGTGCCATGATCTGGTAAATGGACTTGAGTTGGACCAAGGGTTGGACTTGATGATCTCGGAGGTCTTTTCCAACCCAATCGATTCTATGACTCTATGACTTAATTGAGGTAGAAAATGTTGCTCCTAAGACACTGAGGAAGGAAGGGGACGGGTGTGCATGTGCATGTGTGTAATAGCTGTGTTGCAATTACATGGAGAAGATATTCTCTTTGCATTATGCAATTGCTGGATACTAACAGACAAGGAGACTGAAAATTATCTGGCCCATTTATATCAGTCAGGAGAATCATTCCTTAGAGCAGTAACTAGGATGAAATTCTCAAAGGCTGCTACCGCAAAACATCTTTTAAAATGAGTCTATGGTAGTTTCAAGGAAACAAATTAGAAAGGGAAGTGCATGGTAACTACAACTCCCAGTATCACAGTCAGTTGTTGGGAATATGGGGGCATGCAGCTTCTCTATAGTCAAGTCAGAATATTAGGAAAGAAGTAAGATCAGAAGAAGCAAGATCAATGTTTATTTTTGGCTGGAAGAGCATTTGGAAAACATTAAATCTTATGCTACACCCCTAGTAGCATTTTATCATACTAAAAGTCACATCAGCTAACTAGTGATCAGCATGACTCATGCTGGCACCAGAATTTAGGTCCCTTTCATTAGAAAATTACTTATAATTTTAAAAGATTTTTTTGTATCGCTGCAAGGGATCATTATAAACATCTGGCCTGACTTTCTGCACAGCAGAGGCCATATTTTCTGCTAATGAAGAAGAGATGTCTGTTCAGCCCCAGAGACCTCATTAGCCAAAAGCCCCCAAAGGCACTCTGTTAGGAAGGCATATCTTTCAACAGACAAATAACAGCACTCTCTTCTCACTGACCAGATTACTGGTGATTTGGAAGGGGAACATTTACACCCTCAGATAGTAGGGGTCTGTCCCTCTATTTGTGTTAACTTGCTATAAAATGATAACTCCAGCATGCTTACAGGAAAGGTAAGAAAGATACATTCAAGTAAACAGAAATAAAACATGCATGTCCATAATACTAGTCAGAGAAAATAAGCAAAAGCCTGGCAACCTTTTCCAAATATTAACCCTTAATACGTCAAACTAGAAATTCTGTCCTCTATCTAGACCACAATATTAAATGTTAATTCTGACCTCCTTTATATTGCCAACATTTCCTCCACAGCGTGTTTGCTTATAATTTCTGATAATTACATAACAAATTATTTTTGACAGAAGCCTAAAAAAGGGATAAGTTCATTCCAGGGTAAGTATTTTTGCCTCAAAGTTATTATGGTATTATGTTTCTTTTGGTATTTACCTAGTTTTGTGATGAGTGTTGCCATTCCCCCCAATGCAATATATCCTAAGCCCACATGGTGTATGATTTACCTCAAACAGTACTGCACTTGTACATAAGCATCAGTGACCTGATACATGTGAACCCACTTAAGCACTAGTCTAGTGCTTGCAAAATTAGGGCCTTTGATTGCAATTCTTATGGAGCAGAGGCTATCTTTATTCTGCATTTTCTATACTAAATCTTTGATCCTGACAGAAGCTATTGTAATAGTAATTACCTGTAGGATCTATGAGTGGATGGGCTGTTTGAAGAATAACCAAATTCCATGGTATAGTGTGAACGTTCAGTAGCTGGTGATGGTGGTGGGTTCAAAATCTAAGAAGTAAAAAAAGGAAAAAAGCCACAGTTAAAAGAAAAGATACAAAATAAACTAGAGAAAGCATCAGTTTATAATTTTTATTTTTAGTACTGTGTAATAGGAACCTTAAATAAGGAACTGGATGCATAGCTCCCTCAACAAACAGGATTTTTCTTTTCTTTATTCCCAAGTTCTTTAACAGACACTGGAAATGCCATTTGTTGCCATTCCTATTAGCTACTACTAAGCTCTTCTCAAAAAGTGCTGACTGCTATGGCTATTTTGACATATGCAGTGCTGAAAAGTAAAGCTGAAGTAGGTATTCAATACTAGATTGGCAATAGGGATACCACTGCCCCAGGCAAACTGGCAGATACCTACTACTGCTAGTTCTAGTTCCCAAATAAATACTCTGCTTATAATACTTGCAGCATGCTAGCCCAGGCAAGTCACCATCATCATCACCATCATCATGGCTAGGCTTTGTGAACAAAGATTTGGGAAGGCCTTATACAGACATATTCTTATTGAATACAGTATTTGGATTAATTTAATGCTTATTTAAAGCATGATCAATTGATTCTCAGAACTGAAAGCAAAACAGTTTAAGATATCAACCTTCACTGACCAAGCATTTAACTCTTAACCACTCAACAGTGGCTTGGTGAACTTCATAAAAAGTTCTAAAACAACCACCACAGATGCTAGAAGTGAAGAGATGGGAAGCCCTCTAGGGCTGGTACCAACTTTTACATAGACTCTAGTGCAGCACACTACCCTGTTGTGACTGGAGGGATGTTATGGAGCTGGAAAACATTTACTTATTTATCTATCACTTGTAAGACACATGACACAAAAACTTCATTTTAATTCCCTGAAAGGTCTATACAGAATTAATCAGTTTCACCCTCAGAGTCATGTGGCAGAGTATATGAAAGGAAATCTCTCTGACAATGCTGCTTAACATTTACAGGGATGTTTTTCATCTCCCCTGAAATTCAATCTAATATTTTCTTCAGGCACTGAGATCTCTCACAACTTTTTTAAATTAAGTGAAAATTTCTATACTGTTTTGGAAAAAGACAATCTCATCTTTCTTCCCTTTCAAAACCACTTACTGCATATTGAAACAAGTTTATTAGGCTAGAAATCCAAACCAAAACATTAATTTGTCAATTAATTATCCTTAGAAAGACACTGTCACTTTCCTGATTGTTATTAGAAGTCTACAAATAATAAAATGACTTACTGGAGGAAAGTAAGTGCCTTTGGTACTTGAAGAACTACTGGAAGAGGCTCCAGTAACATGGGCCCTGTCATAGGGTGGTCCGCTGCTCCCTCCCATAATGCTGAGGGAGCTGATGACAGATTTACCTCGAGACATACCTGAAGAACAAAGATGTCAGTCAATATTCAATTCTTTGAGGCACACAGAAAAGGAGGCTTAAAAAATAATCCAGAGAATAACAGCTGTATAATCACAATTTGCAGAACCAAAATTAACCATCTCAGGATTATAAACAAATTCAGTGTTCCTTGGTGGATAACAGAAAAGAAGTCTGTGATGGAATATGTGGGTTGTTGTTGTGCATCAGCTGCAGGACTTGGCACCGGCCTATACTAAAGCTAAAATACATTTCTTTCATTTGAATGGCTTGAAAAGACTTGAGAGAACAGGCATTCAGGCACTATTTCTGTGCCACAGAATAAACCATGAAACTAACCAACGACCTCAACTGAGCAACTGAAATTGTGCAAGAGAAGAGAGGGTTTCTTGTTCTCTCATTTCGACTAGCAGTAAGTGAGCTTTTGCTAGTAGACTGAAGCATGCTGGCACAGAGCCCAGGCAGGAAATGGACAGGTATGCCACTGTGCTTGAAATAATGGGGAAAATTCTGCTCAAAGAGTCTTTATGCAGGTTATTACACACAGCAACTTGATGCATTATTTTAACCCTGTAACACCCTCACAGAACTTGATCCAACAGGAATCTGCTGGATCTAAAGCCACAAGTCACAAAACATATTTAATCAATATATACAGAAGCAATGCATATAAATGAAGTGCAATATTGTTGTTAAGTCTTACTTCTTAGACAGCAGTAAAGTGTGCTTGGACTTGTGTTAGAAACATGACCAAACACAACAAGTTGAGACCACAGGTATTGCTGGCCATGACTGACTTTGCAAGAAGTTTCATAAGCATACAGACTCAATCTACAAACCTATCACGAATAATTACATAAAGTCCAATGAACATAACTCTGTATATCTTTACCCTGTACTGTCATGACACTTTGCTGATGTTACAATAGTCCATAAAGAGGATTCTTGAGTAGCTAAAGAAGAAAACTCACACAGTATTTACATCTATTTGAGCTTATGGTTCTGCTAAGTACCCAAATGCTCATGAATAGCATAGATAAAATAGCAGTTCATTATTATAAAGAAGGATAGCAATGAGCCTTGAGAGTCCTGGCTTCCAACAGTTTCCTAGAATTATGCATGTGGAACAGACATTTCCTGTGCATATAGTACAACTGTGTGGTATCAAAGAACAGGACAATGATCACACTATTTACTTACCAGGAAGAGACCCTGACAAAGAGCTTGGGTGAGGCACATAACCTAGAGGTACAGAGGCTGGTCCATGCACCACATAATCATTGGTCATTGTTTCTCCATCTCCCTTCATGCGTGGGCACAGTACCCTCTGGCAGATGAAGTACATTCCTCCAACCACAAAAACTGTAAGGATCACACCAATGATGGAGCCTATCGTGTTGTTGGGCTGTGGTGCAGGTTCCTCTGTTGTGTCTAAAAGGGAAAAGGAAAATCAGACTAGGAAAGTTTAAACCAACATCAGTTTTTCTTACACATTTCCACACAGGAAAAGTAAATACCTCCTCTTCTGTAGGCAGACAACAACTTTCAAATTAATAGATGGGAAAAACAAACAGCTCCTAGGACAGATGACACTGTGCTGGGGACTCCACTTACACTTTTTCTTGTCATTAAGACAGTGAGTAACTTACTTTTCATGTCACACTTGTTTATGTCACATAAGCACCCAGGTTATCCCTCAGTGTGACAGATTGATACTTCCTTTTCTCACCAGTGTTAACATTCACTTATGGTGTAACACCTCTGTCGTTCAGTAGTGATAAATTCTGGGTTTGATGCTATTTCTTAAACTACCTATCCTACAACATATCTGACACACTCTGATGGTTACACATATAGCTGAGCATCAGCTTGAGAGGTGCCATCTTAAGAGGATACTGTATCCATAAGTATTACTCAACAATCAAAATGAGTGGCTTTCTCTACAACACCAGTTCTAAGCAATGACATTTCTGGGAGTTACTAACAATGTCCTGCCTGTGCTTTATGGATTTGACAAGAAAAGCAGACTAAAGTATTTTCCTGTTCTAGTCATCTTATGCATTACTGAAAGTTTTCTACACAACACATTTTCTTCTTCCCGAACACCAAACCCACACTTTAATCAGCTTGCCACAGTCTACAGAGATATGTAAACAGACTTCTGATCATACTGAAAGAGGGATGGTGACAACTGCAATCTTATTCTGGGTGGGCAAATTTTCCATCCTCTGTTACTAAACATATGAAACTATAGTAAAGATGGCTACACAAGTTTGTGATAATATCACTAGTAACTCGGTAGCATGACAGAGCATCTCCTATTACTCCTTAAGATCAAGGGTCCAACTCTGTTTGTGCATTTTCATGTTACATGTGTGTCAACTGTGATATATGGATCTCTAACACAAGAAGAGATATTCCTTCTTAAAATTTCTTTTAAAGTACCAACAGTGAAAATGAACTTTCAAGTTGGAATTTTAAAGACAATGGTATTCTCGTAGTGCTGGGAAATTTCAAGGTAGGAGATATCACATGTTACAAATTATGTATCAAGCTCAGAATTACATCTTTTCAAGATAAAAAGAAAATTTTAGAAAGTTTACTCTATAAACAGTGTTCCTTTGATTCTAAAAGCACCTGCTATTAACTCTGTGGATAAGAAAACCATGAAGCAGAGCACCTATACATAAAAACCTCACAGTGATAGATTTTAACACTGCACCAACTCAGCATACTATTGGATTATAGTAAACTAAATCTTTTATTTCTTTTAAAAGTATAAAAAGGTAAGTGGAAAAATAACTACCCTTCTCTGCCTCAGAAACTACTTGTTCAGAATACTAACTATTTTTCTTACCTCTGTCCCACCACACTGTGCATTAATTGCATGACAGCAGTTATAAAAATAAATCTAAGTAGGGAAGATGAGAAACAAATTTTGGATGCTGCAACCAAGTCTGTAGTCTCAGGTAATACACTTACAGCATCCTTGCTCATCTGAGCTGTCACTGCAGTCCAGGTTGTGATCACATTTCTTGCTTTTCCCAATGCACTGCCCACTGGCACAGCGGAACTGATCGGTTAAACAAAGCACTGCAAAGAGAAACACCCACATACCAAGAGTCAGTACCAAAGGCTTCTCCTCTTTAAAATTATTAAGAAACAAAGACACCAAAGTGTACAATCAGGAGTACCTTGGGAGAGCCTAGAGTGCTGCAATCTTAATTTCTGAAAGTACCCAGTGGCTCACAAAGTCCCTCATGTGAACTGTGCAGAGTGATTCAGTGTTCTGTTGAGGATAGTGCACATTGGGTATCTGGTCCTTACTGCCTATTTACAAAAAGAACACTATAAAGTTACCTCATCTAAAATAACTCAGAAGCAGAAGGCCATTGAGATGATAGGCACTTATCCCAGGACATGGTTATTGCAAAATTACTGTAAGAATCTCCAAATCTAAGCATTTACTATAATAAAAGAGAGAAGAATTAAGTTATTAAAAAATAAATCTGCTAAACATTATGAAAAAATTGGTCAAGAAAGATAAATGTGGTTTCTCATTGTCCATGTGCTCTTCCTGTAAACCAGAAAACTCCTTGATCATAAGACAATATATTGCACTAGACATTTTGTTTTTAAACTGAAGTGAAAGACAGAATATAAAACTGAAGCTTTGCCAGTACACTCAAAAAATAAACTACCATTTTGGGGAAAAAGGTGCTGCAGGCAAGGTGCTGGCTGCTGCTGTTCAGTCATATTCCTGCCTGTTTCTCATAAATCCAGAAATACTGTCTTCAGTTAAGAAGTTAAACTACAGGCTTTTCTTATGTGTAATCAATTTGAATATTCTGAATAACAGGGTCCCTAGTCTGACACCTCCAGTTGTTGGATGACAAGTGGGAAGCTGTCTTGCGCAACACATTTTCAGATGTCAGCATCTCAACTGGTTAACAATCACCTTTCACTGCACAGGAATTTCTGCATCTGTATGTTTTTGTTTGAGATGAAGCACATCTTTTGGAAAGAAACTTAGTCTTGATTTAAAGACACTTCAACAGTCTCTTCAAAGCAGGAAGATGTACTGAAAGCATATAAAGAAGGATCCTTTCAAACTTAAAATTGTCCCTACAACTCTTCACTACTTGCACAGTGAGGAAATGGTGAGTTTGGTAATGTTTCACATGGTATAGTGGTAGAGTAGTTCCAAAATTGAGAAAACTTAATTCTCATTGTGTTGGCAACAGTGCTTCCCTCTGTAACGATGGCTTAAATACTTTCTTTTGCCTGCTCTACAGGAAGAGGATGTCCCCAGAAATCTCATCTGAAGTATTTTAAAATAAACCAAGACCTTTATTTGGTACAAGGTACACAAAAAGCTGTGACAAGGATTTGCTTCGCTTCATACAATTTTTAATAGTATTTTTCACAGTGTTTAAACCACTGTGCTGGAGATCAGTTTTAATTTCCACTTCACAGGTAAAGAAACAAAAGTATGGAGTTATGAAATAATTTCCATTTAATAGACTAGTTTAAAAACTAGTAGAAACTTGGAGCCTTCCAAATCCTACTCAACAGTAACACTGGTATTTATCATAGGGTCCCTATGACAGCTCTGTTTTCACCACACTTTGAAGTATCCTCTGTACCTTCACAGTTCTTCTCATCTGAGTTGTCCTGACAATTTGCTTCTCCATTGCACCGGAGGGCACTCTCTATGCACTGTCCACTTTCACACTGGAACTGGGTATCTGAGCACACTGGGCAGTTCTTTTCATCACTGTGGTCTTCACATTCAGTGAAACCATCACAGCGCCAGGCCACCGGGATGCAGTCAATCTCACCTGTGAAACAGGTGAACTGCTGAGGGGAGCATGTTGGTGGTTCTTCAAAAATCAAGCAAACAAACAAAAATTAAAAATCCAGGTGAACAAACAGCAGACTGGGACAGGTAAGGACATGATCTCAGCTGATAAACATGCCATGTCATAAGGTAACTTCCACACCTACTGCCTTCACTGTCATTTGTGCAGACCTTGAGCTCCATGTGACTGATGAAGGCTCACATCAACTGGGTTTTGACAGGCAAAGAACAAGAGGAACAGAGAAACATGCAAATAAAACTGTTTCTTCCTTTCCCATTTAAGACTCCTACACGCTTCTCTTAGTAGGTTTACAGCTCTTCATTTAAAGTTATCACACTTTTCTACTCCCCCTTTCCTGCAACACCACCGTATACACAGCGGATGGCTTGCTCTCATGTTTGACAGTCATCGTATAGAAAACATTAAAAGGATGTATGTAATGTGCTGCACATGGATGCACTGTGACTCAATGTGCCCTTGACAGTTCTGTTCAGTCAAAATTCTTCTAAAACAAAAAATTGCTCCATCTAGTCAAATTCCGCTACCTCAATACATCTGTTAGCTGTTATTTCACATGAACTACATTAACTGTTAATCTCATGCAGTAAGTGTGGATTTTTTTCCCCTTTTTTTAATGTCCCTGTCTTCCCCCTGCTTTCTGGCCTGGTGTTAAACTTTTTCTGAGAAAAAATATCTGGGTTATGTTTGCTCTTGTTCCACTGTGACACCACATGTTGCTTCAGTGGTGAGATGATTGCATAATAAACGTATTCAGTAGAGTGGCACAAAGAGATCCAAGCACCAAACTCCCTCTCCTCTCCCCCATTTCAGCGCCACCCCTGGAGACACCTGGGTGTGGGTTATTGTGACTGTATCACCATGGAAGAGGCAACTTGCCTTTCTGGGACTGAAGTTCAGAAAGACCCATGCAGGATGAGCTTGAGGAGGACAACAGAGAAGAATAAAATGTGCAATATGCCAGAATGTGACAATCTACCCCTATTTGAAGGGGAACATAGAGATTGATAGAAAAAAGTAATAAAAATCATACAATTAAAAAATGAAGCTGAAATAATTCAGTGGTCTTAAGTAAAAAGGATGAACAGAAATCCTTATTCAACAGTCAGTTAGTGATTTTTTCCACTTCTCTTACTCCTTCTCAGTACTTGTAGATTTAGCTGAAGAGGGTGGGAAAGAGGTAATGTGTAAAAGTGTGTAATGGCACCTGCTGCACTGCCATATTCTTTTTGCTCAGAAGCCAGCCTCAAATATGGAGACATCCCACAACCCTGAGAAGCTGCCAGCTCAGTGACACAGAGCATAGAAAAGACTTACCTCCACAGGAAAGCTCATCTTGTAGCAGAACAAGGTGGACTGGGCAAGAGCAACGAGTGGTGCCATCACCCTTCACAATGCAAATGTGTGAGCAGCCACCATTATCTTGAGAACAAGGATGTTGTCCTATGATTTTAAAAATAAGAAAGACAGGGACTGACAAGAAATCCCCACCTCTTCTACAAATTTTCAGTGATTTCTTTGGGCCCACAGGACTCCCTTCATTACTTTTCTTCCCCTGGAGAGTGCATTACTAAAAAATCTCTGAAAGAGTCATATTTTCCCATGTGTATTTTTCCCTTTACACACATCAATAATTATAAAGCACATTGGTAACTGTCCATGATCTGAAATCACTGCAAGGATTGTGCCATGGTATCTACTAAACAGTACTCAAAGCATTTTGCTTCTTGTGTGAGGTAGAATTAGTTCTCTGCTGCAAATAGTAGCATTAGTAATACAAAACGATATCTTGAATTCCATACTTCATTTTCTCTATGAAAGACCATTAAAAAAGTACACTTTTCTAATTTATGAATTCTGAAGCTTCCATGCTGTCTCCAAAACTCAAATTAACATGTTCTAGATAAACATGTCTCTTCATTTTAATGTTTAGTAAGGGCAACATACTTCTCTTGGAACTCCTGACAGATTTATTGAGATTAATAGCACACAAAACTAGTAGTAGCTTGCATTGATGTTTTAATTAAAAATCCCCAGACATTTTTCTACGTATTCCTCCCAGGCATGCATCACAGCCTACTAACTAGGCCTATTTCCTCCAGGATTGCAGCCAACTCCACTGCTTTAACCATACATCTCCCACCACTCCAAGAGTGTGTGTGGGGGGAAAAGCCCTGGTAAACAGAAAACTTTTGAAAGTGCAGCGGTGTTCAATACAAACTGTTATTTAATTCACACCTCCTTTGTTCAGTGCAACACTGCTCTTCTGTCATTTATGTTCAATATGAATTACCACCACCCAAAATTGTTCATTTTGCCTTCAAGGCAGGCAGTCCATTGAAACATTTACTGCTAGAAAAGCCCTGAGAGCTGTGCTTGCCTAAATGAGCACCTAACAGCAACTCCCTAGCATGATCTAGAAAATATGCTTCTAGGGATAACAGGATGTTTCCACTGTGCCTAGAGACACTACAATGCCAGATGCCTGTATGGGACTACCAATAGTGCTGTAATCAGCAACAAAGGTGTAATCAGCTGGGTTTGTGATACATTTCCAGTCCATTAACAACTGCGTGAAGGAAACAACCTTAACAGCACTGTGACAATGTACAGAAACAAACCAATATAAACTTCTGGTCTCTTTGATCTGCAGAGATTTGCCACCAACAAGGCAAAAGAAGCTCCTGTCTCTGCAGCCACTTCTTGGCTCGAGTTTCACAGGCACTGTTTGCACCTGCAAACAGGAATTGCACTTACTGTATTCCTGAATGTTGAGTTCTTTCACAGCATGGATGTCACTGAGTTGTGCAATACGAGCTTGGACCTTTGTACGTCCTTCTTGACCCGTCATATCAATCTTTTCAATCATCTGCTGTTGCCTGTCAATCCAGTACAGCCAGTTTTCAAATACAGTTAGGCCCACAGGCTGTAAGATATTAGAATCTTCCAAAACAATCCGGTTAGCACCTGCAGAAGGCAAAGAGTAGTGTAGTTCAACTTCAATAAACTGAAATACTATCAGAAACATTTTCTACCTACTTACACCACTATTTTTCACTACTTTTATACTACCAGGAAAGGCTACTATAAAATCCCAAGCAATCTTTGGTCCTTTGATGCACGACTAATGTATTTTGCAGACAAATGATCAAATTCTTTTTCTTCTTTCATCAAGAAGACAGTTTTTTGTGCTTCAAAAACATCTACTGTACTTAAGAAGCATCTGGAGTTGGGGGCTCAGCTCTCATGAGCCTTTCCAGCCTTTTCTCGATGTGATGGAAATTGGTAATTCTTTTCCTTCTTCTTTCCCTTTTCAGAGAGATCAATTGCTTTGTCGTGCCATACAACAGGGAAAGAGAAAGTAGATTAGCTTGAGCTAACTAATACAAAATGAAGTCCAAGTAAAGGCAAAGTACTTATTATTTCTCAGATGAATTATGAGATCAACACTTGACTTCTGACTTCCTCGTGTTCTTTTCTTTCAACTGCACTACCTTCACTAAGCTATTCATGCTAAATTGGGAATGTTCCTTTCTTTCTAGCAAAAACTTACTTTCCTGAGTTCCTTTAGCAATCATGCTAGTTCATGGTTAACACTCCACATAAACAAAAGACAGTCAACAGTTGTTTTAAAGGTATCATTAAAGACTGTCCAAAGACAGTGAAGACTTTGTAACTCACACAGAAGACATGTTAGTCAAAACCTGAGGGCTCAAGAGGGAGGTTTAATCCATGCTTCCTTTCTTTAACATGATATGACATGGTCATTAACACTCCAGTATTCAGTGTGTTTATCAGGTTCTGAGCACAAAATTACTTGCAAACATAAGGAATCTGCTTTAGTTTTGAAAAGCTGAAACAATATCACACGGTCTACAGCTTGAAAATTTACATATAAATCGTAGTATTTCAGATACCTGGGCTTATTTTTCACTTTTACTACAGCAGACAATAGCTTTACATATATTCATCCATGCAGCAATTTCCAGTAAATTGCTATATTTTGTTCTGTAAAAATACACTAGAATAACTGAATACCATACCCACACAAGGTACTGTAACAGAACAGAAGACACATGCATTTTCTGATTTTATACTTTGAGTAAGTTCTATCTCTCTGCTTTGTTTAGTAGCAAGTAGAGGTTTTTTGCTTGTTCAGAATTTAATCAACAGTATGTCAGTGACGATGACTTAAAAAGAAATTCAACGGTGAAAAATGTATTTACCTCATTTTTGCTAAATGCACACAGAGCTGGGAAGTTAAGCAATCCTCCAAACATTTACTAAGCATTAGAATCTAAAGCAGAACATAAAAATACAAATCAGCTAGACTGGGCTCTCACTCACCACTTTGGAATCACACCAGCAATGGTCTGATTAAGAAAAGATGTTGATGGATTCTGAATAAGGTTAAACCCAGACTGATGTAGAAATTACTAGACTGAGTGATGTAAGCCAATTTAAATAACGGCAACCACCTATTAACTCCCATAACTGCAACCATCTATTAACCCCCATGAACATGAGTAATTGAATAGGGAAAAGCTAAGGAACAGAAACCTTCATCTTGAGAAGAAAATCTTAGCTGGGAATAGGGCAAAATGCAAAGATGACCAGTAAGAAATACAAAAATTAAGACCTTGACCCACCCAAATGGAGGCTGTACATGCCCTGCTCTGCCATGCCCATGTCACTCAGCATGGCATATTGAACTATGCTTCTAAAGCTCAGAAGATTAAAATTTTCACTTCCTTAATGTTTTAATTTTTTTTTTTAATATTCATGACCAAGCGTAACTGACTATTTTTGACTAAACCAAGACCCTAAAATCCCTTCTTCCATAAACCAATAATACAATCTGAAGCTGACTCATCAGAGTACTAGTATCCTTTATTGGGAATGTCATATGAAAGGAAGACATGATTAAGAAGAGCTTTGTCTTCTGGCATCACCATCCTCTCTCCAGCAACAGCCTTTATCAAAAGACTTAAACCCAACCAAATAAGTACAAAAATCAGGACACAGCCATAGTTCATTCTATTTCCAAATAAAAATTACTTAATTTTAAAACCATTAGACATTTCCAAATCACAATAATTTTTTCTGGAATAGAAGAACTAATTTCCAAATAGTTTCCATGGTAGGAAGCCAATTCCAGGCATCTTTTCATAAACAACCCCTTAATCATGTGAAGAATCACGTTAACTTCAATAGGATCTCCAATTCGGGCAAAATGATCAAGTCCTAACTGCATGCCTGAAGGACAGGGAGGACAAGACAGACCTGCATCACATAAAAGGCATTCTAGGTGTCCTTGTCTATATGAGTACTGGCATCTACAGAGTTGACAGAGCAAGAGACTGAGAATGTTTTTAAGAAGCTAACATGCAGAAAATTTACTCTGCTGGTCAAAAGAGCCCATCAATCAGCATTCCTAAGCACAGGAATGCATCTCAGCAGTTAGCAATTTAACATGGTGATTATAGCAATGTGGTGCAAATGCCAAAAAGCAAGAGAGGTTTTGGAATGATTTTTTTTTGTGTTCTTTGAAATATGGCAAGCTTTTACTATAGAATATTGGTGATCCAACAACTACATCTTTAAGAAAAAAGAAAAGCAGAATCATTAAAAGCAGACTGAGTTGTAATTGAGACTCATCTCCTTCTCTGGTTTCTTAATTTTGGGCAGATAACAAACAAAGAGAGAAATTAAGCATGGTACTGCTGCCCAGTACTCTACTCATGCAAACTCTGGATCTGGGACAAGCCTAGAACGTACTAAGCTACACCATCCCACTTTTTTTCTTCTTTTTTTTTCCCAAAATAATTTGCAAACTCAGGTTATGTCTTAGTGTTTTAAAATAGTAAACAATCAAGATATTGCAATTCATTAGTGACCCTGAAACTTTCAGTCACACATCACTGAAAAAAATTACTCTTTCTGAGCCTCAACTCCAACCATCTAGAAAAACTGAAATGTTTTCTGAAACAAAAGCTTATTCTAGCAACTTAGTAAAAGACTGAAAATCACATCAGTCACAGGGTTACATGCTGCTCGTTTGAATGAAGGTATCATGTCATAAGTAAAAGACATCACTATAAGCTATTGTAACACTTGTTAAAAGTCCTCAAAGTCGTTTACAGATTCCAAGCCGTGTCCTTATTTCCTTATATGTGTACTTATGCTTTTGATAGTAAAAACCATTCTACTGAAGTATACACATGCACTATTCAAACTGGGGATGGACTTACCATGGAGGAAGGAGAATTTCTGTTCTAGTCCTCCACTAGCAGGAGTGAGATCCGGGTATAAACCCCATCAGCTAACAGAGATGGGTATGTATGTGCTCAGAACACCCTCTCACTGAAAGCAGCAACATCTGGCCCAGTTCGTATCATGAATTACTACTGATGAGGCAGCTGAGCTGATCCAGCAGTTTGCTGGATCAGGCTAGTAAATGAAAGATATTTCAATCTTTCTCACCCAATAAGAACCATGTGATTTTTCCCTTTTCTCTTACTCCACTTCTGGTTGCTTGCTGGAATCTTTCCTGAAACAATTCAGCTTTCCAAGCCAACAGAACACCATTCTCTATTTCTCTTTTTCTATATATTGTTGTTAGGTTGTTATTATTATTATTTTATTATTTTGCTCATGTGGTTAATTGAGCAGAATCAACTCATAGAGGAGTCAGATAAGCAGCATAACCAACCTTGGGGAGCAAGCAAAGAGAATTCCATAGCTGGAAGAGGGAGATTTGTTGTCTTTTGAGAACAGACATTAGATCTGCTCAATTCGTCTCACAGCTTTTCATCCTAAGTGACAGAAGCATAAGTAACGTGGACACTTGTTGCTTGAAATCTGCAGGACAGACTTTCCTGCTGATGGGGAACTTTCCTCTGATTGACAGATTACTGCACCGAAACCAATGCTTTTAAAAACAATCCTCTCCCCACCCTTTTCAAAACTGCAACTATTGATTTGTGGACTAACTTTGGGAAACCACATGAAGGTCTTGCAGCGAGAAACTAAAGTAAATAGCATGTGTAGCAATTAATAATGCAAATCACAGATAGTGGCATGAAACTGTAGAGGCATGCTGCATGAATCATGAACATTCCCTAGCAGGGAATTTAGGGAGTGATTACAATAACAGTACAGACTGTTTAGAGCAGGAAGAAACAGATGACACTTTTCTCTGCATTCCTCCACACCACAGAAATGAACCACTGAATTAAAGTGCTGCTCTACCTGAAAGGTCACTGCTTTCAATTCTCCGAAGATCTGAATCAGCCCAGAACAACTTCCCTAGCTGGCTGTCGATTGCTAAGGCTATGGGCTTGCTCAAACCACTGAAAAAAAGGACTTCTCGTTCAGTTCCATCCAATGCTGCCCTCTCAATCTTAGGAGACCTATCCTGTAGGTTGGTGAAATACATGTATCTGGAAGAGAAAGGATTAGAGGAAAAAAAAGTTATTTGATTTTTCCACATTTTTGCTATAAATCCAAGACATCTTAACAAACATCAGTTGTTTTTATTCTGACAAACAGACACCAAGCTGCAGCAAGAAAACAACTTGATATCAAGACCTTCACCCTGAATTTCCCCACATCATTGTTTCAGCTACATACCCTTTCTCTGGATTCACCACAATGGCTCTGGGCCTATCCTGATCTCCTCTGAGCACCACTCCCATGGGTCTCCCATCCAGGCGTGTCACATTGATCACATTAGTAGCTTCGCAGGTCCAGTAGATGTAACGGCTGTAGATGTCAATGCTCAGGTCATAAGGCTGCATATCTAGGTTCTGATTGGGAACTGGACTTGTCACAACAGTGAGGCTCTACAAAGAAAAGATAAATAACACACACAACATTTAATCTTCATGGAACACAAATGATTTTATTTGTACTAATGTCAAAATACTGCTCAGAAAAAGGAGATGGCCAAAATACTACCATAAAGTAAGGCGAGACTCAGCTCCTGTTGTCCCACTAACACTTTTGATAAGATATAGAAACTTAGTCCTAATGCTTTGTTGTAATGGCAATCACGTTAAGCTGACTGCAGCTCATAAGCCTTCACAAGTTTGACCAGTAAGTCCAAACTGTCTTTGTGTTGAAGGTCCAGGGTCTGTATTTCCTTTGCTTTTTTGACAACTCTTAAGTTCAGTTTGGATAGACCCAAACTCAGCACATCTAACACTCTACAACAGAAATGCATCACCACTAATTCCCAAAGCTGCAGCTGAATGGACAAAAACACAGGCAAAGGGAGGCCAGAAAACACTTGAAATTCTTGTCTCATTTTTTTTCACCACCACTGCCATCTCACTTGGGGAACACAAGGGTGAATGGGAAAGCAGCACTGCCAAAGACAGAAATGACATCTGCCAGCGTACAACAGTGACTTCAGCACACTTCCAGCTAACATCTTACAAGTTCAAAGTTCTTGACTTCTAGATTTCTGGAGTTGATATGCCTTTTTTTAATTATTATCTTTAGAAAGACCTTAATAAACATGGTTAATGATCTCTTCAAAAAATTTGAAGATAATTAGTAAATCACTAAACACAGCCTACATAATCTTTTTGGAAAAACATGCTTTTGAGGTGAGCTGTTTCCACCCTCTCATCCTCAAATTAGACTTCACCAGAAAATTTGCCCAACTTTATTTGGCTTGTCACCTCTGTGAAACAGTGTGCCTACAAGTCTTATATTTGTTTATTCCGCTAAAGGTAGAAAAACATGGTGCATGATTAATTTGGGGTGTTATTTAGATATTCCAAAATAAAAAGCATTGCTAAACCAAGAGTTAGGGCTAAAGGGGGTTCAGGAGTTCCAGCTATCATCACACCCAGCACCAGAAACCACACTCTTAAACTGAGTATAGCACCTCTGTGTTGCTCATCTTTGTCTCCTGCTCCTCCCATATTCAAAAAATCAGGAAGAAAAAAATCCATTTTAAAATATGAAAATACATAAGCAGTCACTGCTTGCAATTAACATCACACTAAACCTGTGTATGGGTTTTGTGTGGCAAGGTTCTGGTAGGGGGCAGGGGGCTATAGGGATGACTTCTGTGAGAAGCTTCTGGAAGCTTCCCCCATGTCCAACAGAGCCAATGCCAGCTGGCTCCAGGACTCACTGGCTGCTGGCCAAGGCCAAGCCCATCCATGATGGTGGTAAAGATAAATGTGATAACATATTTAAAAAGAAAAAAATGTTACTGGGCAGAAGTAAATGAGGCCAGAGAAAGCAGAAGTGAGAATATGTGAGAGAAACAGCCCTGCAAATACCAAGGTCATTGAGAAAGTCGGGGCAAGAGGTGCTCCAGGCGTTGGAGCAGAGATTCCCCTGCAGCCTGTGGTTCAGCCCATGGTGATGCAGCTCTGCCCCTGCAGCCCATGGAGGACCTTGGGGATGCAGAGATACACCTGCAGCCCAGGGAGCAGACCCATGCCAGAGTAGGTGGATGCCTGAAGGAGGCTGTGACCCTCTGAGGGACCCAGGCTGGAGCAGCCTCTTCTTGAGGAATGTGTGTTGTGCTGGTGTCTTTGGGGGTGTATTTTGTACAATCCTGCAGCTAAGTGTTATCACCGACTAAGTAACCCATATAGTTATTGTCACATATTTGTATTAATAAACGTTATTTCGGGAGCTATCGTGAGAAGGGTTCTTTTCTCTTGCTGCTATTAAGTGTGGTCCTCATAGGGGAGTCAAAAATCTTTCCAGTCTGTGTTCTGTCCAGAGTTAGGTGGGCAGTGCTGGGTTCATAAAGTTTTGATTACTCTGAGGATGCTCATAGCTATAATTTCTCCCTGGGTGAAGTGTGGCTTCATATCAGAGGTCAGAACCCCTTCCAACCTGTGTGCTGTCAGTTAAAAGACAGGCAATGTTGGGGTACATAAGGATTTGATTGTCTGGAAGCGCTTACAGCTAATAACTTTTAGTTAATACAGTTAAGACTAGAAATCTTTGTATTTCTGTCTTCCTCCTCCCTTTCACGTGACATTAATTTGGTGGGTCCCTGAAGCAGTTCGTGAAGAACTGCAGCCTCTGGGAAGGACTCACATTGGAGACATTCATGGAAGATTGCCTCCTGTGGGAGAGACTCCATGCTAGAGAAGGAGAAGGATTCCTCTCCTTGAGAAGGAAACAGTGACAGAAACATCTTGTGATGAACTGATCATAACCCCCATTCCTGTCTACCCATGACACTGGTGAAGAGGAGATAAGAGAATTTGGACTAAAGTTAAGCCCAGGAAGGAGGGTGGGGTGGGAGAAGGTGGTTTTAAGATTTTAGGTCTCATTACCTTACTCTGATTTTGATTGATAACAAATTCAATTAATTTCTCCAAGTTGAGTCTGTTTGGCCTATGATGGTAACTGGTGAGTGATCTCTCTCTACCCCTATCTCAACCCATGGGCTTTGTGTTATATTTTTCTCCCGTCTCACTGAGGAGTGACTGAGCATCTTTAGTGGGCACCTGGCAGCCAGCCAGAGTCAAACTACCACAACCTGTATTAACTTTTGCCTTCTGTCTTACTCTATTGTTTTTTTGTATTCCCCAATCAAATACATTTTCCCAAGCTTGCTACATCTCTTACCAGTCACTAGTTTCAAGCTCCTCACTGAGTGCCCCCATGGTTTACAACAGCTCTCTTCCTATCTGCATCAGACAAAGCTGTGTGCTCATGAAGTCCCACCCTCTTCATCTTAGAGTCACTGCCCATGCACCCTGCTGACACACCTTCTCACTCACACACACTGTTTCTCTAAAGAACTTTCCCTTCCATTTTTCATGTCTCAAATAAGGGCTTCAAACAGCTTCCGGACATAAGACAGTGTTGAGCAACTAATGCACTGTGAACAACAGTATTTTCAAGCTGGCCTTGGTTTTCCATGTTTTACTTCTTGCTGCACGTCCCAAATTTACTGACTGAGAACTCCAGAAAACTCCAGATGCCACTTGTTTTGCCAAGTGACAGTGACCTATAGGAAGTCTGTGTATCTAAATTATTCATATACAACCAGCCATTGTTTGGCGTAGGGCATGCCAAATGTTCAGTAATTCCACCACCATCAGGATACCTGGCTGCCATCTTCCTGTGCCTTCCGGATAATGTTCTGCCGAGAATCAATCCAGTACAGCTGCTTATCCAGGGGGTCATAATCAATGGCTCGAACATTCCTAAGACTATGGATGGGGAGTATGATGTCTGGACTCTGCTGCTCATCTATCACCATGCGATTAATTGCATTCTTCTGACTGAACAACAGAAACGTTGTAGGAGCTTCATGGGTTAAAAGAAGAAAGGGGGGTGAAAGAGTTACACATAGCAATAACATTGGATATTTGTGTGTTTAAGAATGACAACCACTATAACAAAACCAGACAGTACCTGTTATTTCATTCCCCTTTTCCCTCTTCCTTTGCCAAAAACAAACAAAAAACTAAAATAATACATAAAAATCCCAATCTCTGATGAGCTTTGAAAAGCCTTTCAAATGATCTCTTTTTACTATAAATGTCTGTACATGGATGTGACAGGCAAATATAAATTTTGTAAGTGGGAGGACTAGTGAACGTAAAGATTTCTGCCAAGATCACCTCAAAGAAGAACAGCCAATCATGCCTGCCTCTCAAAGAACTGTCCATTTTCTTTCTAAAGGGGTCTTGGGAAAATGCATCTACCTGCATGAAGCTGAACCCTCTGCCAGGTATACTTCTACTAGCAGAGGAAGGTGAGAAAAAAAACTAAATCAGGAAAATCTCTTAACTGTGTCTGAGGCCGTGTTTTTGGAGAAAAATGTATTTACTCTTCTCAAATTTATGTATCTTTATTACTTCTAGATACTTATCTGGGAATGGTAACCTGCAATCAGAAAAACATAAAATCTAATACTATGCTCCACATACCCATCAAAAAAGTCCTGGACAAATGGGTTTTTTTCTTCAAAATGCCATGTTTCAGTAGTTTACCAGCTGTATCTTACAATAAGTGCGCAAAGCATTTAATACATTATTGGAAAAAAATTATCTCTCTGTTACATAACTGGGTCAGAAATCCTAGGAGGCAGATGAAGCATTTTCCCTTTTCAGAGGGTTCTTTTCAATAACATTCTATCTGAAGCCACTGCTGTGCAAGACAGAACAAGAGCCAGTAGACAGAAATGCAGGTTGAAGCCTCCCTGAAGTTTGTACAATCAATTCTCTATAGCACAAATCTGGAGACAGTTTAGCAGTAGGACAAACAGTCTTGGACAAGTGTACTCTCTGTTGGAATAGGAGCTGGCTTGAGGGTCGGTCCCAGAGAGTGCTGGTGCACGGAGCTGCATCCAGCTGGCGGCCAGTCACCAGTGGTGTTCCCCAGGGGTCTGTGTTGGGTCCAGTCCTGTTTAACATCTTTATTGATGGCTTAGATGAGGGGATTGAGTCCATCATCAGCAAATTTGCTGATGACACCAAGTTGGGAGGGAGTGTCGACCTGCTGGAAGACAGGAGGGCTCTGCAGAGGGATATGGATAGACTTGAGAGATGGACTGATTCCAATGGGATGAAGTTCAAAAAGACCAAGTGCCAGGTCCTGCACTTTGGCCACAACAACCACCTGCAGCGCTACAGGCTGGGCACAGAGTGGCTGGAGAGCAGCCAGGCAGAAAGGGACCTGGGGGGACTAATTGACAGGAAGCTCAACATGAGCCAACAGTGTGCCCAGGTGGCCAAGAAGGCCAATGGGATCCTGGCCTGTATCAAAAATAGCGTGGCCAGCAGGACCAGGGCAGTGATCCTTCCCCTGGACTCTACGTTGGTGAGGCCACACCTTGAGGACTGTGTTCAGTTCTGGGCCCCTCAGTTCAGGAAAGATATTGAGGGGTTGGAGCAGGTTCAGAGAAGAGCAACAAGGCTGGGGATGGACTGGAGCACAAGTGCTGTGGCGAGAGGCTGAGGGAGCTGGGGGTGTTTAGCCTGGAGAAGAGGAGGCTCAGAGGTGACCTCAGCACTGTCTAGAACTATCTGAGAAGTTCTGGCCAGGTGGGGGTTGGTCTCTTCTCCCAGGCACTCAGCAATAGGACAAGGGGGCACAGGCTCAAGCTTGGCCAGGGGAAATTTAAGTTGGATATCAGGAAAAAATTCTTTCAGGGAGAGAGTAATCAGGCACTGGAATGGGCTGCCCAGGGAGGTGGTGGATTCACCATCCCTGGAGGTTTTTAAACTGAGATTGGCCGTGGCACTGAGTGCCATGATGTGGTAAATGGACTGGAGTTGGACCAAGAGTTGGACTTGATGATCTGGGAGGTCTTTTCTAACCCAATCTATTCTGATTCTATGACACTGCATTAATTTACAAGCCTGTAAAACAGGTAATGCAGTATCTGGGAAATGGGACGAAGCAAAAGCTTCCTAAACAACATCACCTTGCTTTGTTATTTTAGTACACACTTTGAACATGTATTCTGACTGCTGGAAAAATGAAAAGGGCATAGAAGAGTTTCCCTGGTAACTAACTGTTATGGGTTTGGCTAGGTGTGGGCCTAAATTTAGGGTTTGGATTTCAGGGTAGGACTGATACTGTTAGCTGACTGGAGCTGGGCTGGGCTAGCTGACAGCTGACTTCTTCTAGCCAGTAGTATTCCATACCATATTCCAATGTCATCTCAAAAGGGAACAGCCAGTGTGGGAGTGGCTTGGTCAGTTCCTTCGTAGCGGTTGTCTTAGAAGGACACACTGTGCCATCCCAGGAGGGATGGGGAGGCCCAGGCCCAGAGCACCAGCTCACCACCATGTTATCTTAGGGAACTAAAATGTTTGCTCTTCATCTTTCTCTCTGCTTAAGTCTGTCTCTGGGGAGTTAATTTCTCTAGAATGATTGGTAGTCAAAATAGTAGAATTTGTGTGCACTGAGGAGTGGGAAGTTATTTCCTGTTATTTCCAACATGTGTAAGTGTGTATTATATTGTTATTTACTCTTAATTTTCTCTTTTTTGTATAAATATATATAGTTAGTTTAAGTTTAAGCCTGTTTCCAGTTTTTTTTTCTTTTCTCCCTTTTCTCAGCTGGGAAAGGGAGGGAAACTAATTCTGTGTTGGGCAGTTGGCATTTTGCCAGCTCAACCCAAGACAAAGTCGTCTTCTTCCTCCTGGCCAGAGGCAGGGCAGCCTCATGCCAAGCTAAACCATAACACTAACACACAGACCTGACATCCTAAACATCCTGTAAAAATCAGGCCTAATTGCAAGGTATTCTTGCTTTCTGGAAAAACTTGTATTTTCTCTCCAAGCATTTCTCCAATAATTTAAACTGCTTTCTACTTAGCTCTAAATTGTAGAAGAAAGTACCAAAAAAAACCCCAAACCCAAAACTCAAACAAGGAATAAAATTTTATATGAATGTGTACAGCAAAATAGTGGATTCAGAACACATGAGAATTCTCACAAAGAAGGTAAAGGGAAAAAAGCTTAAGACACAAGAGTGCAGGTAAACATATCATCATAAGCACCTAAAATTAATTCTACTTTTCCCCAAAGACACTCTCTCACTTTACAAGATTGCCTGGCTTACAACTTTGAATTGATGTCTTATTATAAAAAGCAACAGCAGTGTTCCTCCCCTTGACACTCCACATCTCTGAAACAGAACCAATTTTAGAAATCTCTTCCCAGTTTTCATCATTCTCCCTCCCAATAGTCATATGCTTTAGCTGCATTTTTGGCAGGCAAATAGAGTGCAATAAGCATGTCTCCTATGTAACCCTGCCTTTAAACTTCATGACATGTGGTAGGTCTGATGAGAGACCAGATTTCCCCAGAGCAGTATGTCCTTTCCATCATTAAAAGAACCTACGCGTACAAGAGCAGGGTAATCGAAAAGGGAGGGTCTCTAGACAGGGCTTGGACTAATAATGTTCAGGAGTACGTAGGCCGAGTAAAACAGGCAAAAGAAAGTTAAAACAATTCATTTTTCAATTACAATGGAAAAAAAATTATATGCAGAGAAGCCTAAATATCCAACTACCTACAAATGAGAAGCTGGAAGGCTCCCAGGTCTGAATACAGCAGAGGAAAATTAACGCCACACAAAAAGCCTTGAATTGTACCAGGAGAAATGGTTCTATTTGCTCACAACATATTTCCTGTATTTTACTTCTTCCCTTACAAGAGCATTTTCATAACAAAACATGACTTTTGATCATTTTGCTACTTATTCTCTGCTGGAAGTCAAATTCCTCTGCGTATAAAATCACAGTCATCACCAGAGAGGTGCCAGCTGTGCCTCTAACTCACATGAATATGTGAGAGTGTCAAGACTGCAAGAATGTAGTTGTACTGCCATTGTCATTACCATTATAATAAAAAAGGAAAGGAGAAGTACAGCACACATGGGGGTAGAAAGGCAGAGTTCTTTGAAAAGCATGGTTTTCAAAAAATGCCATGAAGTGGCATTTGTGGAACAATCTGTCCCGCTTTTGGATTTAAAACAACAGCTGGATCTCTCTACTCATGCATAAGGTGGACAAGATACAATCTGTCTCTCTGTACCATGAATCTCTTCAGCCACTGACTAATCTGAATGACACCAGTGGAAATCAACCATCCAGTGTGGTTGCCAAAATTATGACAGCTTCACTGGCAGCCAGCAATTGAGAGATGGATAAATGATTTTGTTAGAAACTAATTACACACAACCTGAGGGGCCTTGCAGTTTGTCTTCCACACAACAATAAAGAAAAATGGGCCTTGGCTGCACTGAGATCAGAAATTAAGATTGCTGGGGAGGCTGTGGAGCCAAACCTGTCCTCACTGAGGAAGAAACACTTTTCAAGGTATGAGAGTGGCCCCCCTCAGCAGCTCATTAGCCAGAAAACACAGCTACTACAAAATTAAATCGTGACCACCCAAAACCTGCACAAAGTCCAGAATCCAGACCAAAATATCACATATCCTTTATGTCAGACAAAACTAGAAATAAATAAGCAGATAGATAAACAAGCAAGTAAGCACTTGAAGAGGGTCTGACAGACATACAAAACCAAAAGCATTTTTAGCCTTTCTGTTTACACAGAGGCAGCTGAACCACTGAAAAGATTCTCTAACAGCCATTCCTCTCACTTAATTACGATATGGGCAAGACTATTTTTTAATTTCTTTCAATAGCCTCTGTTATCTTAAAAGTCAGTAGGATTTTAGAATTAGAAAATTGTAAAACTACTCTTTCCTCCAAGTATAATGCTTGCATCTGTTACTAAACACGTGTCTTCTGCATTTCATTGTCATTCATTATGGCTTACCACTACAGGTCCTGTTGTCAGAGTTCAAGGAATAGTGAGCTGGGCAGCCACAGACAAACCCACCAACAGGCACTGCTAAGCATAGGTGAGAGCAGTGACCATTGCTTGAGGCACACTCATTCCAGCCTGCCTGCCTGGAGGAATGGAAGACCAAGATGTCCATAACGTAGTCCAAATGCCCTTGGATGATTGTTCGGTTCTGGCCACTGGTCTTGTTGGCTCGTTCAATGCTACGCCGGCTCCAGTCTGTCCAGTAAATGTAATCCTGATACTGAGTCAAGCCAAATGGGTGAGGCAAGTCATCAGCTATAATCTCACGGTCAAGGCCTGTTTCCAAAAAGGAATGGAGAGAAAAAAGAATTATAGGGGGACAAGCAATATGCTGCTGAACAGGTCCCCTGCACAGAAAGGTCAACACATGATTACTTTAAAGTTAGTAATGTAATGTACAATATTCAAATGAAATCTCAGAGCCTGCCACAGAAATGTGCTAATGCCACTTGCAATTCACAGAAAATAATGTATTTTGTTGAAGGAAAAAATATTAATTTTGAAAATTATCAGGGTCTGCAGAAAGATTCTGTCCTTTCCCTCCTCCCCAAAACGTACAGGGTCCCTCTCAGTTTGATGTAGGATCCTGACACTGTGCTCTTGCATCATATTTGGGTCTCTGCCTGCTGCTTACAAGGAAAAAAATTGGTATGAGCTTAATGAAATTCAACACTGCATTATGAGGCTCACCTAGCATGTTGGAGGATTCTATCAGGTTGGTATCAAGGTCAGTCCAGTACAGGCGCCTTTTAGCATAATCAATAGTCAGGCCATTAGCACGTCCCACATTTGGTACTAAAGTAATTCGCTCACTGCCATCCATAGCAGCTCTATCAATCTTTGGCTTGCCACCCCATTCAGTCCAGTACATAAACCTGATTAAAAGAACAAAAGGAAAAAAGTAATCAATCCAAGAGAACTCAGGAGGAAAAACAAATTAAAAATCCTTAGAAAGACTGAGAGAAAAAGAACAGTTGTAAATTCAAGCATTTATTAAGGCCTATTATGTGAACGGTTGTTTTTCAAAACAGAAGGAAGGGAGTCAGGTTTCCTCAAAATGCTTCCAACATTATTTTTTCTGCTTGGATTTTAACCAGCAAGTTCTGTATGACAGTACTTCAGTAGTAACTAATCCATGTACACCATTTAAGAGACAAAAAGTTGGCAGTTGGGCACCTTCATTTATAACCAGTATTCAGCAAGATATTTTTCCATGGCACTTTAGCTTCTGTTTCTAATCAGTTGTCTGTCAAATGAAGGAATACAGAAAAGGTAGGTACGCAGAGTACTTTTGTTAATAGGTGTCACTACTCATCTCCACACAACTGAGGCAATCAGCCACGTAACAAGTGTGTTATATGTATCAATCAAGAGCAGAACAACATGAGAATTGTGTTTATGAATACTGGAGCAAAAGTACAAACTATTACATACTCACATGCCAATTTATGCCTCAATTGGCGGGACAGACTTGCACGTTTACATTTTCTTTAGGCACTGTACAGTAGAATAAGCTGTATATTTGTGTAATTGATAGCTACTTAGTCACTTCTTTAAAAATGTAAAGCTGATACCATTCTAAAAACAAGTGAAATGCAGCTCACATCCAAAGTTTACACCTTTCTGTTTAATTGCCTCTAGTAATAAAAACCTGTGAAGTCTTTCAATTCCAACCAACTGCACAATGAGAAAAGTTGCTTCAAAAACTGATGATCAAGGGGGAGCTATTCTTTAGACACCAGCAATACTTGCAAATTTTTCAAAAAAATTTTGCAAATATTTTATGTATAAATTTTGCGAGTTTTACATAGTGTGGAGCTAAGTGTTAGAATTGCCCCCATAATGCAATGCCATGAAAACTCCCATATAAAGTAGAAGTACACTATAAGTATACTTATATAAGTACATACATATAAAGTATACAATTATACTATTGCTATAAGGAAAAAGAGAAAACAGACATTCCCACTCAAGTAATTTTTTTTTTCAAGGGCGGTACCATGGCGTAATGGAGAGCACTCTGGACTCTGAATCCCAAGGTCTTGAGTTCCAGTCTCAGTGGGGACCATCCCCTGACAGTAAATGCCTCCCGGCCATCCCATCCCATCAGATCTCGGATGCTCAGCAGGGTAAGCCCCAGTTAGTACCAGGTGCTGTGACAGTCCCGAGGACTTCCCTGTCACTGTCCAAGCTCACTCAGCTGTGGTGAATGGACCTCAGGACTGAAACGGTGGGGCCAGTTCTGCACATGCTGTACCTCACCTAAAAAATCCACTGCGAAGGCTGGAAGGGCACACCCACGTGGGGAGAGCCCTTCCCAAATCTTCGTTCATGAAGTCTGGCCATACATACAAATTTTTTTTCAGATTTGTGATAGAGACAAAGCATTGAATTATAATAATCCTTGGGAAAAACCTATTTCCAGTGCAAAACTAGAATCGTCCATAGCAACCTTTTGTTACACATGAGTAACTGTATCTAAGAATCTGATCTTTAATTCCTTTTCATGTACTTCTCCAGGCAACCCCTGGCATGTCAGGATGGAGTCCAGTCTACAAGTCCCACTGGCGAGACTGGAACTCTGCTCAATGAAGCACTGCGACCACTGCCACCCCCTTGTTGAAATAAAGCAGGAGGAACATGTTCTGAGTTCTACGCATTGCTGAAGCTCTTGCAGTGTCACTGCCAACTGATAATTTCATAACCTTTGTAAATGAAGTTCCTTCTTTTGCAAAATAAGAATAATACAACATTGGTATAACCTCAAAAAGGTTTTGCAGTAATGAGCATTTCCCAGTAGAAGAGCTATTTCAGAAGCTGAAGAGTTTACCTTGTCTTGCCCTACTCCTTCCTCCCTCTCCCTGCTTATTGCCCTACTTTTGCTTTTTTTAATACATTTGAATCCAGCTGTGAAGTTTCTTCCCAGGAAGTCTTTAATTTTGGGGATACATGGATAAAACTGTTTCCACTCCTCTATCTCTGCTTCCCTTGCCCATACCAACTAAAAAGGCTCCCTTATCTGAAGAAACAAACACCTTCCTTGTTCTCAGACTAAAATCTTCCCTTCCCTACTCTCAAATTAAATTCCATACCTTTATTGCACTCTAACTTGTGATAAAAAGAATCCTAATTTTAAAAATGATAAATGTATTCTTTTCAATACTACAGTCCTTTTATAAATAATGAATTCCATAAACCTAAAACTACTTTGATTCTGTGGTTCATTAAAAAACTAAATATAAATCCCTTTTTAATGAGCTGCTTTTATAAATTTGTTTATTTGGAGGGGTTTTTTAATATTCTTAATGATTATTCAAAACATATGGAGCATATTACCAGGTTGTATTCCCCAGCTCATTTCTCTTAGGGTTTACACACAGTGCCTAACTAATGTGCTCTAGGAAGCATTACAATACTGTTTTACACTGTCCATAAACATGAGATTAAATCACCAACTCACCCCTCAGCAGGGTCCAGTGCCAATGCCCGGGGACTGTCTAGATCTTTCCACACCAGCACCTGGCGATGCTGCCCATCCAACTTTGACACTTCTATACGATTTGTTCCAGTATCAGCCCAATACAAGTTCTTCCCCAGCCAATCTACAGCCATGCCTTCTGGGTAATCCAGGCCAAACTCCACAACGTGTTCCAGTGCACTGCCATTCATAAATGCTCTGCTGATGGTCTGCAGGGATACAAAGATACATAGGCAAATTAGAAATTTTACCAGTCTGTCATCGGGCTGGTTGTTTTCTTTGTTGTATTTTAAACATTTTCAGATTTTAGGCATCTCTTAGGAAAGAGGATCTTACAATACACTACTTATTTTCCAAGCAAACAATGCTGCTATTCAGAATTAATGATTTGCTGTGCCCTACAAATGCATTCTGTGTCAATTATGATAGCATTTCATGGGGGATATAAATGTGATAACCAGTCTGGTTGAGTTAAGCAGTCTACATGCCCACGTGACCCTAATAACTCAGTGCCAACTTTGAGAGGGAATATTTTTGCTCTCCCAGGATGTATAAAAGCATCAATGTTACTGCACGGAGCACTATTTAAAGCAGCCTAATGAAAAAGTTTGGGACAGAACAGCAAACAGAAGTAAACAACCAAATGACCAATCAGGTCAGTAAAGTAAGTGCTTCAGGACTGATGGCTAAATTTAATTTCACTAGGCAGAATTTTTTCTTGTACTTTTATTCCAAAGACTTTTTTTAACCCTTTGTCATCAGGATGAACCTGTGATAGCAGATACAGCTAGAATTATATTTTAGTAATGGAGTTTAGGCATTCCCTGATATTCCTGAAAGTAAAGGACTAATGTTAGGATGGTACAAAACTCTTTTGGGAAACATGGGCCACCTTTCTATGTACTAATATTCCTATCTGCACACACTCCTCATACTCATAACCCACCAGAAGTTAACACCAGACCTGATTTTTTTACTTCCCAATTTGAACACTACCTGCTAATTATGCCAGCTTGTGACAGTACACAGCAGGGAAATTTATATCTCAGTCTTCATCTGTATCCCTTACACAGCTCAAATAAACACCATGCCAAAGAGCTGAGCCAAGTCACCTCATGGAAAGCCACTTAAACTCTGTGTTTCTAACTTTTATGATGCCTTACTTGCAAAAGTCCATAAGGCACAGGGCTTGATTCAATTGCAGGAAGTCATTAAAAACTAAATGTTAGTGCTCACACTTCTGACTACTTCTACAACCCATGAAAAACAAAAAGCAATGCCTCACCAATTCCAGAGAAAACAGATGATACATAGATTTTGTCAGCTTTGTATAAAAAAAATTCTTTTGAAAACATCCTCTATGTGAAAAATGTATACAGTAGATTTAAATGATAGTGTGTGTTGATCCTGACTGGATGTCAAGTAGTCAAAAGAAAATATAATGAAAGGCTTGGAGGTCAAGATAAGGACAGGTAGAGATCACTCACCAGTTACTGCCACAGGAAAAACCGATTCAACTTGGAAAAAATGAATTTATTACCAATCAGATCAGAATAGAATAATGAGAAATAACACCAAATCTTAAACACTCCTCCCACCTCTCCCTTCTTCCCAGGCTCAATCTCACTCCCAGTTTCTCTACCTCCTTGCTCACAATGGCACAGGAAATGGGGGTTTGTAAGATCCTAAATCTTGAGCCATGAGCTCATCAGATGGGGCATTACCTCACCTCTGTAAAATGTGACCTATCCCTTCCAACCCCAGCCCCCGGCTTGAGTTGGTCCAACTCACAGAGTTGTGGTCAGTTCATGACATATTGTCTCTTCTGCTCCCTCCTCCTCAGGGGGAGGACTCCTTTTCGTGCTCTGGTGTGGGGACCCTCCCACAGGGTACAGTCCCCCATGAACTTCTCCAGTGTGAGTCCTTCCCTCAGACTGCAGTTCTTTCCAAATTGCTCCAAAGTGGGTCCCTTCCAAGGGGTGCACTTTCAAGAACATGCTACTCCAGCCTGAGTTCCCCATGAGGTCACAAGCCCTGCCAGAATGTGCTTCAGTCCAGGCTCCTGTCTCACAGGTCTGCAGGTCCCTGCCAGGACCGTACTCCAGCACGAGTTTCCCATGGGGTCACAGCCTCCTTCACCTCCTTCAAGCATCCACCTGCTCAGGCACTGGGCTCTCCATGGGCTGCAGGTGAATCTCTGCACCCTCATGGACCTCCATGGGCAGCAGGGGCACAGCTGCCCCATCAAGGCCTGCACCATGGACTGCAGGGTCATCTCTACTCTGATGCCTGAAGCATCTTCTCACTCTCTTTCCTCGCTTACTTTGGTGTCTGTACAGCTGCTTCTCTTTTATATTATCACTCCTCTCCCCAGCTGCAATTGTTGTGTAGCAACATTTTTTCCCTTAAAAAATACTTTACCCCAGAGGCTCTGCCACTGTTACTGATTAGGTTTAGCCTTTGCTAGTGGCAGGTGTATCCTGGAGCTGGTTGGCATTGGCTCTTGGATGTGGGGAAACTTGCAGCAGTTTGTTACAGAAGCCACCCCTGTAGCCCACCCACTACTAAAACCTTGCCATGCAAAACCAATACAAAAAACTTCTAGGAGAAAATGTAGTGTAACAAAACTGTATGCCATTCTTAGTTAGAAAATGCTCTTTTACATATCCCTTGAATTTTTTACACCACATTTGTCAATACAGTCTTAATCATCTCAAGAAGCTTGCAATAGCTTAATATACAATATGGAATAATCTCTACCTTCAGTGAAATGTCAGTCCAGTAAATGCGATTGTCTGTCACATCAAAATCCAGAGCAGAAGCTTCCTTAACTCCAGTGAGTGGAATAGCAACGTTGTTGTTGTTAGTTTCCAAAGAGATTCGTCTGATGTCTGCTCTCCGAGAAAACAGCAGGAAAGCTTCTGGGACGATGCAGGTTTTCATATCATTGATGAGCTCCAAGCCGATGGGGCAAGCGCAGCGAAGGCCTTGTGGTCTGTACAGACACAGATGGCTGCAGCCGCCATTCTCTTCTGCGCAAGCGTTTGTACCTAAGCATGCAGCAAAAACAAAAGCAACCATTGCAAACTGACTTCAGATGAATGGTGAAGCTAATCCTCACATGCATCAACACTATGAGTCCTTTCAGTAAACATACAGTTTTTCTCCTTGTATTGTCTGAACAAATTGATTTTTGTTCATTTCCTGTAATCCTTTAGACAAATGTTACTCTACTTGGCTGGAAAACCAGTGCTTATTTTCTTTACCCCATGAAACAAACCCAGCATTAGGGAAAAGGATTTGGACTCCAACAGCTGCTGAGGATCCCAGTTCACCGCATAAGCACTGAATGCATGATAAGTAAGTAAGCAAGTGTATGTTCTGCTCCCTTTTACAGTACACTGGTCCAGTTGCATTCTTACAACCAAGGCGCATTCCTAGAGGTGAAAACTTTGCAGATCTATTTTCACATCCATTCAACGGTCTCTTCTCTCTAGGATGCAAGTGAAGCAGCTCTTTGCAATACTCACTTGTGTACCTGCACATGCTGGAAACTGACCTACTAATAGAAGCTTGGCACTAACGAGTACAGTTAGCGAAACAGTTGGAAATATGGCTGCAATTAAAGCACATATACCTTGGGGCATCTTGCTAATGTGGCAGCAGCTACATAATGATATATCTCAACTACATTTGACTTATTTCCTGCAGTATAATCCAGACATGGCAGCAAGAAGCCTTATCCACATAGCAGAATATTCAGGTAAGGTGATGAGTTGTGTGATGGTGCAGTTACACTGCAGTTAGTGTTTGTATAGCCTATGATTGTCAATTTAAAGCTAGATCCTGCTTTTTTACATCACAGACACTATAGGACAGGAAGTACCTCTAATTATTTTAAAAGATAATTTTCTAGTATGAATGTGAAAAGTACTTAAAAGATTAAAACTGGCTTATTCTTAGATTTTGCATACTTGGGAGTACATGCTCAGAGTGCAAGATGAAAAGCAGCTACTAGTTTCATAAACAGCAGGTTGTTGCAAAAAGAAGTTTCATTTTCTGTGACTCTTCTTTTCCCCTTACTGGATCCAGGGCTGTTTGGACTTATGAGCTGTTCCAAATCCCTAAGAAGCAGAAAATAACCCATTTTGGGGAGTGCCTGGTTCTTTTCCAGCTTGATATTCTTTCAAGTTAGAGAACTGAAGCACCTCACACAAAACCTAACCCATCCCATCAAACTGCAGCCTGCAGTTATCATGTAGCAGAACTGGATTCTGCACATTTCTAAAAATCTGCAGAATAGCACTGCTGAAATTCTCTTACTTTTCACTTGTCTCATTAGAAGTCTTACCCATTATTTGGTGAACGTTTGTAGCTTTCAGGCCCATTAGATCAGGCAGTTGATCTATAATGATCTCTCTCTCTGCTGTGCGCTTATGCACGCGTTCAATACTGCGTCTTTGCCAGTCTGTCCAATAAATGTAGTCTCCCAGCAATGTGAATCCAAATATATGAGGCAGCTTGTCTTCAACCAGAACTCGTCTACCAGTTCCATCAGTATTCATGACCTGTGAATATACACAAACACAAACTGATTAGATATATAGAATAAATCTGCCACTATTTCTCAGATTACTAAACTGGCTGCTCCACACTTAGATTAAGAAATGTTTTCCTATCCATTATAATGCTATCAATGTTACATAGCATCCTAATTAAAAAAAAAGACTATATTAACAGGCACTTACTCTAAAAGCCACAGAGGACCCCTTATTTATAAGGCTAGCCTCATAAGTAGATTGTAATATGAAATTATGACACAATATTCCTTACATTTGCTTTAGGAACTATTATTATACAACAGTACTTATCCCCATAACATCTCTCTCTCTTTCATTTCTGACATGACTTTTGGTTTAATTTTAAATGGGAGACATTTGTTTCATAGGAATGAAGATAGCCTTAAAATGGTGTGCTGGTTTAAAGGTAAACCAGCAGGAGAAATGAACTCAACACAAAAGAGATTGTAAGTCAGACTTACAATTTAATAAAAATATTACAATAAATGCAATGACACATAGACAAATTGGTTTTAACCCACAAAACCCACAAGTATCACCCAGTACCCTGGAGCACGAGCAGAATGGTGTTTGTTGGCCCCTGTGCTGAGCCCCATGTGGTTCTTCTGAGTCCAAAGTAAAAGGAAGGGAAAAAACTGTTGGTGCAGATGATGGTCGCAGTCCTGTCAAGGTTCTGGTCCTCCTCTGGATCTGACAAGTGGTCCCAGAGGTCTCCAAACCACAAGATTATATATGCTCAGGTTCAGGTGGGAATACCCAGTACACCCCAACCCCCTGCCCAGGGTGGGGAGTTCCACAATAGGTGATCTGACTCTGTGAGCCATGGGATATTTTTGAAACTGTTGATGCCCCATTAGCAGACAAGACCCCTCAGGCTGGGTGTGGAGGTGCTAACGACTTCCTGGAGGGGAGTTATCACAGCTCTTATCTCACAGATGTCTTTCACACCCAGCTTGCATCCTGAGGAGTCAGGTGTGCCCTGGGCATCTGCTGCAAATGGTCCATTGTTAACAGTTCATGGGAAATGACATAGACGGTGTAGAATACACAGCTTTGGCCACACCCACACAGTGGTAAACTGGTCCTGCCTGCTGAACTAGGACAAATGATCAGGGAATTTTGGCTCAACTTGTATTCCACAGTCCCTCCCAAGTGAGCTTTGCCTAGCATGCAGACAGCAGTAAGAGGAGGCCCCACATAAATACTAGGAGGCAGACAAGACAATCTACAGAGTATATTTATATTCCCAAGTCTGAGTAAGGAACCAGCTTTACATTCTTCACAATTAAGTACATTAATTTTTTTACTACAAGAAGCAGTAACAGTCTGTATATAACTTCATGCCTTTGATCAAGACATTTGAATTTACTGTGCCATTTTTCTCTGCTGCTAAAAAGGAGTAACACCTAACTTCCTCAAAGAGGCACTGAAAGGATTAATTAAACATATATATGCATATTCAAGTGATGAAGTACCATATGAATGCCAAGTATTATTACAAAAAAAGTCCCAAACTCACATGAATGAAGAGTCCTGTGTTCCAAGAGAATCTTAAAAATTATTCACCAAGGCAACTTTTCAGAAAAAATTCGTCTGAAATATTTGTTTGTTTGAAGTTTACAGCATGTATACCACCCTTCCAAAGACAGGAAAAAAGCCCCCAATCATAACCCCAAACAATGTGAGTCACAAAATTCAAGGTAGCATACTAGTCCCTGAAACATTAAAACATCCTTCCCACCGCCCAAGGATGTTCTAAGTAAAGGACTGGAAAAAGAGTGATTTACTAAATCACTGTTTTCAAATCTCTCACTTGTTTCATGGCATTAAAATAGCCACAAGCAAGTCTGTATGACTTCCCATTCTTCCCATGTCTTAAACCCAAAGATGCGTGTAATGACACCCTTCAGAATCAATTGATTTAGGAAATCAGATTAGACTGATGATAGTTTTCATCCAGAATAATGTCCTAGCTCATGAGAAGTGTAAAGCCTAGTCTGGGGCAACTCATACCTTTTGCCTATCCAAGCACATATGAGGAGAGAGGAAATGAGCAGTGAAACAGAACTGAAACACACCTTTCTTATGACACAGTATAATGTCCACATTAATGAAATATTTACAAATTCTCTAAAAAAGTAGAAGAAATGCTAAAATCTTCACAATAATTTCATTTCTTCTTAGAACTATTCTTTGTCATAAACTTCCTGACATTGCGGCAGTTACACTCAGTATATTTGAGTGGGAATTGGATTTCTACGTGCACATTTCCTATAGAAAAATGAAAGAGGCTCTGTATACTTGCTGATTTGTAGGAATATCTTCTTTTTAAGAAAAGTTCTTAATTCCTTTATGGAACTGGCTTACAAAAAACCTTTCAGTCTAGCAGTGTATACAGTGTGCTTCTACAAACGCACTAACGCACATGCAACTCAAGAATAGATGTGTCTGTGATGATTTGTTTCCCTCTCCTCTTTAAACTACAGAGATAAGTCATTTGTCTGCAACTAATTAATTCATGGCAATTAGTGCTTGCCAAGCAGACCAAAAAGATACACAGAATGGAAAGATGTGGCAAAGTGAATCAACTAAAACCACATAGTGAAAAGCAATCAAACATCACCATCACAAAGTAGTATCTTTAGAAATTATTTTTTTTGCTTTGTACTTAGAAACTTCTCTGTTTAAAGGAGTGCTTAAATACTGGCAAAGATAATTAATTGAAAGTTGTGGGGTGTCAGATGAACTTTTTTGGCAAACTTTAAAACAAGAGATATTCAAGTAAGCTTCTGAAGAAAATATATTGAAGAAAGTCAGGAAAAGAGAAGGGAGAACTTAGATTAAGTATCCACTTTTAATTAATTTTTGGGTTGACTTATACAAGCTATTTTGACAGACAGCTTTATGTCACCTACACAAAACACGCACTTATCTGAAAGTACCTACACATACCTGTCACCCTGCTTCCATTGCAATTCTACCTGAGCAAATCTGTGCAATGTTACTTACTAAAAACATCTGCCTGCCAGCAGCCAGGTACCACCACAGATATATATTTAATTTTTTTTTCCATTGCACTATGTTGTGTGCACTTGGCTGCATTTTAGGTGATTTGAATAGAAATTCATCCATAGTCTACAGAATCAACCAGTCTGGCAGAAAGGAAGAGGCCAGGGATGTAGGGATGATATATGTAAGAAGATGAAAAAATAAACAAGCACTAATTAACCAATTTCAAAGAATTTCAGCATCATCTTTTCACATACTGAAATTCAGACAACAACCAAGTCCCAGTTGATACTCCTTTACGCATTCCTGCCTCTCCTCCAGTTCCACATGGATCAGCTCATCACAGTGAAACTACCCAGAATCCCACTTACAGAGAAAACTACCTTTGGCTGCTATGAGACGGTGTCTCTGGAGGTTTATGCTGCTTTTAACCACAATGTGGTGTGAGTTTCACATTCTCAGGCCACTCTAATACTACAAACTACACTGAGAATATAGGCTACTAGAGGAAATAGATGTGGTACAAACACCCCCTTTACTGAAAGAGTGAATGGTTCCATGAAAAAATGATAACACCAAGCACAAAAATTAAATGGCTTCAGAAAAAATACCAGATGTCCTGCTTGTATAATAGGGGCTTTGTTCATCCTAGAACAATAAATGCAAACTTATGGCCTCAGGAAAATATAACTTATGCAAAGGAAATGTAGTCACATTTTAAGATGCTGTATTTAATGATCAGTAGGAACAACAAAATAACAACTTTGAAGCATTACTTCTAATTTATAGTTACAGACTGGAATGTGGAGTGACACATTCTAAGCATCTTTCTTGCTATTGGACATCCTGCATTCAATTTACACCTGAATACCAGTAATCACTGTAATAAATAGGCTAATGCAGTAAATTTACGTTTTTGATAACCTGGGATTATAAAAATGGTCGTTTAAACTTGTCCCCTAACTGTTTTAAGCCTAGAGTGTCACCATTAATCTATCTCATTCATTAAAATCATGTTCAGCTCTGGTTAGAGCTTGTGCTAGAACCAAAACTGTGCAGACTAGCAGTCTACTCAGGCCCAGTGGGCCAAGGACAGTGGCAGTAGAGACTAAGCACATGTACTAGTTTATGTGCACAGCACTAAGGAGATGCTGGTTGCAAGTCTTACAAAGCGTCTGTCCCTACTGGGCTACTTAATATCAAACGTAAGAGCCCAGTTCTACAAGGTGTCAGACAGCCTTCAGTACTGATGACTGAGGTCAACGTGACGGAGTGCAAACCATTCATACTAACTTTTCATATTAACTCATAAGCACATTTTAATTTTCAATATAGGGCCACAGAATCACAGACCAGCCTAGGCTGGAAGGTACCTTGAAAGATCATCTGGTCCAGTTTTTTGTGGGAAAGGAGCCTAGATGAGATTATCCTGTCCAGTCACATCTTGACAACTTCCAGTGATTTGGACTCAATCACATCCCCCTGTAAAACATTTCTTTCTCATATGAAGATGAAACTTGCCTCAGTGCAACTTGTACCAGTTGTCCCTGTCTTCTTCATGTGGCTTCATGTGCCAGAAGTGCCTCCATACTCCTTGTGTACTGGAAAAATGTGATAGGTCCCCCTGAGCCTTCTATTCTTCAGGGAGTAAAGGCCAAACCCCTTCTGTCTTTGCTCACAGGGCAGGTTCTCCAGCCCTATGATAGTCATTGTGGACTTCTTTAGGCCCTCTCCAGTCTGTCTTCTTCTTTCTTGCATGGCGCGGACGAGGGCTGGGTACAGTTCCCTAAGTATGGCCTGAGAAGCACTGAGGAGAGTGGCATGATAACATCCCCACCTCTGCTAGCAAGGCCTGTGGACACAGCTCAGGATCTGATTTGCCTTCATTGCTGCAGCAGCACGCTGGATTTATGTTCACTCCATCAGGACCTGCAAGTCCCTTTCAGCAAGGTTGCTCCCCAGCCACACAGTTCCCACACTGTTCTGGGCTCTTGACTGATGTCATATCAAATGCAAGACCTTGCACTCCTCTTTTTAAACGTCACATATTTCTTGCAAGCCCGTTGTTCCAACCTGCCCAGGCCTCTTTGGAAGATGACTCTCCCTTCTGACATGTACACCTCACCACCCAGTCTCGTGTCACCAGCAAACTTGGTGTGAGCACTTTCAGTCCCATCATCCAGATCATTTACGAAGATATTGAACAGCATGGGGCTTCGTATCAACCTTCAGGAGACTCCCCCTCTGACAGCTGCTAGCTTGAGTAAACAGCACTGATCGCCACCCCAGAGTGGCCTGTGAGCCAATTTCATACCGACCACACAGACCCACCATCCAGTGCCTCTTGACAGCTTGTCTAGGAGAAGGCTATGGGAAAGTGTCAAATGCTTTTCTGAAGTTGAGGTAAAACAATGTGACTGCTTTTCCGAGGTTGACAGATAATGTTATATTGTTTCAGAAATCACCTTAGTCTGCCATGATTTGGTCTTGGTAAATCCGTGTTGGCTTTTCCCAGTCAGCTGCTTCATTTGGCTTACAAGTATCTAGGAGAACTCTTTCCAGGGACTGGAGTAAGACTAAAGGGATTTTAGATTCCTGGGTTTCTTTTGGATGTAGTTACAAATAATCAGGGAGCAGGTTAAGTATCACACATGCTAAACTCTTTCTCACGATGATGGGAGCAGAGGAAGTCAATATTCAATGGAAGTTTATAAACAACACCCAGTAACACTATATTCAAAAAATTAAAGATTACTTACAAGTATGGACTAGACCTCTGTGATGGACTGGAAGTTCCCAGTGACACTACAAGATATTGCCAGAACTTATTTCACAGACACGCACATAAATATAACAAAAAATCTAAAACAAACAATTTCTTCTGGTAAAATCCTTGAGCTCATCTAATTTTAGATATTTGTATATCTTCTAATAAATCAGGAATAACTTGAACCTCAGTCCTGATTTTTAAAATCAATAGCCAATTTTCTGACAAATAACAGATACCATAGCCACTAATGATTCCTGAACTTAAGCATCTTTTCTAGCACCAGCTTACCCATCCTCAGAGGGGTTAGAAGACCTCATGTAATATACAGGACCTCAACTGCCCAGCTCAAATACTGCTGCTATCACCGCACCAGCTCAACAAAATTTCTATCAGGCACCATAGCTGGAAAGCATCTCCACACACTGACTCACAGGAAGGATGCAATTGCAGCATTTATCTTTCTTCTAAAAGGGTAAGGAATCAGAAAGCCTTCTGACCTAGTGGCAATGCTTTGCATGTCACATGTCCCACAAGTGCAGAACACACTAGCTTGTTGTTTCCTTGGTACACTGAAATATACTCTCAGACATATAGTTGGGATTTACCTAACAGCATGCACAAAACCCCAGATGCAAAGGTAAATTCTTCCTGAGCAGACCTTAAATTCTTAAGTCATTCTAATGATAAATTGTTTTTCTTCCAATAGTTTTAAAACCAGCAGAAAATCATCATTACCACCTTCACAATTTGGTCATGTTAATGCGCCATAGGAAGAGATACAATGAAAATCAGAGGTAAAAAGGTGAATTTCTCCCAAATTTGATCATTAACACAGATCTGCTTAAGATGATTACAAAGACGTATTGCTGCGGAACAGCTGTGAAATACTGAATTCAATACAAATAGCCTAGATTTTCCAACATACAATGGGAAAAGATAGTGAGCAAGGCTTGCATTACACTTGAAATAATTTAGGAATACTCACAGTTTACACTTAGCTCCTTCAACCCTGATTATCCAATGGTAAATACTTACAAATGCTGTTTGATGCAACAAATAATAACTCAGTACATGGCACTCTTAATCAGGGATATGATTGTTCATTGTCAATCTAAATACACATGAACATTACCAGAAAAGTGAAAACCAACACTACACTCATTAAATTAATTTGGTTAAGGGAAAAAAAGAAAACTGGGACAGCATCTCTTTTAATAACTCTAAAAGACAGGTAGAATGCCTTCTAATCATTACATTAGCATTTTTTCAAACTGGCTCTGAGAATGATAAATTTTCAACTTACTTCTTTAATCAACATAAACAAAACAGACTGGAATGATTTTACTGTTACAGCTGCAGTAACGTCATATAATTAACACACGGATCTACGCAAAACGGCAGCTCTAAGAGAGAAACAAAGGGACATCTTAACTAAATTTCCAGTTTTATTAGTTTTTCCCTCTAAAAAAAGTCTTGATCAACTATATTTATAGTCTCTTTGAGTGAGCAATTGAAATTTTCAACCCAGTTTGAGGAAATTATTCTGTCTGTGTCATTAAGTTACTGTTAACAGCATTTCCCCACAATTCTAAGGCATTAAGGAACGTTTTAGATATACAGTGGGAAGTCATCTCTTTATTGCAGTGAAATCTTGAGGAATCAGCAGAAGGGATCCGTGGAACTCTTTATATTTGCTTCAGGAACTAAATGCCTTCAGCAAACTCCACAATTTGTTACTGTTGTTTTATAACAGTCATTAACAATTTCTAATTTAATAGTTCCCCAGCATCCTCAATTTCCTTTTGAGCTCTAACAGTTTTTGCAAAGAATTCAAAATCCATGCAATTCTGTGCATGGATAATATTCCTAATAGGACTTCAGTCCAGATAAATACGTAAAAGCAGAATAGAGAATAACTGCATAAATACTCTTTACTATGATGTTACAGACACTGTTATAAGCTCATTTCTTTCACAGCAAGACAACTTTAATAGCAGTAGAAATATTTTCAACAGTAGAAATATTTTCTCAGCGATGGAATTTAATTTTACAAACAATTGGTTCAGTTTTAAATGTAATGGTTCAAGTCAGGTAAAGCAACAAGTAGGCAAGGAAAGGATTTTTGAACCATTGTGGCAATCACCTATGACATCTCCTAGGCAATCTCATGCTATACATAAAACCCTTTGCATTTGTAAAGAACAGGCCAAGAAAAAAAAATGAGCCAAATCAATGAGCAAGAGGGATTTTGATGGGGAAAAAGCTACTCTGAGAAGATTCAGTGGTAAAACAAGTAATAAAAGTGCTTCGGCCGAAACTTAATTTTAATACGGAACACAAAGTGGAGCAGCAACAATCAAGGAGTGTTCTGTTATCTGGGGTTCGTCTGTAGGAGTAACAAAGGAAATTAATAACTGCACTTTGCAACTTATTTAGCAAACTAAGACCTAGGAGCAATGTTATAGTTTTGAAATCTATCCTGGAATTTTTTTTCTCTCCCTACCATCGGGAAGGTTTGGGAGCTGTGGCCCTGCCCCAGCCCCATTATCTGCCCTTGGAGCTAGCTAACAACAGGGTGGGCAATTGCAACCTGATCGCTGAGGAGGTGGGGGGTGAGAAGGTTTTTTTCCTTTCAGTTTTTTTTTTTGGCCACTTTTTCCTGCGGTGTGGATGATAGCCTTGTTTGACTGGACTGGTGGAGGCACTTGGAGCTTCCTTTTTGGGTTGGGCCCCCTACCAACACTGCAGGACTGGTGCGGTCATTCAGGGAGAGAGAGAGGGAGGGAGAGAGTGGAAGAGAGAGGTCACCGCTGCCTTGGATTTGCCACAGAGTCCTGGAGGGCTGACATCGTCTGCAGGGCGTCATTAAACCACACCACCCCACACCCAATGCCTTCGGACAGTGGGAGGATCTCTGCAGTGCCCACGGGAGGGGCTCCATCCCGGCCCATGTGACCGCCATTCCCACGTGAGGTTTTGAGAACGAGTCTGGCTGGCCCTTGGATGTGGCTGTTGGGGCTGGTGCCTCCCGAGGCGCAGCACCGGCCCCCGCTGTCCGAAAGTAAAACTGCACCCAAAGGGGCAGAGAGGACCGAGAGCGTTTCAAAGTTCTGGTTTCAGTGTTGTTGTTTGTTCTGTTCTGTTTCTTTCGAGATATATCTATATATATACACACACATATATTTGGAGTAAAGAACTGTTATCCTTTTCTATACAATTTTCCTGATTAAAGTCTCTTAATTTCAAAGGTTCTGGTGGTCTTTCTTTTTTGAAAGAGGGCCCTTGCCTAGTTTATAGATACCTAGTTTTCTTCTAAACTGGGACAGCAACCATACACAATGCTTTGCAGAAAGCAAGTAAGTCTAGCCAAGAACAACCTGAATCCTCACAGTGGGTTCAGCAGACAGTTTTACAAAGTTTGGCAAAACAACTCTCAATGCTCTTGCATATGGGTCAAAGCCTCATTCTCTTCTTCTTTCCCAAGGTATTTTTTTTCAGTACCTTGCCCCAGAAACTTACTTTTAAGTTGTTCTCTACCTAACCTTGTATTTTCCAGACTCCTTCATAAGCAATCATAAATTATTTTTTGTAGAAGTAAAAAATGTGGAAAGTTTTCAGCTATTTAAGCGTGTCCAAGTGGTTCAGGGAACAGTCCAATGAGAGACTCGACCAGTGCAAAACTGGGGGAATGTTCTGAGATACTTTACCCTTTGGAGGCAGTAAGCTTTTAAGTTGATTCAACTGCTTCCATTCACTAAATCACTTCAATTCCAATAGTCTCTGCCATGTCCAAGAGCTTGATTTTCTAGCTCTTTTCATAGACCCTTTGCCGTGTTACAAGATCATGCATGGTACCAGAAAAGATGTTCAGCTTAAGACTACAAAATCCCACAGCAAAGTAAGAAGATGTGTGAAGAAACTAGATAATTCTTGAGAGAGACTGCAAGGTGAATACTTCCAAAGAAGCCCAGGTCCGAGATCAGTACAATCTTTTTATACAGTAATGCAACTAAGCTTAAGAAAAAAAACAAAACAAAATAAAAAACTTGCTAGAATATTGGAGAGTAAGGGATAACAGCAGACTGACAAACAGTACTCATCTGAATCAAAAACATCTATGATAGCTCAAGATCTCTTCACATTGCTCCCCAGCTTGCCATGAAATGTTTTATGCATCAGTCAGGTTAGCTTATAGCTCTAGTTGTTTCAGTTTGATGGATTTCTGTGTCTTTCCTTAGGTAATCGTGACTGCCAGTAGAGGTTTGTTCCTTTCTACGTGAGACACCTGCGCAAACTGAAATACAATTTCCTAACTCCAATGTGAAAAATCTAGGAAGCATTTATGACAAATTAGTGTAGATCCAAATGTTATACTTCAATCAGCTCCATGCTGGGCCATTGGGAGCCACAAGGCCTACAGAGCTCTCATCAGCAAGCCAGGACTGCTCATCTGTTAGCAAAGGTTGGAAGAAACATCTCTGAATTCCTAATGTGGAAAGTCAGTGCAACTTTCTGCTCAAATGTATCTCAAGTGTGGGCATCTGCCTCTGCTATGTCCAGTTCAGGCTCTCCTTAGAGGTAATGAAAAAAAAATAGGTGCTTTAACAGCAGGATTCATCTAATCTTTTCTAAACATTTATAGTGTGGAAGTACTGATTTTAACATTTTTTATAAAGGCAACATAAGGCAACTTAACTGAGCTGAATATATCTATATCTCATAAGATGAAAACCAACTACAGATTTTAGGGTTCTCTGCATACCTATGACAAAAAAGAAACAACCTGAATGTCAGAGTCTTCTTCACATAATTTTTAGGGCCCTGTTTTACTTCTTAGAAAAAGACCATGCTTGGTACTCAGATCAGAGAGTCAGGTTACTCTTGGACAGAGGGGGTGGATTCACCATCCCTGGAGGTTTTTAAACTGAGATTGGCCGTGGCACTGAGTGCCATGATCTGGTAAATGGACTGGAGTTGGACCAAGGGTTGGACTTGATGATCTCGGAGGTCTTTTCCAACCCAATCGATTCTATGATTCTGTGATTCTATGATTCTACCTATTCCATTATGTATGGCAGCCTGTCAATACCAGATCTGTCAGGACCTCTGAGAATTTGTCAGAAGAAGTGGTTTGTAATGTAATGTCTCAATTTTCACATTTGAGTTCTATTTAGGTAGTATCAATTTATCAAAAGCAATAAAACGTTAAATGTTTATTGTTTCCCAACTTGAAACCAGCATGAATGCTTCAAATATGCTGCTTCTTTTTGACTTTTGCATTAAAACAGCTGGGGGGTACTAGATGATCTCCAGAGGACCTTACCAACCCTAACAATTCCGTGATTCTGTGAAAAGTTACATCTTTAAATGACAATTCTGTAGCACCATATTCAAAAGCCAAAGCGAAAAAGTAATTTTCTTTTTCACTTTTTTTTTTTAATAGCAACAAACTTAAAATGCCAGCAGGTCCTGACTCTCAGTCTTTGGAGTCCACAGATAAGAGTCCACTCAAATTCTTGTATCTGGCTGTGACAGTCAGGAGACCTTACTAATATGTGATCTGTGGCTGTCACTCGTTTACTTTGTAACATAGTTTTACTATCTTGGTCTGCATCACAAAATCTAATTCTTCTTTGAGTTCATGCAGAAGTTCAAAAGAAACTTCCCAAATGCAAAGTATAAAGTAATAATGTTATTTTTTAAAAAATAAGTCCTTCCTCTACTACTAATTTCTATAAAACAATCTGTAATTTTTCCTAATGAAGACTTAGCAGGGATTAAGACATACCTGGAAATTCCCTGACAAAGTAAGCTTTAAATTTCTGAAACTAGGATGGAATGCAGGATCCAACCCTACCCTCTGCAGCACATACTTGTTTTTGTTGAATGAGGTTCCCAAGTGCCACAGCTATCCAAATCAGGATGTGGGCAAACAAACAGCAAAGCAACTTCAAGTATTTGTTTCAACTACCTTCCTGCTTATACCTGCAAAAGTTTAATGCAAGTATACAAAAGCAACTGTGTTCAAGAGCTAAGAATTCAATGGTTTCCCCTTCTCAATTTTCAAACCTTGGCTTAAGGTAGGGTGGATGGGGTAGGATCAGTCATCAGGCTTACAAGTCATCAGCATCTCACAGATTTTTTTTGCCATGAGGCAAAATTTCTCAGTCACAAAATAAATGGTAAATGCTAAGAAAAAAAATTTTCTTATTAGGGTAGCAGTAAAATTGAGAGAGTTGTCATTGGAGGAAAATGCAGTCCTGCAATTTCAGGGTTAGAATACGAATGAGAACATTTGCTAGATGCCAAACTATTAGCTACTAGGTCAAAGACAAAAAGGTCTTCTCTGTTCAATATTTTTGTGCTCGAAAAAGTCTCAGCAGCATCTGCTTTCTGTTGTCCAGCAAGACTCATTTCTGAGGACTTTTGTGTAATTAAGCTGAAAACAGAAGGATGTAGTACTTTCCATATTAATTAATCATGAGGATTAGAGACAGTAATTCCAAGCACGGCTAATAGATTTGGGAACACACAAACACTTCAAGTTGGAGCTACACTCAAAAATCACTAGATAATGATTAAATATGTGCAGGAGGCCCTCCTTTACACGAGTCACTAGTAGGTGTTACTGAGTGCCACCTCTGGCTCTGGGAATGAAGAATAGAAGAGAGGATTAATAAAGAATAATGAAGCAAAGACTGAAAAAGTGTGAGAAAATCAGCCACATCATAATGATTTCCTTTTAATGTACACAGTAACACATGCTTGCAGCCATTTATTTGGTTTATTAATATGAGCTTTGCTGACCATTTAAAATCCAACCTATGCCTTAAAACCAGTAGTATATGTTTTAAGACAATAAATATTCACTTGAGCAGGAAAATGTAAGATCAACTCAACAGTGCAGATCATACATTTTTAACCTCATAGCATGGCAGGAAAATGCTTCAAACCTGTAGCAAGTCAGTAAGAAATCTTCCCTACTGGTAAGCACAATAGCAGCCATCCATTTCAATAGAAGTTTATCAGCAGTGAAACCTGACTGAGATAAATGAGGAAGCTGTTGAGTCGCAGTCTGCTTCTGCCTCCTGTGGGCTGCCAGATAAAATGGGAACAAAAGCTCCCTACTGTACCCCCTACCAGTCTCCATTAACCCCTGCTGATGCTTTATTATCCTGCGGGGACTCCAGAACAGCATAGCATGAATCAGTGGGTAAAAAATAAAACATAAATGCTCATATGTAGCATTACTAAACCAGAAACATAACTTGCAAGAAACATTCAGTTTGATAGCACTGCAATGAAATAAAACTGTTCTGAGGAATTCCACATGCAAGGGGAAAATAAAAAGGCACAAAATACATAAGAAAAACTACTTAAAGGCAAGAGAGACAAGTACAAATGAGTTTTGCCTGCTTTTACCCCCCTTTCCATATATAAACAAACACATAAAGCAAAGCAGGGACTAGGCATGTATTCTGATGTCTTCATGTCCGATTCCAAGTTTCATCTTTGGAACTTGTCACAACTATCTTTCTTTGTTGCACCTACACCAGTGTCCTTTCTCCAAATGTAAGTTTACAACATTAACTGAAGGCCAAACCATCTTCTCTTAAACTGATATAAAAAATGGAGGGCGAGGGCAAGGGCATGGAAAGTGCAACAACTCTCCTGAGAATTCATGGTTGCCATAGGAGAGAAGGCAGTGTGAACAAACAGAAAGACTTGAAATCTTAGTAACATTTTAGCAATCATAGATTTTGACAGTGCCATTGAAGCCTGAGATTTCTTTCTGTAGCCTACCACAACAAAGCTAATCTCTCATAAAACACTACAGAGAAGCTACATAAGATCCAGGGGAAAATTCACTGAGATTCATAAATGAAGAAACTAATTAGTACATTTTGCATTACTGCGCATATGGGGCAGTGTCTCAGTTCTGAGCAAAACAAGGTTAATTTTTGCAGTAGCCAGGAGGGGGGCATGGCCAGGCCCTGGAGGTTATTCTATACCCATCATGTCATTGCCAAGGCAAGAGCACGGGAGTCTCCTCCATGGAGAAGGGTTCCTTCTGGTCCAGCAAATGTAGTGAAAGGAGCCCTCAGGTATTGTTGGTGGGGGTGTGTGTTGTTCTGTGTGAAACATTTCTTTGCTCGCACCCTGTGTCATGACTAATGCTGCTGTTACTGCTGGTTTTCTTACCTCATTGCTGTTTCCAGTAATTGATCTTGATCTTATTTCAACCCATGATCTTTACCTTTTGTGCCTCCAATTCTCTTCTCCATCCCACTGCTGGCAGGGAGCAGTGGAGGGCAGGGGAGAGGGGGGGTGAGGGGTGGGAAGAGGAAGAGGAGGGGAGTGAGAAGCCACAGCTTGGCTTGCAGTCTCTGTGGAAGCACTATTCCTAAAAAACAACAGCCTTATTTGGCTGGGCTCCAACGGTTGAAATAGCAATAGATCTGCCCAGGCCATGTGGGAAGTAAATCTGAACTAAGCATTTATTGTATTAAGTACAGAACCACAGTCACAATGTTGATTGGTCTGTTCATGTGGTACCTAACCCTGCATATATACCCATATGGGCCCATGGTGGTGCTGTTTTTCAGAGCAGAGAGAGGGATCAGTATTGTTTTGTTGCTCTGCTGTGGGATGTAAATTTATGACATGACAACATCAGGGGCAATGAGGGTCATTTGGGACGTGTTGCTCTCCTGTCCTTACCTTGGGTGCTATCTCGGGGAGTCCATTAATAATCGTACCCAGGCTGTGGGGGCAACAGGAGAGGATGATTTTCCCCAGCTTTTCACCCCCTTTTCCTTGCTCAGGCCTGGTAAAACAGCTTTTGAGGATTCTGCACTTCCCCTTGGATGTTAAGGAAAGCATATTCTTGTTGATAGGTCTGCCAGGTCTCCTCAGTGCAGTCCACAACATGTTTAGAGTTACAAGAGATTTTTAGGAGGGTCTTTCAGAGATCTGCCCTGAGGATTGGATAGCCATGAGTGGCATGGAATGTGGAAGGACATGGAACAGTATTTAGAGGAGGACTTCTCTCATTCAATTCATGTCTGTTCACTCCAATTCATGCCTGAACAACTACAGAACCCTGTTAAAGTGAGAAAATAGGTGAAAGAAAAATGCTGTGGCAGCTCCAGAGAGGCACAAAGTTATGCAATATGCTGGGCCCTGGCTACTATTTATCAGACACTGCTTCACACTAAACAGCACCCTCAGGATGAGGAGGAAGAGAGCAGACCAACAGGCACTGTGGCCACTCAGATTGCAGCTGAACAACTGTGCCAGTAGCAGTCGCCCCTCTACAGAAGAAGTAACCCAAAATGAGTGAGGGATGAAGAGAAAGCAGGGCCCTCAGAACAGGAGGAAGACGAAGGGCCAGAGATCCCTATCCCTGAGTGAGCTGCGAGATATGTGAAAGGATTTCAGCTGCCACTCAGGTGAGCCCCCAGTGACCTGACTGCTCCAGTGCTCGAATATCGTGGCCCACAGTATGAAACTAGATGGTAGTGAAGCCAAGCACCTGGAATCCCTGACCCGGGATGTGGGCATTGGGAAGAGGACAGAAACTCTCAGGCTCTGGAGGCAACTCCTGTCAACCATAAGGGAAAGTGATTCTCTCAAGGATGTCCTAGTAGTGTGCCCAAGCAGGTGAAACACCAATGAGAAAGGTATCATTCCTGAGAGAATTAGCTGTGCTGGAGGTAATCCCGGGGGATTCAAATAGCGTTCCCTGCAGATCCAGATGAGGTCCAGTGCACACAATCCATGGGGTGGAACTTTGTACAGAGCACACCATTGTTGTACACCAACTCCTTGGCACTGATGCCACTGAAAGGAGGAGAACAAACAGGGCTTCAGGGCACTACTCAACTGGCAATATGAACATCAGCTTTTTTCCTCCCTACTCACCTGTGCCTCAGCTGTGGAAAGGCTGTTCAAGACTGTGGAGAGATTTGAAAGACTTGAGCAAACTGGACTGGAAATGTCCCAGGCCCTGTCAGTCTAGACCACAGTCTCTGCTATTAGGAACAAGCCTGCTAAGAGAGAGGGTACACACCACGAGGCAACCTGTGGTTTTACATCCATAACCATAGAGAGAACACAAAGTGGGATGGGAAAAACACCTCTGCCCTGGGAGCACAGGTGCGTCAGCTGAGAGGAAGAACATCCACCACAGGAAATTCTTCAAGGAAAATTCCAGTTTCCAGGCAAGTCCTCACTCAGACAGAATAGGAAGGCTGATGTTACTTCCAATCCTCCTGAAGGGACCTCCAGGTCCTATTTACAAGAAGCGACCAATGAGTACTGCATCAAGGACTAAAAGGGCCCTGCCTCTAGACAGGTGGAGGAAAGGAGCAAACAGATCTATTGGACTGTGTGGATCTCATGGCACGTCAGACAGCTTTAGCTGACAGTGGGGCACAATGTACCCTGATGCCATTGAGATATGTAGGGGTAAAACTCATCTCTTTTTCCAGGTTATGTCAGGACTTTAAGAGCAGAATGAACTGTCTCAAAACACTGTCAAAGAAGGAAATTCTCATAGGATAAGCCACGACAAAGGATAACCACAGATGGCAAACAGGAAGGCCTAAACAGAGGTGAAGTTTTGGAGTTAGCACACTGGACAGAATTGCACTGTGCAGACTGTGGCACAGACCTGACTGGCGACAAAAGGAAGCCAGGCCTCGTAAGGCAGATCTCGATAACCTATCCAACAAAAATTTCCACCTGCAGAATGTAAGCACACTGGACAAAACTCCCACCATGGCAAGCTGTTGGAAAGGAAGTAAGTCCTTATACACATGCGATACCAAGTTGTGGGAACAGCACCTATCCCCATGAATACCTGGAGCTTGGACTGTGTAAAAGTGGTACCCCAGAAGCATGATTTGGGGACTCTCACCACTGAACAGACCAGGGTAAAGAAGGACCAGTAGGATGCTGTTGGAATCCATGTTGTGGTGATATATATACTTAATTTCTGTCTCTCTCTTATTCTCTTTCTTCCTCCCACCCCCTTCTTCTCTCTCTCTATTTCTATCTCTCTTTACCTGATCTCTACTGTTAGATAAAATCCATACTGTTGACTTTAGCGTATGGTCTCGATTGCACCTTAATTCGGGCAGAGGTGTCATTTAATAATTGGATCCTAACAGGATGACAGGGGGATCCCAACAGCTGATTGTACTGGAAGCTGAAGTGAGCCTGATCAGGAACAAATGGCAAAAACACCCCAATGGGACTGGCCCAGAGGCCCCATGTATTCTTGGCATAGATTACCTCAGGAGAGGGTATTTCAAGGATCCAAAAGGCCATTGCTGGGCTCTTGGGATACCTGTTTTGGAGCCAGAGGAAATCCGACAGCTGAATACCTTGCCTGGTCTCTCAGAGGAGCCTTCTACTGTGGGTTGAAGAACAACAGGCACCGACTGCCACCATGACAGCGCATCATCGGCAATACCACACCAACCGGGACTCCATGACTCCCACCCAGGAGATGATTCATGAACTGGAGAGCCAGGGAGTGGTCAGCAAGACTCTCTCACCCTTTAACAGTCCCAAGTGGCCAATGCCTAAGTCCAGTGGAGACTAACAGTAGACTCTCATGGCCTGAATGAAGTCACAGTACCACTGAGTGCTGCTGAACTCAGAAGGAACTGAAGTCCAAGGCAGCAAAGTGGTGCCACCATTGACATTGCTAATGTGTTTTTCTCCCTTCCTTTAGCAGCAGAGTGCAGGCACAATTTGCTTTCACCTGGAGGGGCGTCCAGTACACCTGGAACCAACTATCCAGGGGTGAAAACACAGCCCCATTATTTGCCATGGATTTATCCAGACTGCACTGGAAAAGGGTGAGGCTTCAGACTTCCAATACATTAATGACATCATTGTATGGGGCAAAAGAGCAGAAGAAGTTTTTGAAAAAGGGGAGAAGGTAATCCAAGTCCTCCTGAAGGTTGTTTTTGCCATAAAGGAAAGTAAGGTCAAGGGATCTGCCCAGGAAACTCAATTTTTAGGAGTAAAATGGCAAGATTGATATAATCAGACTACTGTGGATTAGGTCAACAAAATCACAGCTACATCCTCACCAACCAGCAACAAGGAAACACAGGCTTTTGTAGGCACTGTGGGTTTTTGGAGGATTACAGTCAGACTGTAAACCTTCTCTATCATATGACCCAGAAGAAGAATGATTTTAAGTGGAGTCCTGAAAAGCAACAGGCTTTTGTTCAAATTAATCAGGAGACTGTTCATGCAGTAGACCTTGGGCCAGTCAGGACAGGACAAGATGTGAAAAATGTGCTCTACACTGCAGCCAGGGAGAATAGTCCTTCCTGGAGTCTGTGCAAAAAGTACCTGTGGAGACTTGAGAATGACCCCTGGGATTCTGGAGCTGGGGATACAAAGGATCTGAGGCCTGTACACCCCAACTGAAAACGATTCTGGCAGCTTATGAAGCACAGTTCTTCAGAAGTGACTGGCTCTGAAGCACAGCTCCTCCTGGCACTCCAACTGCCAGTGCCAGGCTGGATGTCCACAGGAAAAGTCCCTTCCACAAATCACGCCACTGATGCTACATGGAGTAAGTGGATTGCACAACAAACTCAAATAGGAAACCCCAGTTGTCCAGAGATCAACACAAACTGGCCTGAAGGTGAGAATTGCAGATTATCATCATCAGAAGAGGAGAAGGTAACATGCTGAGGAGGCCCCACCATATAATCAGTTACCAGAAAATGAAAAGCAATATGCTCTCTTCACTGACAGTTCACGCCATATCGTAGGGAAAATGGAAAGCTGCCATATGGAGTCCTACACAGCAAGTTGCAAGAGCTATTGAGGGACAAGTCAGGTTGCAGAGCTAAAAGCCATCCAGCTGCCTTCAATATTGCTGAACAAGAGAAATGGCCAACATTCTATCTCTATACTGACTCATGGATGATAGGAAATGGTCTGTGGGGGTGGCTAGACCCATGGCAGAAGACCAGTTGGCAGTGAAGAGAGTGTTGCTGAATTGTAGCAAGACACCACTGTCCAGGTAGCAAAGCCGATTGTAAAAGTACATCATGTAAATGCACACGTCAGGCTACTGAAGAACATTGCAACAGATGGATCAGGCTGTCATGATTGAAGTGTCTCAGGTGCATCTGGACTGGCAACACGAAGGTGAATTATTTCTGGCTTGGTGGGTCCATGACATCTCAGGTCATCAGGAAGAGTTGTAACATACAGATGGGCTGGTGATCAAGGGGTGGATCTAACTAAGGATAATATCTCCCAGGTTATCCATAACTGTGAAACAAGCACTGCAATCAAGCAGGGCCAAGCAGGTGAAGCCCCTGTGGTATGAGGGACAATAGCTGAAATGTAAACATGGGGAGGCCTGGCAGATTGATTACGTCACACTCCTGCAAACCCACCAAGGCAAGTGCTATGTGGTGACAATGGTGGAAGCAACCACTGAATGGCTGGAGACACATCCTGTGCCTCACATCACTGCCCAGAGCACCATTTGGGCCTTGAAAAGCAAGTCCTGTGGCAACATGGCACCCCAGAAAGAACTGAGTCATACAGTGGGAATCGCTTAAAAAACAGCCTCATAGACATCTGGGCCAAAGATTGAGTGGCGTATCATATTTCCTATCATGCATCAGCCTCTGGGAAAACTGAACAGTACAATGGACTGTTAAAAAACACATTGAAAGCAATGGGCAGTGGGACCTTCAAATACTGGGATCTACATTTAACAAAGGCCACTCAGTTAGTTAACACCAGTCAAGCTGGCCCTGCTCAATCCAAACCATAGAAGGGGATAAAATCCTTGTGGTGCGTATGAGGAATGTGTTAGGGAAGACAGTTTGAATTAGTCCTGCCTCAAGCAAAGGCAAACCCCTCTGTGGGATTCTTTTTGCTCAAGGAACCTGGGTGCACTTGGTGGGTAACGCAGAGGGATGGGGAAACATGATGTGTGCCTCAGGGAGATTTGATTTTTGGGTAAGAGCAGTCTGTAATGTTGAATTGCACACCACTGGTTTCTGAATGACACTGCCACTGTGTGCCATAAGTACTACGGACAATGAGGATGGACTGCTCCAGATACACAGCTCCTGATGCAGCTGGCAACCAGTCGATGGCACACCAGTCCTCCTGCCCTGGAAGACACCTAGGTCAAGTAGAACCCACAGTCATGGACTCAATTAACTCAACAGACATCTTGGAGGGACAGCCACTGACTACAGAAATGATACTTGTGCTTGTGTACATATATATACACAAATATAGTTGGAAGGTCGAGTAAACCTAGTGGAAGGAGCCTTCAGGTATTTTCTGCTGCTGGGTGTTTCCACATGAATAATTTCTTTCTCGCACTCTCCTTCATTATTACTGTTGCTGTTACTGTTGGTTTTCTTATCGCATTGCTGTTTACAGTAAATTTTTCTTATCTCAACCCATGAGCCTTTTGTGCCTCCAATTCTCTCCATCCCGCTGCAAGTGGGAGAGGGAAGGTAAAGTAGGGGAGCGAGAGAACAGGCGTGTGGTTTGGAGAGTCTTGGTGGGGGCACTGAACTGGGGAGTACCATCCCTAAATCATGACAGGTGGGACAAAAAAAATCTACTTTAGACTGAACTATTCTCTTGGAGGGACTCCCCCACTTCATCCTATAGAGCCTTTCCATGCTCTTACTAATTGCAGAAGCCATAGTGACCATACGTGCTGATGACTATCAGGGGTCATTGATTTTCAACCCATTTTTGCCCCTCTGAAATGCAGTTATCAAGCACTAATATCGCATGTAAGAAAGAAGAAGTTTTCCCTAAATCTAATACAACAAGCTAACAATAAAAATTCCCCAAACATTTAAGGAATAGAATGGCTTCAAATAGACACTGTATGGGTTCAGTCCAAAGGTCCACCCCTCCCAGAATCCTTTCTCATAGAATAAACAAAAATTACACATAGAGAACACCATAATAAAGCAAATGCATGACCAAACTTCCCATGAAGACTCTTCCTTCTACAGCAATTTACACTTCAGAAATTTGTGTTTCAGAAGGCAGTTCTATTTGCCACTAAATTGCAGTGGAATTCCCTTCCACAAACTCACCCAGTCTTCCCAGTACCACAAGTAAGCTTTTAACATCTACAACCATTTCCACAACTTATCACACAATGTTTGAAGAACCATCTGCTTTTGTTTGTTCTGCACCCATCACCTCACATTAGTTACAAGGGCCATTTTCTTCTGTCAAAAAAGGTGTGTGTGTGGGAAGTGTTGGTCACCTGATACATGATTTTATAGATCTCTGTCACATGTGCCTAAATGAATACCTTCTGCAATTAAAAAAAAACCACACCCACATCCTCAAACAAAACTAAAATTCAAAACACCAAAGAAAAACTGTGGGAGAAATTCTTCTCTGTTGCTTTAAAAGTTTTAGTCAGACTGTTTGCATATTGACCGTATGTTGATAAGAGTTAACAAATGTTGACTTTTTATAAAAAGCAGTGGCAGTAATATCATAATTCTAACACAGAGACTCTTAGGAAAAATCCCCAACAAGTAATTCTGAAACCTTAGGATGATAATCTTCTTGATGCTCTGCATAGATGTTACATGACAACCTGGAACAAACTCATTCTGCTGCCTTACGATGATTTAATAACAATGAAATAGAAATTGTCCCAAAAGACTTTGTGCCAAATCAGATATTTTCTGCCCTGCCACAGACATTGTAATGTTGGCATAACATTCTATGATGTGATCTAGCCAGTTTGACAAAAAGGCAGCAGTGAGCTCATGTTTGACCTAGATGAACATTTCTACCACAAACTGATCCAGCACTGAATAGAATCATTATTAATAAATAAGGAATCTCAATGTTCTGGCAAGCATGACAGTGAAGAACGTCTAACTTCCCTTTTGCAAACTACATTCAAGTCCAAGACAGTATCAGGGCTGAAGTGCTCAATCTGTTATAAATATATCTCTAAGCATAGCTAAAAATTTTTTTGCCTCTTTTCTCCGAGCTGGTGTCATGTTAGGTGAATTATAGACTACAAATCTTGCTTTCAAAACAAAGAAAACTCTGCTCCCTGAGGTTTTCCCAAGGACTTCTTCAAAGCAACTCACCTTGCAGGACTGGGGTTACTTTGGCTCTGAAGAAGAACAAACAGTTATGTGACCTTCCAGCACATGAGTATGGCTTCACCTTGACTGATTCACAGTTATAAATAGGTAAAAACAATTTTGTCAGGCTAGAAAAGATGTTATGCTTAATATGTTAAGTGCTAAAAATTATTTGCAATGGTAAGGCATTGATAAGGAAAGCTGTAATTCATCAAAAGAAAGGCAAATCTACCAGGATATAGCAAAGGTAGATGGTGTTACTATGCACCAGGCATACTCAAGTCTTCTGCTTCCAAGAGAAGCTTGATCAAATACTAAATAATACTATTTTCTCAAAGACTGACAGATAATAAATGTCAGATTTGTTCCATCAATGTTACACAACAAAATAAATGGAAGATTTTCAATGGGAGAGAGAAGAAAAAGTGTGGGTTTTTTTTAAATGGGAGTTTTAACAGGACATGTCAGAAAGAAAGGAAAATCTATCCCCTTGCTGAAACTCTAATAAAATAAAGGAGAAGCAAAGTATAGAGGATTTCAGTGAGTACGAATAAATGTGAAATGAGATTTATTTCTTTAAAATATGTTTTACTAGCATCTAAGCTGAGCAGGGCAAAGAATGAAAGATTATTATTTTAACCTACAAACATTAACTCCAGTAAAAAGCTTTCTTTCCCCTGCCGATCTAAGAATTTACTTATTTAATAAACCCTCATCATACATTCTTGGAAAGAGAGCTCTCCTACATGGATATAGTTTCTATTTTACACACAGAAAAATGAGGGAAGAATAGAGAGTAACTTGCCCAAAGACAGAGAAAAAACCCTCTTGTTTCTTAACAGAAGAAGCTGTTTCTTAAAACACAACTCAACCACTACCCCACTGCCTTTTTGGGTTATAACAGAATATGAACACCTAGAAAAGTAGAGTAACTACATTCTGTAACTTCATGGAATCAAAAATGCAAGTACAATTACAAACCTCTATTTTGTCTGTTTTGGCATCTCCCCAGTATATTTTGCTTTCTGCATAATCCAGTGCCAGTCCATTTGGCCACCCAAGGGATGTATTCACCAGCACAATTCTATCTGAGCCATCTAATGCTGCCCTCTCGATCTTTGGGATTTCTCCCCAGTCAGTCCAGTACATGTACCTGCAAAGGAAACAAAATCTTAAGAACTCTCATTAATCCAAACTTTCAGCATCCACATAGCTTCTTCTGGACTACTCTTCGTCAAAACCACATAGCATGCAGAAAATTACATTTCTAAAACAAATATATTTTCTTATCTAGAAAGAATTGGCATGTACACACACTGTTTAAACAAAACTCCTGTATCTGTCTGCTCAGCAGGACTACTATCTACAATAAACAAGCAGATCCATGCAATCCCAAAAATATTTTTTAAAAGAATGAAACATAAAGACACATGACTACCCAGGTGGCCAAAATAGAGCAGCAGTCCCTGTGCCTCAGAACCTTAACTTTCAAGGAATCCCAGTATTTTCATTTTGAAGGCTCAGAAATTTATCTTTGCATCCCATGACCTACATAAAGCAGACAGAGGTATCATCCTCTTTGCATGACTAATATTTTAAAGAATGTTCAGAAACAGCTCCTCACCCAGCCATGGGATCCAGCACAATAGCTCTAGGTTCTTCCAGGTCTTCTGATATCAAGATTTTTCTCATGGTTCCATTAAGTCTTGTAACTTCAATACGATCTGTGCCAGTGTCTGTCCAATACAGATTTCGGGCAACCCAGTCCACAGCAATGCCATCGGGATGTGCAATCTGTGCTGTAACAACAAACTGACTACCTGACCCATCAATGAATGAGCGGCGGATGGCCCGAACTTCATCATCAGTCCAATAGATGTATCCTTCCAGAGGATCGAAGTCAATGGCAATGGCATGACGGATATCCTCCAGTGGCAAAACTATGTCTGTAAAATCTGGGGTGTCTAAGGAAATTCGCCTCAGATCTGTCCGGCGGGCCAGAAGCAGCAGTGCGGTGGCACCTGCATGAACAAGACAAACACAACCATCTTACAAACACTGCAGTAAGCCTGTAAATAGCAAACCTGATTCTGTGCCGCTTGGAACAAGCTGGACTAGCTGCCTTGATTTCACAGGACCTAACCAAACTGCTGGGCACCAACAGAGAATTCCACTCAAAGGCTTCAAGTGTGAGGTTGTTCTTCTGCAGGACAAGTCAGAGGTGTTTACAGAGACAATTCAGTGGTCATTTCCTTGTCCAGAGTATATCACATTGGATGTGTTTTCTATCCATATCATTCCCTCCAAAGGTACTGAAATAGACATGCAGCAATGATGCTGACCTTTTATGCAAATCAACCTCCTAAATGGAAAATCAATTATATAAATAATTTACTTACTGTTTGCTGCTGTTGGTTAAGGTACAATTATGACAAACAAGCTGCACATTTCAACAATTTCTTAGAAGTGGAACACACATAACATAGAACACCACAAGTCAATCTTTTTTGAGAAACTCTTATCAGAGCAAGCAGATTTGGGAACAGACAATTGCCCAATGACCATGCAGAGCAGGAGGGCTGTCATTTTCTTCCATATTTGTTGAGAACAAGCTTATTGAAGACATTAAGTTAAATAACAGCGTCTTATAAAGTAATTTTGAGCTGAAGCACACAAAAGCCTTGCTGGCTTTTGAGTCCAAAGACAGAATCACAATAAATAACTAAGATCAGGTTGCACTGCAGAAGATGTTTCACATGAGCAACATAGCATGGTTAATGGTACTATCAATGACAGTTGCACTTACTGTCTAATCTAATTAATTTTCATTTCATTTTCTATTCTGTCACTAGTTTTCAATGTCATGAAGGACAAACAACCACCACACCCCATTCCAGTTGCAGTGGCTTATCAGTTTGGAGTCTTAAGGAGATAAGAACAGCTCAGGCCTCAGGGAAGCCTGAGCTAAGGTGAAAAATGCATGCATAATTGCAGGGAAAGTGTGGTGCAGTGGTTCTCCTCAGAGAGGAAAGGGTTTGGCACGGATTGATGGGGGGGTGAGGTGGGGGAGAGGAAGGTTTACAAAAATAAATGCGTGAATTTGCAGTGAAAATGAGCAATCCCATTCTGTCCATGTCACAGTCTTGATCTTAAAATGTATAAATATGGGCTAGAAAACAGAAAGAGCAGTAACTGAAGTATGTAGGCTGGTGATGAAAGAAGAATTTTGGTGTCTGATGCCAAATTTATTTTTAAAAAAGACAGTAACTGATGTTGCTGTTAGTTGAAACCTCATTGCATGCCAAATTTTGGACAGATGCCAAAGTAGCCATTGCTTCATTTACAGCAAGTTTAAAGTGTTAAAAACATCTAAGACACTTTCACAGTGCTGCAGGAAACAGCACCTTTCAACAACTGAATTTGAGAATATTATTACAAATGTTTCTAATTGGTAGTCCAGCACAGATTAAGACCAGTTTTGGGATCCTCTGCTCTAAAACTCCCAGTGTTCAGAAATATATATGCACACTACTCAATTGTTCTTCTAGTGAATAACTCGTATGCATTGGTTAATCAGGAAGGGGGAACCTGTAATTACATGTCTATGTATCCTCCAAACAACTGTAAAGCATGTGACATAGAAAATGGTAAACAGGCATGTTAGTATGGTTCTTTTATAATTACAGGAGCAACTAATCTTGACACAGCCACTTTGTATGTACATCTGTATTTGCTGCTACTAAGTGCAACGAACAATTCAGAATCAAGATTCAAGCATACAGATGCATTACAGTCATATAAAGTATTAGTACATAACTAACACCAACAACTTAGGCTCAAGTCAGTAAGAAACTCCTGGTACTTTTTCTTACCAACTGCATGGCCATTTATCCAAGATACCTTTTAAACAAAAGAATGACAATCATATTAAAACTCCCAAACAATAATACTATTTTTGCACTATCAAGTAAAGCTAAGGTTGAGCAAATGCACTAATCTCAGAGTTTGAAACAGTTAAAAAGCCGTATGAGGTCTACCACATACAGAAAAAGCATAAGGCATAATTTTAAAAAAAATTGTGTGCTCTAGCTGAAGCTGACAATCATTTTAAAGAACCAATACCAGGTCTCCAGAAAGGCTCATCTGACTATAACCATGCTCTTGCTGAAACTCACCCTTAAAACTGACCAATCGACCTTGTCGTTCTTCTCAAAGACAGCCCATTTCAACAGCTTCAGTATCCTGCTTTCGGGCTGCAACTCTGTTGCTTAGTCAAATGTGTTTAATTTGGCACTGGGAAATGACTCGCTTTCAGCTGACACATATTGCACTCTGGAACCCCAAGCTAAGAATTTCATGGTCTTTATCTGGGGTCTTGGATAGCATTCCAATCCCAGATCAAACACCACCCCTAGCCCCTCCAATCAAGCAAAAAAAAGTTTAAAGCTTACTCCAGATTTATTACCCAACCATTCCAAAACTATCACCTCAGCTGTTTCCTTAGATCAACAGTCGTTTTCAGGAGAAAGAAACCTAGCAGCAGAGAAGCATCTCACCTCAAGGCAGACTGAGGGAAAGATCATTCTGAATACCTTCAGGTTTGTCCTGATAACAGCAAAAATAACAAATCCAAGAGCTGGGAGTATTTATGGACTGATCCCATTACCACTTTGATAGCAGTCAAGATAAAAACAAAACACAACAGGTGTTCTCAAAACGGTGGCAAACACCAGCTGTGCAAATTTTACCTGGCTAGGCACTGACCACCCACCAGTCAGAAGACTGCTCAAGGTTGCCAGGATGTAACAAAATCAATTGATTTTATTCACTTTTATTCCAAAGACTAGTTAGGATGCAAAAGCTAAGATGACAGCAAGATCTCCAGACTTCTTGACTCTTGCCTCTCTAAGGAAAATCAAACCTCTAAAGATGAGCACGATGAAGAGAATATCATGAGTAAAGAATCATATTTCAAAGAAAGACTAAAAGAACAGAAAAAGACAATGCAGGTTGCATGACCACATCTTTTTTTCCTTCTCCAATTTACCAGCACCTATTAGGAGAACTGAAATGAGCCACAAACATAAAACACCTAAAATCTTAACTGGCTTAGATGATTTCAAAAGATGCATGAAAGCTGCAACCAGAACTCTGACCTCAGCATACCTACGCAGACATGAGGCAGCTTTCCCTTTAAACACCTCAAACCGAACATATAAGGATGAAGTGGCCTAGACAAACACACATGAGACTTGGGGCAGGTTACTGCCCATGCAGGTGCCTTCTCTTTCACCTACTGGCAATCTCTACTGCATCCAACAGACACATGCCTGTAGCACAAGGGCATCTCAAATACAGTGCTGGGTTTGAGAGCACATACCACCAGGTGTGCCAAGATGTGTGCTCACAGCCTTCAAACTACCGTGGACAAAGGTCCCATGCACACGCTTGCAGGCAGAGTAAACAAGAATAAGGCTGTCCTGCATTTAAAGTGTTTTGAGGAATAAAAACCCTGTAATCCACTGAGGTTATAGAGAGGTACGTTTATTCTGGCCCAGGGCGCATGGGGGAAAGCTCCTCCAAAACATGCGCACCTGGTTGAGCTAACAAAGGGCTTATATGCAAGTAAGTTATACATATTTATTTTTCTTTCATGCATAAACATTATTTTCTGAGAGAAGGCAGGGTTATTATAATGAGTCTCAGGAACTGATTTCCATTTTCTCCGCCTCATGTCACTCCTTCTTGCCCTTGTGCTGTTCTTCTGGGTAATTCAGAGTGGTGGTCTTTGAGGATGAAGTAAGGTGTCTTCCTCCTGTGAACTTTTTTAAACCAGTCTTGTTGGCAACTTTAGCTGGTCTAAGTGGACTTATTTTGTTCTTTTGACACGTTTTCTGAATTATCATGGGGTATCCTGGCTGTTTAAATTGGTCCAGGCCCCTTGGTATTGCACCTTCGAGGACAGTGAGTGGGTTTTGCTGCATGTTACACAGTGAACTAAGCAAATTCCATGATAAGCATAAAAGCATAAGTAAAATAAGAAAATAAGTATTATCATTAGTCCTAGGTAAATAAGCATAAGTAAAATAGGCATAAAAAATGAGCATAAGTAGAATAAGCATAAATGAAATAAACATTCTGCTTCCCCCCATCAAAAGTCAGGTCCTCCCATGTTGATTTCCCACACAATCTTACAACCCTGCAAATTCCCAAAACATTCAAACTGGTGACTAAGCTCAAGATTCTTTTTAGCAGTGCCACAAGTCCCAGGATATTCAAGATAGTTAGCAATTTTTTGAAAAGCAAGTCCCTTACTTATCTATATACAGACATATAAGCTTTACTCCAGACTCTCAGTTTTGAGAGCTTTAGCCTACTTTTATTAAGAACTTTGAAAGCTGGGATTACAAGCTCACGCATGGTACATTACATTAGTTCTGGAAATAATACATTCCTCAAAAAATCACTATTAAAATTCTAAATAATTTAAATCTATGTGCTAGCTGAAGTCAAGGGAAAGAAGAGAAAAGGGCAACAGGGCAAGCATGCAGATACATGCAATGGCATAGCTTTAAGTGCAATGCCCTTCTAACATTTACAATTAATTACAGGTTCTCAATGATACTCAGGCTTCAGTCACCTGTAAGTTACTGAATTTTAAAACCATCAATGGTTGCTGAGGTTGCTTAGCTACACAGATACACACTTAGGAATTCATACATAAGAAGTGCTAGACCCAAGACATGTATAATGCATTCTCTGTATCTGAGAAATCAAGGTCATTTATACATCCCAAATATAATTCTTCACATTTGGACCAAAACATTTAATTGCGAAATGTCTTTCCCCAGTTGTAAAGTCACTATTGTGGGAGAGTTCCTGATACAACAATACAAATTTTTTTCATCTAGACAAGCTCAATTCCGAACGACAAAGGCAGAAGAACATGCATTTGAAACTAATCACGTTTTTTTTCCTTTAAAAGAAATGAAAGAGTAAGGGTGTGAAATTAACATCTTGATCTGTGCAGTCAAATCAGGATTGTGACTATTCCTGACAAGCCAAATGTTAAAGGTTCAAACAAAGAAAGCGGAGGGGTCCTTCAGGGAATTTTTCTCTCCCTACTAACACACGGGTTTTGGGAGTTGAAGTGCCAGGACCGGGTTTTGGGAGTTGAAGTGCCAGGACCGAGAACAAAGAGGTGGTTGATGACTCTAGATTCCAACTTAAGGGTGGGGCAGAGGTGAGAAACAGACCCCCAGCACCTGGGAAGGGGAGAGGCTTCCTGTGTGCTGGCCTCACTTCGTTTTGGGCAGCTGCTGTGACTGGAAGCCACTGTTTGCTAGGCTGGTGAGAACACCTGGCTCTGCTTTTTGCCTTCCCCTCTCCATCTCTGGGCACCCTGAGGTCCTGAGAGAGAGGAGAGAGTCACAGCTGCTTTGGGACACACTGTAGACTTTCTTTCCTGGGGACTAATACTGGCTGCAAGGAGATTTCTGGGAACTACCACCACTCCTCAACTGGAAGTTGAACTAAGGACAAGGAGAGAGATAGTCTGCTCTTCCCCCACGGGAAAGGTTCCATCCCTCCCTAACATGAGTCATGTTGCCTCTTGTCTCTGCCTCACTAGGGAAAAAAATGAGAATTCACCCTGCAGTCAGCTGAGGTTCGACACTGTCACCTGTTGTCCGTAAACAGAATTGCACCGGGAGGAATTACAGTTTTGAGGAATTGATTTTTTTGGTGCTGGGAAAGTAGTTTGGTCTGTTCATAGCTATATCTAAATCTATATACATCGTAATTAAGAACAGTTATCCTTCTTATATACATTTTCTAATTACAAGTTCCTTTTAAATTTTATAAGGGGTGAAGTGGTTATTGAGGAGTCCCCCCCTTCTCTAGTCTTGGTAAACACTTTGGTTTCCCTTAAACTAGGACAGCAAATTACCCATTGGGCAGCCCTAAACTGCAAAAGGAAATGCAAAATTCTCATTACTGCCTCCAGGCTGACAAGCAAAATAGAATGTGAGCATCCTTTGTCAAAATAAAGACTCTTTTCCTGGAAGAGAACAGATTGTCCAAAGAAAGGCTGAAATCAAAGTCCAAAGTAGTGCTTTTTCTTTATGAGGAAACTCACATCACCTTGCTCAGCTGAAGCCACCACAGGTTTTCTCAGTACAAACCACACATTAGAATTGGCAGTAGCAAATGTGGGACACAAGTAAAACTTCTTACAGGCAGAGATAAGCTGAGCACATGGATGGAGAGATCTTTAAGCACTAACAAGAATGTAACTCCTATGACAAACTCATTTTTATAAGAAAATTTAGGTTTGATTTACAACTATCAAAAGATCATTTAAATGTAGCACTGCCAAACTCGGAACAGCAGAGCACATAATACTGAAAAAGAGAAATCCCAGTATGTTCTGCAGAAGAACAATAAATTACCAACATGACAAGAGGAGGTAAAAAGTCTCTAGTAGAAGTGCCTGGGTGCTCAGAAAGGGCTTTCTGCTTCAGACATTACTGATGGAGGAATACTTGGACATGAAAAAACTTATTCTTTTTATTTTGAGGGAGAGAGATTTACAAACTTTCACCTAGGCAACAAGGGAATGGGACTAAAACCCTGCTAGAAGCCCACATCTCAGTTACTTAACTGTTTTCATTTGTATTACCATTTATCAGAAAAATAGATAATTTTATTCTAAGCTATCACCCTTTCCTGAAACACTATGGAGAATTGTTACAAAATTGGGGTATCTGTGTGTTTGTGTGTTATTGCATTCATAGATCTTATAAAAATTAGTAAAACTCCTCTCAGGTGTGATGAGAAAAAAACTACAGAAAATGGAGAAACTAACACTGGGAGAAAGGCAAGGGAGGAAAAGATTTCCTAGAAACCAAGATTATTCAAAAACTCTAGGTTGTCATAGAAACTGCTCAGGGAGGGTCAGCCAGGCTCACCTTTGGCTGTTGGGATCATCTGTCAATGCAAAAGCACTGCAAACACCAGAAACACACACTCAAAATTCACCTGTCAAAATCTTTTCAGTCCAGACCAGTACTCTCAACAGCACAGCATGAAATGAAGTCTCTCCTCAAAAGGGCTCATTCTATCATGAAACAATTCAGTTTAGGAACCAGTCTGATTTTAGTCTACTGCTAGAAGGCAAAACCATCTTAAAGAAGAGAAACTCAGCCTCATTTTTCACCTTTCCTCACTTCTGAGTCACCAGTCTCTCCTTCCTTCGCCTACAGTCATGTACACACTCTAATTGCAAACAGAGATTTAAGCACTCAGGGTTTCAGCATTTCAGCATAATAGCTACATACTGAAACTATCCAAGGTAAAAACGTTCAGTTCTCAGTGTTCAGCTCTACTTTCACAGCAGATATAGTAGGCAAATACAAGGGGAAAAAAACCCAGCCTAAGAAACGGGAATCAATTCCCTACCACACACACCTGCAAAAGAGAAAAGAAATATACTTCTCAGGGGTCACTGAGGAGCCTAAGAAAGGAAGTCACCACACAAATGTGTACAGGTTTACATCTTGAACTCTAGTCTGTGTCTAGTCTGGCTCTGTTCAATGGCCATGCTCTCCTCTCTTCTCCGAATCATTAATTGTAGCCTTGGCAATTATGGGAAGAAATTCCAGTGAATCTCTGCTTTGAAGAGCTCTGGAAAGTTGTAGGTCACTTGGAAAAGCCCTAAGCCCACCACCCACACCTCTCTTCAGTGAGAGAGGAGTGGAAAAAACAAATTCATTGTTTTGGGGTATGCTCAGCTCTAAATGCTGAGCTTCCCACATGCATGTCTGAGAAATTAGCTCTGCACAAGATCATCAAAGTTAAGTAAAACCAATTGATCTGATGCATAATTTGAGTATCTTCTTTCATTTGTGTTATGTGCTATCTCCTTTCTAAGCCCAAGCTAAACAGAGACTCATGTTTTCTCCGCTCTTCCCTCTCATTTTTTTTCTTGAAAAGAGAGAGGCAGAGTGTTCTCAAAAGACACAACAGCAGAAGGGTAACTTAAAATGCAACATCACATAAGATAAATGTTCTTGTATAAAGTTTGTTGCATACAAGTGGACAATGTACTGTAGCAAATTGGTTAACAAAATTTCTGATAAAGTGGAGCTTATATTTTATAAGCCAAATATATGTTATGGCCAACTAGGAACATACAGTTTGGCTTCTCATGTTCAGGGAGTGGGAGAAAAGAGCAACAATTATAAATTCTGAGACACAAGAAATGGCTAAAAATGTGAACTGATGCTTGTGAATATCTCTGCATGAGGAGTTAAAGTCCTTTTAATAAGGTTTTGAGGGTTTTTTAATACCGTTCCTCTACTTACCTTTGGCAACTTACTTCGATAAAGTAGAAAGGTGCCATTCATCGCTTAGCACAGGTCAGTTCATCCCTCTGGTAGGTTACATGCCATGAGGACATAGGGCTGAAACTTTCTATTCTACCTACGCTTGGCAAGTGACCAAACCTTCAGAAAATCACTGAATCATTAAATATCTTGAGTTGGAAGGGACTCATCAGGACAGAACCATAGAATCATAGAATCGATTGGGTTGGAAAAGACCTCCAAGATCATCAAGTCCAACCCTTGGTCCAACTCCTGTCCCTTTACCAGTTCATGGCACTCAGTGCCATGGCCAATCTCAGTTTAAAAATCTCCAGGGGTGGTGAATCCACCCCCTCTCTGGGCAGGCCATTCCAATGCCTGAGCACTCTCTCTGGAAAGAACTTTTTTCTGATATCCAACTTCAATTCCCCCTGGCAGAGCTTGAGCCCGTGCCCCCTTGTCCTATTGCTGAGTGCCTGGGAGAAGAGACCAACCCCCACCTGGCCAGAACTTCCCTTCAGGTAGTTCTAGACAGTGATGAGGTCACCTCTGAGCCTCCTCTTCTCCAGGCTAAACACCCCCAGTTCCCTCAGCCTCTCCCCACAGCACTTGTGCTCCAGTCCCTTCACCAGCCTTGTTGCTCTTCTCTGGACCCGCTCCAGCCCCTCAATCTCTTTCCTGAACTGAGGGGCCCAGAACTGAACACAACACTCAAGGTGTGGCCTCACCAACGCAGAGTGCAGGGGAAGGGTCACTGCCCTGGGCCTGCTGGCCACGCTATTTTTGATCCAGGCCAGGATCCCATTGGCCTTCTTGGCCACCTGGGCACACTGTTGGCTCATGTTGAGCTTCCTGTCAATCAGTCCCCCCAGATCCCTTTCTGCCTGGCTGCTCTCCAGCCACTCTGTGCCCAGCCTGGAGCGCTGCAGGTGGTTGTTGTGGCCAAAGTGCATGACCCGGCACTTGGCCTTATTGAACTTCATCCCATTGGAATCAGCCCATCTCTCAAGTCTATCCATATTCCTCTGCAGAGCCCTCCTGCATCAAGTCCAAGTCCTGGCCCTGCTCAGGACCTCCCAAGAATCCCACCGTATGCCTGAGAGCATTGTCCAAACACTCCTCGAGCTCTGGCAGCCTTGGGGCCATTGCCACTGCCTTGGGGAGCCTTCATCACTCCCCGTCCCCTGCATGGACTTTCTGTCACCTCTGCTTTTGGAAACATGCCTGTATTAAGGAACAATTGCTTTGGTGTTATCAGGTGCCACAAAAGAATTTATCTGTGCATATCAAGTATTTTCAAAGAAAGCACATGAATTTATGTCAAATTTTGACTACATATGAGCAACCCAGAGCAGTATTATTAAAGCTGGTTCCTTATACCAATGGAAATGGAAGAAAAACATCTTGTTTGTGTGTTGTAAATTCTTACAAACAATCCTGACAGGCTAAATTGGGAACTGTTTTTCATATAAAAGCAGCAATCTATTTTAACAAGTTTCACACAGACAATAAAAAATAATCAGCAGAGGGCATGAAATAGCACGAAATTAAAGCAAACATTGAACAGTTGCTGACAAGTGTAGAAGAATTTTTAAAATATAAAACTCCAGTTAAAAATTTGTTTCTATATACATTTTATTTAGCTTATTTACACTAAGCTCTGCTTTATAATTTCTACCTTTGTCATGGAGAAATGATCTGCATGAAAGATGGTTATTTATGAGCTAGCTAATTATCTGCCAGTGTTAATTTTGATTCTGTTAATGTACTACTGCAACTCCAGGACAACATCACAACACCTCTACTTTAAAAATGTAACAATTTAAAATCACGTACATCAGCCCACAATGACACTCTAAAAGCAATTTTGAGTGAGTACTTGCAGTTGTAAGTCTTGATCATGTCTTGGGTTTTAAGTCTGAAACACCCTTAACACCCCTAAACCCAGGGCATTATTTTCACTTCTCTACAGATGTAGGTGCCTAACCACACATGAGAATTGAAAAGAGATTCCACGTATAAATATATATATGTGTATAATACATGGACATCAGATTTAAAAAAAAAATTAAAAAGGGTTTGTTGTGCAATCCTGTTAGCCCAACACTAATTCATAATCAAAAATGTCAGAAATATTTTAGAGACAAAAGAGGAAGTAGGTATCTTTTTCTCTAAGAAAAAGGAACAACAGAGCCCTCAAAAAACTTGCAAGGAGTTAGTGACAGAGAGAGAATTTCACCTTAAGTATTGTAACTGGAGGTAACCTGCCCTTTAGCCATGAGAATTTTTCTTTTTTTAAATGTAAAGGGCATTTTCCAATTCCTCTTATTTGTACTGTAAAAGCACACATGATTTCAGAATTTGCCACCCTTAACATGCATTATATAGTGAAGCTGGAAGAATCCCTTTCCCTCCAAAAGCTATTTTGTTCTTAGTCTAAAGGATTTTTTAAAAACAAATCCTACCATCTTTGCAGGTCTTTCCATTTTCGAGAAGTTTCACACCAGTGGGACATGCACACTGATAAGAGGGCTTGGTAGGAGACATCAAACACAAGTGGGAGCAGCCACCATTATTAATTCCACATGGATTTGTAGCTGTTAAACATAAATCACACAGATTAATGTTTCTGATAATGAATGACCTCATCTCGTGTTAAAAAACATACGGCATTTGAGTGGTAGGGTCAGTGGCAGCCACACAGATTATAGGAGGAAATGATAAACACAGAAAAATGAAAAAATTACTTCCAAATGTTGAGTAGTGGGGTATTTATGGTACCAAAATGCACAGATGTTCAAGGTTTCCTTTCTTGGGAAAGTGACACTTAGCTCTAGACATGAAGCTTGTTTCAGCTCTGCCCTTCTGATTTTTACAAGTTATTCAGCATACTGGTGCTGAATGTATAGTAGGTTGTATGGGTACAAACAAAATGCAAACACAGTAAATTAACACAATGATTAAGACAGTGGTTATTACATAGAGCTATTCCTGCTTAATGTCATCTGCCAAATTAACACTACGCTCCAGACTGGAACTGTTGTGTCAAAAAATAAAAATATCATGTTGACCGAAGTCATGGCACAGGAAACAAAAACGAATACAACAAGAGGATAGATGGGTCAGGCAGAAAAAAGTAAGAGACAGGGATTTTTCTTGCACTCTAACCCTCCCCCCCAAACCAATGTAGAGGATATCTGGTTTTTCTTTCGGTCTTGCCCAATCTCTGCATCAGAAAAATTGCATCATGATGTAGGTGAAGCCAGCCAACACCATCCAAAAAGATTAATTTTTGCAAATCAGTTCCACCTTGCAGTTAAAAAAGGAAAGCAAAACCAGCTTACCATTTGGCTGCCTCTTTTGGCTGAAAGCGTGGATATCCATGGGAGAGAAGATGTTGGAATGTATTTCATGCAGGTCCTCCCCAGAGTACTTGCTGCAGGTTAAGATTGAATGTGTGTTCCAGTCAGTCCAGTACAACATATCCCCAAACAGCGTCAAAGCAAAAGGATGTGGAAGGGAGCCTTTAACCACTGCTTGCCTAATAGAGTACAGGGAAGAAAACGAATGCTCAGACACAATTCATACTACAGTTCTGCCTGAACAAAGCTTTTGTGAGAGGTTTTGCACTCTTTATATTTATTTTTGGGGAACAAATACACGGCCCCCACTTTGGGGAATGGTATGAAGGAATAATACAGGAGTACTAATTTTGAGCCACCTACTGCTGCTAAGATACCCAAGAAATGCCAACTGAAATCCTTACTTAAGTGTGTGGCTACTTCTTACTGCTCCTTGAACACTCAGTATCTGTAGGGCTGTGTGGCACCAGGTGGAGTGGGGGGAATGCCAGCTAATTTTATGCAAGTCTGACTTCTACCTGCTGATATATGGTGTCCACCATTTTCAGCCTCAGCACATTTCAAACTGAGACAAACTGCTCAATTAGCTGTCTATTCATCTCTTCGACTTGTCCATCCATCTCTTCCAGTTTCGCTCTTTTGAACCATTAAAAAAATTCTCTAATGGATAATAGCTTCACTATAAAAAAAAGTAACTTAAAATTACTTTTCATGATTTTCATGATTCATTATTATGGTATTATTAAGCTAATGTTTTTATTATAAGCAGTGCCATTAAACAGAGTTCTAGTGATCTTCTGCCATGGTAATGGAATAATTTCTGAACAAACTGGGTCACTGCCTCTCTCCAGGTTCATAAACGAAATTAAAGAGTATACCCATATATTTTATGAATATGTACAAACATATGCTCATTAACAATCACAAAAATGTAGTGTAAACATTACCAAAGACAGTTTTTCCAGGTTCTTGTGATGTAGAAACTAATTATCTGTACCAAACTTCCTCAGAACTTGAATTAAGTAGCTCAATTCTTATGGTTACTTTATTCAGAATCATAAAAAAAACATAGGATGGAGAGGACCAAAACCCTGCTCAAAGCAGGGCCACACAAGCACTTCTTCCCATCTTCTTTCTTCTTGACTGCATGAGCAGACGTGTTCCTACATACACAAGCTCCTGCTGAACAGCAGGGACCACCATCTATTTCTCAAACTGAAAGCGTAAGGGATTGACACACAGCCCTGCTACTTCTTCAGAATAAGGCATACTACAAACATCAGCCTTCTAATTTTCTTCTTCCAGGGAAGAGAGTTATATATATATCCCTATATATTTATGGAGAAAACACCCCCACACCATACTCATCACTTTTGCAGATCAGTCTAACTGCAGTGGTTTAACAGGCAACAAAAACACTTTTATTTTCCAAATATTTTCTGCTAAACTATAACAGAAGAGTATATTAAAGCAAGAAACTTGAAGGTGTCTTCTGCCAATGACTCTGAGTACAAGGAGACTACAGTCATTACCGCTCTTGCACTTCTGTAAAGCTTTTATTTTTTTCTGCTCATGAGAAGAAAATGTATATTCCCTTACTTGTCACTCTGGTATTCCAATTCTACACCAAACAAAGTTTTCTATTTCTTGGTATTTTTCATTCAAAAGTAGGACATATTATCTTTTATTTATCTCTGTCTGGAGTCAGGTATGTATTTGCTTTTAATTAACTGCACCCACTAACCATCTCACCAAAGACTATTGTAAAATAGAATTTACAGCTGACACCTACCAGTGAAACAGTGAAGCCAGAATGAAACAACGCACTCCTGCACCATCACAAACACAAAGGCACTCTAATTCTGTAAACAATTTTATCAACCCATGCTCAAACTCTAAATGTCTTCAGATTTGAATAATTTTAGTTTAGAGCAGACTTGGAGAGTTAGTCTTTATGACAAATTTATGACATTTTTCATATGAAAAAGAAGCAACAGAAGTCCAAAACTCTCACTATAACCAAACCTACACTAAAGACAGCATTCCCATGCACAGGAGAAGCCACATTACTATGAAGCATTCTATCTTACCTTAAAAAACAAACAAACAAAACCCCCCAAAACCCCAACAGAGGAATTTTACATGTCCTTAGTACTCACCAGTGCTAGTGGGAATAAACCTTTAAGTACAATAGCTGCTATTTGACATGCCTAACTTTCAGCCAACCATCTATTCATATGACAATGCATCAGGTGAACTGTGACCCTTATTTAAACCAGCCCGCATTCAGAGAGACTCAAGAGCACTTCATTCGTCTGTACCCTTAGTCACAGTCTTGAAGCAATTACTTTTCAACTTGGATATTTTTCTCAGCAGACATAAGGTTCCGACACATGAAGATGTCTTTGGGCCAGTGTGTATTTCTTGCATCTCATTAGGATGAATATTACCAGTAATATCTACTCTTTACTCTTTGTTTCCAGCAAGCCCCTACAGGGTGCTGGCTCACTTTCAGTCAGCAAAGCCAGAGAGGCTTTTCCCCTCTTCGAACATCCTCCAAAGGCCACACTTACAGCTTTGCTGAAACACCAGCCACGTGATGTGTCAGCACAGAAACAGTAGCTTGAGTTGTGCTCAGTAATTCTCCACAGCCTAATGAGGAGCAAAAGGAAAGGGCTGCAATTAGAAAACAGGAAAAGGAAGAAGACAGAGAGCAAGAAATGACCTTCTGATGGTTGCTGTGAGGCAGTTATGCTTCAGCACGACCTACGGTAGGAACTGCACAGCTCTGGTTTTGGCAAGTGAGAAGAGGGGTCCCAACTTCTGCCTTGACCAAATATTTATTAAGTACACCCAGGTGGATGAAGAGGGCCAGAACACCAGCTGTAGTACTCAACTGCCGCATAAAATTATTGGGAGCCGGTGCTTCCCACCTATAATGTGTTTCACAAGCTCGGGGTTGGGGAGCAGAGAAGTCTCCACATTTCTGGCCTCACTTATAAAACCACTGATCTGGGTACCAGGTTGTTGTAGTTTTGTGATGTTAAAGGAAAAAATTCTCTCCCTGCCACTAATTCCCCAAGCCATTAGTTAACAAAAGAAGTAGTCAACTGCTACCAATTCCTGCTTAATCGTTTAGGGTGGAGGGCTGACTGGGGGAAGGCGTGGTGGGGGAAGGGGTTTGCACTGTCTATTTTGTTTTTTGCTGCAGCTGTGTGTGTTGCTGTCGGGGAGAAGCCGTTCTCCTGCTCCTCGCTGCTATTGCTGCTGTTTAATGAGCTGGTTCTTTTTTTTCTTGCCTCTGCTGTTCTCCTGGTTCAGCATTTGCAAGTCGGGTCGCTGCTCCGGCTTCACCTTCGCCCGCAGCGTCGCAGCCGCCCCGCCCCACCGTGACAGCGACCCCAGAGAGACAGAGACAGAAAAAGGAGTCATGGCTGCTTCGAGACACACGGCACACGTTTGTTTTCTTTCCCTGGGACCGACTTAGACTGCAAAGAGATTCCTGGGGATTATCATCACTCCTCCGCTCACAGCCTTTCCTTCTTCATTTGGAACAAAGGACAAGGACAGAGAGAGAGCCCACGTGAGTGTTCACTGCTTGTCTCTGCCTCACTGGGAAAGGACTGAGAATTCACCTCGCGGCCAGCCAAGGTGTGACAGTGACACTGTCCATAAATAGAACTCATCCAAGAAGAACCTCCCGTTTGGGGGGTTGTTCTCTTTTGTTTTACTTTTGGTGCTGGGGAGTAGTTTGCTCTGGTCTGTTTACAGTTATATCTCTATCTACAGATATATGTATATATATAGTAGTTAAGAACAGTTATCCTTCTTATATCCATTTTCTAATTCAAGTTACTTTTAAAAAAATTTAATAAGAAGTGACGTGATTATTTTGGAGGAATCCTCTCCTCTGCTTTTTGGTAAACATTTTGGTTTTTCCCTCAAACTAAGACACAGGTAAAGCACTGCAGGTGTAACCGGAGTGATGGGACCTGACAGCACTTTGGTGGCAACTACATTATCAGCCCAGGCTTGACTGGAACAAGTCATACAACAGCAACAAGCAAATACTTTCGATTAACCAAATCCCTTCTATTCTGGCTGTATTACAGTTCTCTAATTTCAAGAACTGAACACCTGCAGAAAACCTGGAGTACTTTAAATGTCCTGCCCTGTATGTCTCTAAACCATTAACACTCCAGCTTCTGAGTAACAAAACTTCTTTTAGGGGATCCCTGAGGCTGCTTGTGTTCAGTCTCCAGGGCAGGGTGCAAGAATTTTCACTTTCATATTTCACTCAATTTTTCCAGTGTCGCTGTGGGGGATCCCATACCTATTACCATTTCCTAGGCTATCAAAAAGAGGAAAAAAAACCCCTCATCTGCTTCAAGTGCTCATCATGTTAAAGAAAGAATGTAACAGGACTGCATGAAACAAATTACAATATTTTAAACAAAATCTCTCTCTCCATCGACAGATTGCTTAATGCTTTAAGCATTTACAAAATTGCATGAATTTCACATCTTTGACTTGTCACAGCTGGAAATACTTGCAAGTGGCCAAAGCACTCAAACCATGAATCCCACATGCCATCAGATGAAGGACGAAGGACTAAGAGGCAACTATAAAACACCACACCGTGCCACAAGGCTGCCTCAAGGAGGGAGCTCTGGTTTCCTCAGAAGCTCACAAGATTTCCTCTCCTGCCAACCTAACAAAAACATTTGCAAAGCAAACTCAAAAAACTAACCTGGATTTTTACCACGAATGCTTGTTCAAATATTCCTGTCAGAAGATAAGTCTGCTTCTAATTACCTTGGAAAGTAAGCAGGAAACATGACTTGTGGGATATAATGCTCTCTTTTAAGACAAAAGTGTTTTGTCTTTGCCACTTCTTTAAGCCACAACTGCCATGTGTTTCCAGAAAGTCTATGTAACAAATAAGAGGTCTAGCAATGACATTTCAAATCCCACCTGCAATGAAATTCTCAAAAAAGTCAATCAGAAATGAAACCATGATTGAGAAATGAAGCCATTCTGCGGGTCACTTTTCAGGCAAACAGCACTATGACAGGCAGTGTGGGTGGAAGGGCCCCTGGCATAAGGGGAGGAGATGAGGGACTTGAGAAGAAGGGACACCAGTAGATCCACTAACTAGAGAGTGCTTCCTGACTCACACAGCTCTTCCTTTGCTTTCAGCAGGGTTGTGTTCCTGAACTAATTTTGCATTTGCCATTTCATTCTTAGAAGTATTGATGAGCTGCTCTGTTGATACACCTTGGCTAATCACAGTGTTTGTGCATCCCATGCAGTCAACTACAGATGTTTTGAAAAGCTCCACTTTTAGAGCAGAAGCACCTTTGGGAAGAACCAAGAAATTCACCTAGCTCTGTGTTCAAATAATCTTACTAAGTCTGTTTATGCAAGATCCTCTAGCAGTTTTAATTAGGGCATTGTTTGGCTTCTGCACTGGCCTCCAACGTGTTGGTGAGAAGTTGAAACAGACTTCTCACCACTGACTGGTTCCTCTTCAGTGCTTGAAGCTGTTAAGCAATTGTATCTCACAGAAATAAACCAAAATACATAAACAGAAGACAATATTTTATACCTTGTATGTAATGTCATGTATTGTACATATTATAAGCAAATAATGAAAAAAACCCTTTCAAATGCAGTGACACAGTATTTTTAGTGTTTCAACCAATCTGCAACTAATCATCTGGCAGACAGACATGACCTGATGCTTGAAAACAGAAACTAGAAAAATCAATGCTCAAATGCAAACTTAAGACATTCAACTCCTTGCAAGAGCTTCCCATCTTTCTGACAGTTGCTAAAAGTATGTTTTCTTACAGTGGCCTCAAAAACCAGCTCATTAGCACAAACTCTTCCTAAGGGACCTTGCAAGTGCATTTCCCTTCAGCCAGTAAAGTGTTAACTTGTTAATTAGAACTGCTGCTGTAGGGAAAGAAAGATGAATTTAATTCAAGAACTGTCTTAGCAGGCAAACCTATCATGGGTACTCTACTCACAGGAGAGCTGTCTGCAATTCCATTTTGTTTAATTACTCCCACAAAAAGCAACTGTTCACTACGATAAGAGATGGGCAAGAGCTGCAAAAAAATCCAACATCTCTTCTATGCATCAATTTTTTTTTAATTATTGCATTCTGACATGAAAATAAGTTCATTTCTTTCTCTCGTTAGCAAACCAAGGGCATTAGTTGCCGATTTCTGTGCTCTTCCTCTTTATTCTAATGACCTCATCACTGGAGCAACTAGGACTACTTAGTCCCAGGGATACCAGGCAATGAACAATACATCATCCCCGTAAAATCTGCCAGATATGTTTACTCCTGACATACATAACTGATTATTACAGCTAGCACTGTCAACATGGTTACTAGTTTTGATATCTCACTGTGACTCTAAAGGGAGCTTATCTAGATCCTATACAAAGAGCTGACAAGAAACCCCAATAAAATCTAATAATCAAGGCTTATTTTTGTTTCTCTCTCTGCATGTTCCTCCCACCTGCCTACTGTACTCTTCCACTATCCAGACCTCTGCAAGCAACAAGTAAAGAGTTCGTGCTCCTCACATGATGGCTGAGCAACTGGCTCAAGGGTCGGGCACAAAGGGCTATAGTGAATAAGGTGACATCAGGCTGGCACTGGTCGCTACTGGGATTCCACAGGGCTCCATCCTTGGCCCGGTTCTCCTCAGCACCTTCATAAACAACTCAAAGGGATCCTAACTAAGTTTGCAGACTACACTAAACTGGGAAGAGCTGTTGATTCCCTGGAAGGCAGGAAGGCCCTGCAGAAAGATCAGGACAAATGAGAGAGACAGGCAATCACCAGCCATGGGAAGTTTAACAAAGGCAAGGACTCCACTCTGCACCTGGGACAGGGCAACCCTGCATGGACAGACAGACTGGTGGACGAGATGCTGGAGGGCAGCACCACAGAAAGGGACCTGAGGACCTGGGTGATGGCAAGTGGAGTCAATAGTGCCCTGGCAGCCAGGAGGACCAAACTGTGTCCTGAGGTGCATCAGGAACAGCATCACTGGCTCGTCGAGGGAGGGGATTGTCCCGCTCTACTCTGTGTTGGTGTGGCCTCACCTTGAGTTCTGGGGCAGTTTTAGGCACCAAAATATAAAAAAGACATTAAGCTACCAGAAAACACCCAGAGAAGGGCTGCAAAGATGGTGAACAGTCTAGAGAGGAAGCCGTACAAGCAGCAGCTGAGGTCACTTGGTCTGTTCAGCCTGGAGGACACTGAAAGGACACCACAGCTGTCTACAACTTCCTCAGGAGGGACAGTGGAGGGGTAGGCACTGATCTCTGCTCTCTGGGAACCAGTGACAGGACCCAAGGGAATGGCATGAAACTGTATCAGGGGAAACTTGGGTTGCTGTATCAGGAATTAAAAATGTTGACATTTTGGTATGTGTTTGTGGCCAGCCACCCGGAAAAAGATTATTCTTTTCCTACCGAGCTACCGATAACAAGCACTGATAAGAGGAAAGCTTTGCCCTTGAAGACGGAGTCTTGGTAAACTAAAGATAATTGGTTTTCTCTGATTCACTAACAGCATTTAGAGGACATTTGGAGGAGAGGAAGAGGAAGGTTGCCCCCAGACCCATTTTCTGGAGACCCCCAAGTGATTATATGCATGCTCGGGGGGAATTCCAATGCCTGCGCTCATGGGGGACCCTCACAACCCTTACATAACAGGAAGGTGGAGCCAGAGACCTCTGACTGGGTGGTGCTGGCCACACCTGCCCAGTCAGATGTCACTTGCAGACTGTATTTTAAGAGCAGATGACTTGTGCTCTGGGGCTTGCTCGCTTCACAAGAAAGACCTTGTTTCCTATAATGGGGACTCCCGTTATTGCTGTGAGCCAGCTGGTGCCCAGAGACTGCAGTCCCTGCTTCTTTCTCCGTAGAATCTAAGTGTTCTGGGTTGGTAAGACAACCTGCGTGAGTAACCCCTTGGTAAGTGGGGTGCTTACATGTTTGGGCTTCTTGCCTTGGTCTTCCTCCTTCTCTCTCTCCCTTGTTCTTTTTGCTCAAAAATCCTGTTACTTGCCCACTTCTGGTAATAAAGATACTATTTTGCTATAACCTCTCAACAGCGCTTTTGTCTCACTTCCAGGAGCCTCTTAGAACCCTCCCTGTTACAGCTGCATATTGGGAAAATGTTTTTCACTCAAAGGGTGGTGGTTGGGCCCTGGAACAAACTCCCCAGGGAAGGGGTCACAGCCTGACAGAGTTTAAGAAGCGTTTGGGCAATACTCTCAGACATATGTTATGATGATTGGGGCTTTCCTGTGCAGGGCTAAGAGTTGGACTTTGTTCAGTTCTGGGCCCCTCAGTTCAGGAAAGAGATTGAGGGGCTGGAGTGGGTCCAGAGAAGAGCAACGAGGCTGGTGAAGGGACTGGAGCACAAGTGCTGTGGGGAGAGGCTGAGGGAGCTGGGGGTGTTTAGCCTGGAGAAGAGGAGGCTCAGAGGTGACCTCATCACTGTCTAGAACTACCTGAAGGGAAGTTCTGGCCAGGTGGGGGTTGGTCTCTTCTCTCAGGCACTCAGCAATAGGACAAGGGGGCACGGGCTCAAGCTCTGCCAGGGGAAATTGAAGTTGGATATCAGAAAAAAATTCTTTCCAGAGAGAGTGCTCAGGCACTGGGATGGCCTGCCCAAAGAGGGAGTGGATTCACCGTCACTGAAGGTTTTTAAACTGAGATTGGACATGGCACTGAGTGCCATGAACTGGTAAAGGGACAGGAGTTGGACCAAGGGTTGGACTTGATGATCTTGGAGGTCTTTTCCAACCCAATCGATTCTATGATTTTATGACCTTAGTGGATCCCTTCTAACTCAGGATATTCTATGATTTATATCAAAGTCCTGCTCTGAGATACAAATCTTTAAAGTCTTAATTCATGTGTAATGTCAAGTGTAGAACCATGATAGTCAGACTGTAGAAATAAAATGATAAAAAACTTTGGAATTTCTTCCAGATTTAGAAATACACCAAGAATTTCTAGAGAAGAACTCCATCCAAATTTTAGATCTCTGAGGTATGAACTTCAATACTTTAATACTGTCAATGACACTAATTAAAATCTTTTCCTATTTATCCCATATTCTCTTTCACCTTCCAAAACACAAAATCAGTTTTCTTTGAACTCTTAGAAATTCTTTTTTCACACAAAGATGTTAGTTTCTGCTAAATATTTCTCACTTCTCCCAAACCAATTAAAACTCAGGGCATCCTACTTAATATGAAGCTTTTACAATAATTGTTTGCTGCAGACTCTTTCCCACCTCCTGTCATGCAACACTACTACAAAAAAGGTTTTAATTTTACTTTTTGTAAGTTTTCTTCAACAAATGGATAGCTGTGAAGATATGGGCCCTCCTACATTCCCTGTATCTGACCCTCCTGCCAAGAGGAACAGCTGAAATAGGAACACTTTGTCAAGTTGCCTCACAGAAAAATCTGGTGGCTTTTTGGTCGGTTTTTTTTTTGGGGGAGGGGGGGGGTGGTTGTTCTGCATGGGGGGGGAAGGTGTGTGGTCCTTGTTGAGGTTTTTTTGGTGGTGGTGATTTTTTTGTTGATGTTCTTTTTTTTCCAGGAGGTTGGACATGACAAGGTGAAAAAATTGAAGGCTTTGAGAGTTCTGGGAAGTTTGGTGGTGTGATTTTTTTTTCCAATTCAAAGGAAGATCGAAAAGGATTTTACTTTGTCTGCAGAACTAAAAACTGCTTTTTCTTTCTGAGTATTAGAAAATGAGGAATTGAAAAAGATGAACTAAATAATTAAGAAACAAAATTCAGAAATACAGCTGTAAAATACCATATTGAAAAAGCTGAATTCTGAAAGACAGTATCTAACAAAAAAAGAATCACTTCAGATAGACCCAGAAGGTCTTTTTTCTTAAGACAGACAGAGGCTAAGAGGTCAAATCAGAAAAAAAAAAATCAAAAAACTCCATTAGTATGGCCTAATTTCTGCAGTTCTTTCCTTTTCCCCCCTCCTGATGATGTAATTGCAAAGAGTAAAAAAGGAAACAAAAATGCCTGGATACAGATGTTTACTGTAATCTGAATCTTCAGAACTCTCTCACATGCCTAGGGAAAAACAGGTGCTGTCAGAATTGGTCTCTGTTTTTGAGCGCTTACGGGAAGTCATCTGTGTTTTCCTTTCTAGAGATGACTTCCCTTTCTCTCCCTCAAACGGCAATGTATTGGCATACTGCCCCAAAGTATTTCTGATACTGAATTGTATTGATTAAAAAAAATAAACCCAACAATTTAAAGCATTAAGACTGCTTTGCTTTTTATGGCTATGTAAGAAAGAATTAGTAATCTAAAAAATCTAAATTACTTATCTATAGAATGATAGAATCAGCCAGGTTGGAAAAGACCTCTGAGATCATCAAGTCCAACCCCACTGCAGTTACTAGACCATAGCACTGAGTGCCAGGTTGGAAAAGACCTCTGAGATCATCAAGCCCAACCCCTGATCCAACACCACTGCAGTTACTAGACCATAGCACTGAGTGCCACATCCAGTCTCATCTGAAACACCTCCAGGGATGGAGAATCCACCACTTCCCTGGGCACCCCATTCCAATGCCATTCCAATGCCTGTATTGGTTTAGCCCAAGTCCCCTGCCCAGGCTAAGCTGCTCCCCCTCCTTTTTCCCTCTCTTGTAAGCAAAGGGAAAAAAAACCACGAACACCTCCTCCCCACCCCCCCCAAAAGCTTGACTGAAACGGAATTATATCAGAATATGTATATATTTTCAGATATTTACAATTATATATACAATTTGTACATACAACAGGGAGCTCCCAAGGGGAAAAGAGAAAAAGGAGGGAAACAGGGACAAAGGAGGGACAAACCCCCCCAGAACAGACAAGTACAATCAAATGCCCAAAAACTGGCACAACACAGAACTAGCAAAATACAATATCACTAAACTTCTCTCAAGAGAACGCCAACACTCTCTGCTCTGCCCTGCAGCAGAAAACAGCAGTCACTGCAAGAGGCCTCAGGCTCTGATAAGTGAGACCAATGCAGAAACCAACAGCTCCCAAACCTTGCTGGAAGAAGAAGAAACAAGAAACTTCCTCTCTCTCTCTCTTATATATTGCTAAAGGTTCAAACACAGGAAGGTGGTGTTGGGAGGAGACCCCTCAGAGAATTTTTCCCACTATATCAACAAAAAAGGTTTAGGCTTGGAGTCCCAGGACTGAGGACAAAAGATAACTGGTGACTTTTAGATTCAAGCTTAATGGTGGGGTGTAGGTGAGAAAACAGAACCCCAGCACCTGGGGGTGGGGAGAAGTTGTTCTTTCTTTGTTCCCTGTGTGCTGGTTTGACTTTTTGGGGGTTTTCTTTGGGCAGGTGCAGAAAAGGAGCCACTGCTTACTTGTGAGCTCTTTTTAGCTGGCTCTGCTCTTTGCTTTTCCCCCTCCACCTCTGGGCACCCTGAGCTTCAGAGAGAGACAGAAGAAGGGAGAGACACAGCTGTTTCAGGACACTGCAGACCTTTTTTCCCTCTTCCTGGGGACCGATTTGGACTGCAAGGAGATTCCTGGGAATTATCACCATTTCCTCCACTCACAGCTTTTCCTTCTTCATTTGGAACAGAAGACAAGGAGAGCGAAAGAGAGAGAGTCCATGTGAGTTCATCCCTTATCTCTGCCTCACTGGGAAAAGACTGAGAATTCACCTCGCAGCCAGCCAAGGTGTGACACTGACACTGTCCATAAATATAACTGATCCAAGAAGAACCTCCTGTTTTGGGGGTTGTTCTTTTTTGTTTTACTTTTGGTGCAGGGGGAGTAGTTTGCTCTGGTCTGTTTACAGTTATATCTATATCTACATATATATGTATATATATAATAGTTAAGAACAGTTATCCTTCTTATATCAATTTTCTAATTAAAGTTCCTTTTTCTTAAATTTAATAAAGAGTGACGTGATTATTGTGGAGGAATCCTCTCCTCTGCTTTTTGGTAAACATTTTTGATTTTTTTCCCCTCAAACTAAGACACGTATACTCCCTTGTTAGTAAAAAAAACAGTGTGGAATACCTGGGAAATGGGCATTTCCCTACTTACAACTGCTTACTAAGGAAGGCCTGGATCAAAACTATCACACCCCCTCTGCAAAGAATTTCTTCCTAATATCTAATCTAAACCTCTCCAGCCACTCTGTGCCCAGCCTGCAGCGCTGCAGGGGGCTGTCGTGGCCAAAGTGCAGGACCCGGCACTTGGCCTTATTGAACTTCATCCCATTGGAATCAGCCCATCTCTCAAGTCTATCCAGGTCCCTCTGCAGAGCCCTTCTGCCTTCCAACAGGTCGACACTCCCTCCCAACTTGGTGTCATCAGCAAATTTGCTGATGATGGACTCAATTCCCTCATCTAAATCATCAATAAAGATGTTAAACAGGACTGGACCCAATACAGACCCCTGGGGAACACCACTGGTGACTGGCTGCCAGCTGGATGCAGCTCCGTTCACCAGCACTCTCTGGGCCCGACCCTCCAGCCAGCTCCTAACCCAGCAGAGGGTACCCCTGTCCAAGCCATGGGCTACCAGCTTTTCCAGGAGTATATTATGGGAGACAGTGTCAAAGGCCTTGCTGAAGTCCAGACAGATCACCACAGCCTTCCCCTCATCCATCAGGTGGGTCACCTGATCATAAAAAGAGATCAGGTTGGTCAGACAGGACCTGCCCCTCCTAAACCCATGTTGGCTGGGTCTGATCCCTTGTCCATGCTGTAGGTGCTGTGTGATTGCACTCAGGATGATCTGCTCCATAACCCTGCCAGGCACTGAGGTCAAGCTGACAGGCCTGTAGTTTCCTGGGTCATCCTTCAGGCCCTTGTTGTGGATCAGCGTGACATTCACCAACTTCCAATCACCCTGTGAGTCAGGACTGTTGGTAAATGATGGAGAGTGGCTTGGCAAGCTCTTCTGCCAGCTCCCTCATCACCCTGGGATGGATCCCATCTGGTCCCAGAGACTTGTGAGGATCCAAGTGGCTCAGCAGGTTGCTGTTTCCTCCTGGATTGCAGGAGGGCTACTCAGCTTTTTATCTCTGTCTACAAGATCCAGAAGCCAGTTGTCCTCAGCACAACTCGTCTTACTGTTGAAAACTGAGGTAAAGAAGGTATTAAATACTTCAGCCTTTTCCTCATCTCAGATAACTATGTTCCCCACCATGTCCAATAAAGAATGGAGGTTTTCCAGGCCCTTCCTTTTGCAATGGATGTATCTCTAGAAAGACTTTGTTATCCTTAAGAGAAGTGGCAAGATTGAGTTCAAATTATGCCTTCCTCTAATTTTCTTTCTACATGACCTAATAACATTCCTAAACTTCTCATGAGTAGCCAGCCTTTTTTTCCATAATCAGTAAGCTCTCTTGTTTTACCCTAATTTCCTTCAAAATCATCCTGTTCAGCCAGGCCAGTCATCTTCCCCTCCGGCTGGTCTTTCAGCACACAGGGACTGCCTGTTCCTGAGCACTCAAGACTTCCTTCTTGTAACATGTCCATCCCTCCTGGATCCCTTTGTTTTCAAGAGTTGTTTCCCAGGGTATGCTCTGAACCAGTCTTCTGAAGAGGCCAAAATCTGCCCTCTGGAAGTCCAGTGTAGAGGTTTTATTGATGGCCCTCCTTGCATCCCTGAGTATTGAAGACTCTATTATTTCATGGTCACCAAGCCCCAGATGGCCTCCAACCACTACACCTCCCACCAGTTCCTCTCTGTGAACAGAAGGTCTAGCAAGGCCCTACCCACTGAAGTAAGAAATTATCCTCTATATGCTCTAGGAGTCTCCTAGACTGCCTTTTCTTTGCTGCATGTAGTTCCCAGCAGACATCCAGCAGGTTAAAGTCACCCACAAGAACAAGGGCTGAGGATTTTGAGACAACCACCAGCTGCTTGTAGAATAACTCATCACCCTCTTCATCCTGGTTGGGCGGTCTGTAACAGACACCCACAAGGATGCCAGTCTTGTTGGCCTTCCCCCTGATTCTGGTCCACAGGCACTCAACCTTGTCACTGCTGACCTCAAGTTCAACAGTCAAGAGACTCTCTGACATACAGAGCCACCCCTTCACCTCTCCTACCCTGCCTGTCCCTTCTGAAGAGCTTGTAGCCCCCCCACAGCAGCACTCCAGTCATGTGAGTCACCCCACCACGTTTCTGTGATGGCGACTGTCATAGTTTTCCTGCTGCACTGTGGCTTCCAGCTCCTCTTGTTTGTTGTCCATATTGTGTGCATTGGTGTATATGCACTTCAGCTGGGCTGCTGATTTCACTCAACTCAGGCTTTACACCCTTAGGCTCATCTTTGGAGAGCCCAGTTTCAATCCCTTCCCCTGTCAAACCTGGTTTAAAGCCCTCCTGATCAGCCCTGCCAACTTATGGACTACAGTTCTTTTGCCCTTCCTAGATAGATGAGGCCTGTCTGGTTTGAAGTACCATGGAATTTGCCCCATGGTTAAAAAACCCAAAATTCTGCTGGTGGCACCAATCCTTTAGCCACCTATTGGCTTTCCTACTCCTCTCCTCATTCATCCCTGCTACTGCAGGAACTGAGGCAAACACCACTTGTGCTATACAAGTTTTTATTACAGGTTTAACTAATTCCAGAGAATTTACTCTGGAATGAGGTAACTACTGGGACCCAAGTGACTTCAATGTTACGTCATGTGACATCTGTCTGACTCAGCTCTCTGCAGACAAAGTTGGTCAGTCCCTCACACCAAGAAAGATCAGCATCTTCACAGCCTGACCCCTCAGGTTAATCAATGGCAGACCAGGGAATAAACACAATTAAAATAAAAATAGAATACCAAACCCAAATATATTTACACCACTGTGCAAGAGATCACCAGTAAGAGAAAAACTACAAACAAAACAGCAAAAAAAAAGACTGAAAAAGCAGAAGTGCTAGCAAGAAACACTGAAGTAGCTTTGGAGCAAGAAAGACTGCAGATACTAGACAAAACAGGTTAAAAATAACTAAAAAGAAATAAAAAATACTCAAGTTGCATTGTAAATTTTTTATCCTTTTTTTCTCCATTACTTGAAAACTTACATAACAGTCTTTTTATTTTAAAGAAAGTATCACTATGAAATATTTCTCTCTTTTTGGTGCTAAGTTTTCTTTCTTCTGAAACAAACAGCAAATGAAGGGCTATTTCAAAATGGATATCCACATCTCCATGTTTCAAATTAAAAAAGCTAGTTATAATATTTATATCCAAAGACACAAATTTAAAACTGGTTACTTTCTATGAACAAATACCATTATAAAAATACTGCATGAACTTTTGATCTCTTAAAAGGTAGAATTTAAGAAGAAAGTGATATAACCTTTCAAACCAGCACTTAAAAGAAATTGTGGAGTTCAAAACGAATATCACAGGAAGACAGGAAGGCCACTCATCAGCCCACATAAAACAAGTATCTTATCAATGTCATTGATTTCTTTATGTCAAATTAATATTTGTGGTGAAAGATGGGACAAGTCTCTAAGAGGCCAGAACAAAGAGCACAGGAAAGGATATTTTATGCCCAGATAAACCAGCTGAAGTGCCACAAAAATTTGCAAAGAAAAATTGCCAAAATATCATCTCTCTATGTGATACCTCAGGCACAGGCTAACTGTGATTCACTTGCGTGTGCAAACAGTACTTGTCAAAGCTCTCTCATCTAATGAGGAGGCTCATCACCCAAATTAGGGATAAATGCATTTATAAAATATAACAGTTATATTCTTAATTAAGATGTAGCCACGACTGGATCAAAAAGAATTACATCATCTCCATGAAACTGTTCAAGGAAAACAGGAATTTTAACATCATTCCTTTGTAAGGACTGTTTTTTTTACTGTTTTTCAGTAATTTTGCAGCCCCTAGGATTAATGAAACTGTAATACTAATATATGACAATCTATTTATTGAGAGTATTTTCTTCATTTCTGAATGCCACAGCAACAATGCACAGGAGACCTACTGAAAAGGGACAACTTTGCTATATAGTCTTAAAAAATTAAGAACAGGATTCAAGGATTTCTTTATGGAACTGGTTCTAAGAAAAGTCTTTGGCAGAGTTACGGGATACCCCTGAAGCAGAGCACACATCCCACTTCCCAGTGCTGGAAAGGGAAGGATGGGGAAGGATAAAAGTTTCTGACAGCACTAGTTTGCTCAAAATTTTTTAAGTGCTAATGTGACAATTCACCGCAACACAGCTTATGATATTGCTTAAGCAACATTTAAGAAAAGCACCACATTACACACATAAAACAAAAACTTCTTACCTATGACTGCCATCCAGATTTGATTTGTGGATGAAATTCAGTTTAGCATCTGCCCAATAAAGTTTCTGTTCCTCATAATCCAGTGTTAGTCCATTCGGCCAATAAATGTCTGTGTTAACTATAACGGAGCGGCTCGAACCGTCCATCCCAGCGCGTTCTATCTTTGGCACTTCTCCCCAGTCTGTCCAATACATAAACCTGTAATTATTTAAAAAGAAAAAAAGATGAAAAAAGAAAGCAATCATGTATAAATCTAAACTGGAACACTGACTACAACTTTCAGTAAAGACAAAGGCACTCTCCGTTTGGCAGAGACAATGTCTGCAGAGCTCTCTTCTGCTGGGCAAGGTACACACACCCTGTGAAACACAGCAAAGCTGCTTCACAAAAAGCTAAAGAAAAGCAACTTAAGACCAATGCACAGTATTGTGTCAAGTATGTTTCTTTCCTTCCTTGGGTCAAGTGAGAAGGTTGGAGAAATCCAACAGATCTTGACCATCATCTCAGAATTCAACATTAAATAGCAAAGACAAGTATTACAGATTACCATAAAAGTACAACAGCTTCTTTAACATGGGTCAGAGTTTTGGCAGGGGAACAGAAAAAGAAGGTGTGTGGACTTATAGCAGACATAGTTGCATGTGATGCAGTTAAGTGATTTGATGGAGATCAATGCATGTCCTTTTTTCCACAGAAATTCTGAGACAGGCAGATAAGTGAACAAGTTTAAAAGTACAGTTTGCATTCAGTAACTGGGCAAAACATTCTGTCAATTTTTTTAAGACTGGACAAGCAAGTTGTGAAACATATAACATATACTAATGTTTAAACATTATTTAACAAGTAGTGGGGAGAGCGAAGCTGCCCAGTTGCATCTAAGGAGAAGCAAGGGAAACCTACTTTAGTATGGCTGGAGATTAGCAGGGGATAAGAATATTTGTCCTTTTTCTGTAGGTGGTAGAAAATGGGTTTACTTTGGTGGGTTGTTAACAGAACAGACAAGTAAACATAAATAACATATAGTATAAACAGATCAGACAAAGTGTGTCCATGGTGCTTGCTCTGTTTTGTTGTAGTTGGAACAGACTACTCCTCTAAATTGCTCTGATCACCTCATGACATCTGCTAACATACCTGCTTGTATCTGTGCTCCCTAACCCGGCTCAGTCAAAACAATCCAGATTAGGAAAGACCTGAAGCCTTTAAACTAACTGAGATCGTCACACAGCCACAACACATCACTATTTGGTGCCCACATGTGAAGAAGCCTGACCACTCATCTAAAGAAAAACAAATGTGCAACACATTTAAGAAACATTTGCAAATTAAATTATTCTTGGCAAAGATTTATTCTTTTTATTATTTTAAAAAGTCAGGTAATTCCATGCTGTATCTTCCCCCTTAACTCATGTCTACAGCATGTTTGTTTTAATGTGCAGCAATATCTTCGGACAGAAATGCAGCTGATTAACACAAATATTGTCCTATTAGATCCCAAATGAGTCATTATCCATTGAGCAATATGCTTATCTTAAACACGGTGCACAAAAATATCTGAAAAGAACATGTGAGATTTCTCTAGGCATAAACAAGTGCCTTAGATAAATTCTTTTTTTCATCAGGAAGGACAAAACCCAAATAACATCCAGTTAAGATAGCACAGTAGCAACCCACCGGATCAAGCTATGCAATAAGAAAAATGTATGCTTGAAAAAAGAAACGTTTAAAAAAAGCCAGGCAACATTTCACCAGGAAGTATGTGAGAAAGAAGAGGTATTTACTTTTAACTTGTTTAACACAGCCCTTCTTTGCCTCAGCTGTCAAGTCCCAAACTTCCAAATCAAGGTTAATGTCCCAAGGCTCTGACCACACTGCTAGACTGATTTTTTTCAGCCTGAAACAACTCATTAATTGCTGTACAGCCTCATCTTCTTCCCCATCTCACTCTCATCTCTCATGCATGCTGCAATTACTCAAGCAAAAACAGGTAAGAGTAGTTTGGTAACAAAGAAAAGGCTTCCCAGACTTCAAAAACCAACCCTACTTCATTTGTCAGAGAAGAACACATACACACAGAACTGGCTTTAGGATTCAGTAACATTTCCAGTCAGCTCTGGTGACCTCTGCACAGTTTCTCCAACAGTTTGGGGTTTTTCCACTATCACGAGTTTGTTTTCCTCCAGTTGGCTTGAAAGCCTACGGGTTTTAATGTCTTCATGAAACATGTTTGGAGCCAGCCATGTTCCAGCTGATGACAGCCATACAGACAAGGTAAGGGCCATTCTTCCTCCTCCCCATCTTCTCCAAACACATTTAGTTATTTCAATTAAAAAAAAAGCCATCACCAAAGCTCACAGGATAGAGCAAATTTTAAGAGAAAATATTAAGAGAGAAGTATTGTCTTGTGCTAAATTATGGCATTGAGATACCAGCAGAAGACAATCTCTCTTCCCATCTAGTTATACCTTGCTGTACAACTTAAATCCAGGAATCAAGGTTTTAATCTGAGCCCAGGAGAAAAAATAACATTTAAAATTAGAATTTATACCACCCTTTGAACTTTGAGGGAAAACCCCATGTGTATGGAGCGTGTGTACTGTACACTGGCACAGAAACCAAACTGGGCTCCATGATGGGCAATCCCAAAGCTGTAAAGATCCAGAGGGCACCCCACAGACATGCTGTGCTGCAACTGATTTCAGCAAGCAACTTTCACATTTAACAAGAGTACCAGATTCAGCAGGAGGGCCTTTAATTTAATAACAAATCAACCTTATAGGCAAAATCTCTCTTTAACCTAGCCAGAAATACCACCAGAGGTCAGATTTTACCAGGAGACTCTGGAAATGGTTGTGAGCCACCATGAAAATCGAAAAGAAAAACAACATAATGTCACTAGTGGTGTTCCCCAGGGGTCTGTATTGGGTCCAGTCCTGTTTAACATCTTTATTGATGATTTAGATGAGGGAATTGAGTCCATCATCAGCAAATTTGCTGATGACACCAAGTTGGGAGGGAGTGTCGACCTGCTGGAAGGCAGGAGGGCTCTGCAGAGGGATCTGGATAGACTTGAGAGATGGGCTGATTCCAACGGGATGAAGTTCAACAAGGCCAAGTGTCGGGTCCTGCACTTTGGCCACAACAACCCCCTGCAGCGCTCCAGGCTGGGCAGAGTGGCTGGAGAGCAGCCAGGCAGAAAGGGACCTGGGGGGGGAATAATTGACAGGAAGCTCAACGTGAGTCAACAGTGTGCCCAGGTGGCCAAGAAGGCCAATGGGATCCTGGCCTGGATCAAAAATAGCGTGGCCAGCAGGACCAGGGCAGTGACCCTTCCCCTGTACTCTGCATTGGTGAGGTCACACCTTGAGTGTTGTGTTCAGTTCTGGGCCCCTCAGTTCAGGAAAGATATTGAGGGGCTGGAGCGGGTCCAGAGAAGAGCAACAAGTCTGGTGAAGGGACTGGAGCACAAGCCCTATGGGGAGAGGCTGAGGGAGCTGAGGGTGTTTAGCCTGGTGTCTCGGTTTGAGGCGAAAAAACCAAAATGTTTTACCCACAAGCAGGGGAGGGGCCTCCTCCACAATAATCACACCACTCTTTATCAAATTTAAGAAAAGGAATTTTAATACAAGAAGGATAACTGCTATATATATATATATATATGTAAACAGACTAGTACAACCCACTTCCCCAACACCACAAGAGAGGAAAAAAAAACAAACCAAAAGAAACAAAACAACAACAAAACCCAGCAGGTTTTTTTCTCCGGGAGAAAAGGTTATACTTAAGTGTCCTTGTCACAGCCCGGCTGGCTGCAGAGTGAGTTTCAGTCCCTCTCCAGCGAAACAGACGAGCAGTGGGCTTTCAGATGGACTCAGTCTCTTCCCCCTGTGTTCCCCGTCCAAGAAGCAGAAAAGGTACGAGCAACCAGCAGCAAATCCAAGGCAGGTAGCAACAGCAGCGCGGCAGGAAAAGTAGTCCGAGGTGGGCAGCGGCAAGACAGCCAGGAAAAAAACCCCAGCAGTAACCAGCAGAGCAGCCTGCCTCCTTCGAGCCCCCACTCCCCCGTTCCGCCGAGCCAAGACTCCCGAGAAATCCAAAAAAAAAAAGAAACCAAAAGAGACAAAGCTGCCCCCACCCCAGCCATCAACAGTTAACTACTTCTTTTGTTAACCGCTGGCCTGGGCAGTTAAGTGGCAGGGGAGAGAATTTACATAATAATCCCAAACTACAACACCTGGAGAAGAGGAGGCTCAGAGGTGACCTCAGTACTGTCTAGAACTACCTGAAGGGAAGTTCTAGCCAGGTGGGGGTTGGTCTCTTCTCCCAGGCACTCAGCAATAGGACAAGGGGGCACAGGCTTAAGCTCTGCCAGGGGAAATTTTAGTTGGATATCAGAAAAAAATTCTTTCCAGAGACAGTAATCAGGCATTGGAATGGGCTGCCCAGAGAGGGGGTGGATTCACCATCCCTGGAGATTTTTAAACGCAGATTGGCCATGGCACTGAGTGCCATGATCTGGTAAATGGACTGGAGTTGGACAAAGGGTTGGACTTGATGATCTCGGAGGTCTTTTCCAACCCAATCGATTCTATGATTCTATTTCTTTTTTCTATGCTTTTAATTTGAGAGACTCATGCTCCTCTAAGGACTTAAGGCACATCAAGTATTTGACATACACTTACAGAAGGTAAGAAGGTTCTTAGACTGAAGTAAAAAAAAATAGTATTTTGTTTGACTGTGGCCCAGAATGTTGGTTTATCTTAAAACGTTATACCATCATTAAACATTATGAACTAGAGGAAGTTTTATGTTTTTCCTATAAACTTGTTTCTATGCATCTTTAAATCTAGCATTTCTTAATTTTTGTATCTCACAAGATGAATTCAGGCAATAAAACTTCATCTTAAAAGGCATCAGAAATCACTATGTATTGTACAGCTGTATCTTCACAGTTTTGATTTGCTTCAAATAGAAGGTTTTTGCATAGTAAAACAAACACAAAGAAAGAAAAAGGATAAAGTAGCATTTCATGGTTCCATTTTGAACTATGAACAAATATAATAAATAAAGAGTTCCCATTCCAAAAAGCCCTTGTTTTCCACAAACCCCATGAAGTCTAGGCATGCTGATGGCAGAATATCCCACATCCATAGAAAAAAACTTACAGAGTACAAATGCCAAGATCAAATGCTATAATATAGCAGTGATTTCTGCACAGGAGATAAATTTATCACCAGCACCCATCAGCTTTGCAACTTTCTCATATGCATTGCTCCCCACCACTGCTGCAGACCCCCTCAGCCCCACCATTCTGCACAGAACTGAGTGTCACTGGAACACCAGCCCCCACTGAGATGCACACAGCTGACTCACTCATTAAACAGAGATACCCCACGCAACACTAAGCCAATTTTAAGGCAGTTAATTGGGCCACTGTACAGGGTAGGCAAACATTTACCTTCCTGAATGTTATTCAGTGGGAAGAGCAGCTGCTTAATTGGGACAGCTAATTATTTGGTGAGCTCCTTCACACTGAATGCCCCAACTTCGCAATTATGGCAGTTTCAGGCCCTAAGAACCTCCAAGCTTTACAGGGACATAAACAGCTGCCAAACTTCAGAGCCTGCAATGACTCTGGAAGTGCAGCAACTCCGTGGAGCTCATCAGGTCTGCAGTGGTCCTCCTGAAACAAAGCCTGCTCCAGTTCCAGTACGAACAGGGCTGGTACTCATCTAACCAAAAAATACACAGTCAAATGATAGGCACTGGAGTAGTTCAGGAAAATGACACATAATAAACACATCTTTGCCTACTGAAAATAGCTCTTAAGTTGAGAAGAAATATTCATGGCTCTTCCAGAGTTTACAAAAAGACATTTGAATCAAGTGACCCTTCAGGTATCCTGAACAGAGACTCTGAGGAAAGTTCACAGAGGGATAAAAAATGAAATCCAGACACACATAGCAGTACTGAATGACACAGAAAAAGGATTTTCAAACAAGAAAATAATGTTTATGCATGAAAGAAAAATAAATATGTATAACTTACTTGCATATAAGCCCTTTGTTAGCTCAACCAGGTGCACATGTTTTGGAGGAGCTTCCCCCATGTGCCCAGGCCTGGAATAAACGTACCTCTCTATAACCTCACTGGATTACAGGGTTTTATTCCTCAAAACACTGTAACAGGGAGACCTTAATATGCCATCACTGCTAACAAAGCACTAACCTTGTGGAGAAACAAAGGTTATTATCAATAAATTACTCCAGGGATGCTTAACAGACTCAGCTAAGTGGGAGAAGGCACAAGCAAATCTACTATATACACCAGGAAAAAGCTCTACTGGAACACGCATTGTAAGGCATACAAGTATTTCCCCAGTACACTCTGTATTGGTTCCCTTAAGATCAGATGGTGTCCTGGTGATTGCACTTTCATGCAAATGACTGCATTTATCCTAGGACATGAAGTAGTATATTAATTAGGCAAAAGTCATCTGTAACCAATATGGTAATATGAGGATTTCCACTTTAGAGATGGCTTTAGTCTCTTACTCAGACCTTATCTAGCAGAAGAAATAAAATTATCACCAGACCTTCCCTCTTCTTGGAATCAATTTCTAAAATAAGGGATAAATGCAAACATACCATTTTTAGAAAGAAGAAAGCCTGTGATGAAGTGATCAGAAGATGTCTCTAGCTCAGAATTAACAACAAGAAATATTTTGGAGATGGCTTTCAGAAGCCCTGAAAAGAATGCCTTAGTAAAACCACTGAAAGTCATTTGTAAGAAATCAAAACAGAAGCACAAACCTACATGATATTCTCATTTCATAACCAAAAAGAAACAACTCAGCATTCAAGCTATCCATGATGCCCTCTGTTTTCAGGCATTCTAGTTTAAAGAATATGCTCAGCAATCGGACAAAACACAGATAAGACATTGTTTTTCATTTTCACACAGACATTTCTGAAAATCTTTAGGTAATAAGGTTTGACTTAGCTGTCAAACATACACTGACACACTGCAGAGTCACACATATATATGGTTGTCCTTTTGGCCACAGATACCAAGGAAAAAGAGAAAGTGGTTCATTAAAAAACAAGAAGTATCTGTTTCCTTGCTGAATGCTCACAAAGGCAGAATTTTAATTATTTGAGCAGGTGGAAAGGTCTCTTGCTCCTTGAACTTGTAAATTACCCTTTCCTATCTCCAGACACAAAAGGTCTAATGACATGCTTTCCACAGTTGGGAAACAAAAGCCATTTTCTGGTTACTCCTAGAGCAAGCAGGAAATAAAGCTTCATGAAACTTCATAGCATTTAAAAAACAATATTTGAAACAACGATTTTCCCAGTTTAAGCAAAAAGAAAAAAGAGAGATAATTTCCTCTCTCTGTTACTGATTAACACCATCCTTGCTGACTGCAAGACAGAAGCAAGAGGCAGATCTGCTTTGGAAGGCCTCAGCCAGCCCTTTGCACAGGAATCTCTCCAGATATAATACACCAGACCTAGCCAAGGTCAGACAGCCTTTTAGTGGCAAGTAAGCCAACAGAAAATTAAAACATAAGTTAATGTAACAGGAGCTGGATAAAATAAGAAAAGAAAAATTCTTGCTTTCCAGCCTACCTTGGTCCTTCAAATACACTGAGAAAATAGAGAAAAGCAAACCAGCTGGCAGTTTTGACAAACTTTCAAAAAATGAACACACAAACGAACAAAAGTACCACAAACCAATAACTGCCACAATCTCTCAAGAGGCCAGGAAAGAAGCTGAGCTGGGTAACTTTGCAGGGCTGAGGAGTCTCACAAAGGTCTGCCCTGGCAGGGCCTCGAGGTGTAGCTGCTCAGCATTGCCCCAGAGGAGCCCATGCGCACAGAAACACTTTTCAAATAGTTAAGAGCCTATTAAAAGGTGCAGATTTACATACTTGTGAACTGAACAAAATTATGAAAGCTAGTATGAAATAATATTTAGCTACATTGAAACAAGTAGGGGAAAGGAGTGAGAAAACAGTTCATCATCTTTCTCAGGTAAAATTTACCTTCTTTGTACAATGAAATAAATCCCTTCCCTTACAGGAATTTGCACTAAAAATATAAACAGTTGCACTATAAATATTTAGTTTATAAATGAGAATTTAGAATTCTGTCATTTCAAAGAGCCTTGGGTTGAACTAGACAAGTCAGCTGCTACCATAATTTTTCACTCCCTGACACATAAGGATCATTCCAGCTCAGTCGTAATCAAACTTCTTTTTTATATTTCAGTAAAAATCTGGGATAATTATTCTCCATTTCTCCGGATACGTCCTGAATGCAGGAAGCAGAGAAAGATTTTTCTCTATACTTAAATTGAAGCCCTAGAAACACACACACTTCTCCATGGCAAGAGAGCACAATCACACACGCCCGTTGTGCTGCCCACTGAATGATGGTGAGAGAGACAAATCTGTCATTTGGCATTCTGGGCTGTTTCTAACAAACAAGTCTGGGCATCCCACTGCTCATGACTGTGCAAGGTCTGGAGTTGTGAACTACAGACCAGGTATGCAGTTCATACTACATACCACAGATCAACCACACTCACAGTCAATGGCATGTACTGGTATCACCATCCTAGGAATCCTTAATGCACACTCAGCCTACAACAGTAACAGTTTTTAACCAAGACCCACTGTTGTAGTTTTAATGTAAATTCTTTCCCCGTCAGTAACTCCCCATGCCATTAGTTAACAAAAGAAGTAGCTAACTACTACCAATTCCTTCTTGATCGTTTTGGGTGGGGGAGACTGGGGAAGGATGTGTTGGGAAATGGGCTTGGACTGTCTCTGTTGTTCTCGGGGACCACACATGGCTGTGGCGGTGTGTGCTGCTGGGGGAGAGAGGCCATTGCTGCTGCTCCTTGCTGGGACTGTGGAGTAGGCCAGTTTTTTCCTGCCACTGCTGTTGCTCCTGGTTTCGGCACTGGGGTCCCTGTCTCCGCTCCCATCCCACCACCGCCTGTAGTGTCGCGATCGGCCCGCCCTGGCTGCAGCAGCGACCCGGGAGAGAGAGAGGTCACGGCTGCGTTCTGGGACACGCTGAGGTTCTCCGTTTTTCAGCTTTCCTTCTTCGTTCAGGACAAGGAACACAGAGGGAGAGACAGAGTTCATCTGAGAGCTCACCGTTCGTCTGTCTCGCTGGAGAGGGACTGGGAGCTCACCCTGCAGCCAGCCGGGCTGTGACACAGACACTGTCCTTAAGTATAACTTTTCTCCAGGAGGAAACCTGACGGTTTGGGGGTTGTTGTGTTTCGGGGTTTTTTTCTTGTGTTTTGGAAGCAGTTTGCTCTGGTCTGTTTACAGTTATATCTATATCTAAACATATATATATATACATATAAAAACATATATAAACATATATATATATATATGTGTGTGTATATATATATATCTATATATCAGTTAAGAACAGTTATCCTTCTTATATCCATTTTCTGATTAAAGTTCCCTTTCTTAAATTTGATAAGGGGTGACGTGGTTATTGGGGAGGAATCCCCTCCTCCGTAAGTGGGTAAACATTTTGGTTCTTCCCCTCAAAAATAAGACACCCACTCACTTAACTCTCTGTTTTAAGGGAAGTTTACTCTAAGTGGGATCCACCAATCCCCTGATACAGTTCACTGTACCATCAAATGGGTATCTGTGCTAAAACATAGGAAGGCAGAATGGCTCAGCCAGGAACATGAGGAGAGAAAATTAGCTGAAAAACAACAATGTTCAGTATCATAAAATCTGTCTGCAATTTTTCCTCTGTGTTTTTTATCATTCCAAGTCTTTCATCAGTAAAATATCCCCTTGTTATTCAGCCCCTCTCTCAGTACACTACTACCAACTGGATTATTCTGGTGTTATTGATTCCTGATTCCTCCAAGAAACCCTAAGGAACTTTAATGTTCTGCTAAACCAGGCTGACTCTTACTCTGCATATCACATTTCAGCAATCTGCTAATTCTTTTTTTCATAGTTTTCATCCTGGTTTTTGGTATGCAAATCAGGCTTATTTACATGTAACCATCATTCTTTAGGGTTTTTTTAAATCAAATTAATTCTTCTCATCTAGGAGTTCAGTATGTTTTCAGTGCAGTTCCTGTTCTTGTGATTTATTATTTTGTTGATACCAAACCCAACCTGATACCCTCAGTAAGGAACATGCAGGCAAGCAATTTATTCATTTCAGCTTTCCTGAAACAGCTTCATTTGCCTTGGCTGTTGGTTTTTTTTCTTCTATACTAGACTCACTAAATTGCTTATTC